>NW_028251874.1:2138415-2540929 GCF_964263255.1 Lissotriton vulgaris | reverse complement strand
TTTTGAGACTACGCTGTACGTGTTTGTTATTCAGGGACTATTCTTGGGATTTCGTCTACATATTTCACACAAGGTGCTTGGAATATATAACAACATAGGGTACTGTTTTCTTTGCTCGTCCAGCAACAGCTCCTTACATTTATACATAACACGGTCGCATAACTGCAACTCCAGCACAATAGTTTTAAGATATAAACGGTGTTCCGTCCCCTTGGGGACAGAGAGGAGCATTCTGGCAGAGAGGACTGTTCTGGAATGACAGCAGTGCCCGATATGCAGCCCTGCGTACACTAAGTTTACACTCGTGATGCGGACCATCTTACTACTTACACTAGGTATGGGGTCTTGGGCCAATCCCAGAGATCGCAAATGTATCCCTATGCTCACATAGTAAGGGTAGAACTAGACACATATGTAATTTGCCATGCTTGGGATGTCGGTCCTATACAATCAGATTAGTAATTCTATATCAACTTTTTAGTTGCATCTGTCTAATGATCGCAGCACATTTGCTTCATAATAGAATATGATCATTCCAATAAATGTATTTTAAACATTTGTTGTGTCTTTCTTGTGTTTAGAATGGGCATGCATGAGTGAGTAAGTGAGTAACAAAAGGGGAGGATCCGTTTCCACAGTGCCCCTGGGGATAGAGGGTCGTGTTTGAGGTTGCTGAAATCACCTGTCACTCTGGAAAGATTAGGCGTTCAGGTGAGGCACTGTGAGCTCCCAGGATTGGGCCGACAAGTACGGACGTTGTAGAGAGACTCAGTCCCTAAACTTTGATGTCCTGTTGTCCTAAGAAACAGTTCTGCTTTACCAACGGAATCAGTGCAACAAGTTCACCGTTGTAACATTACTGAGTGGCTATAGGATTATATTATTCTACTCCTACCTAACACTATCTATACGATTGCTAGCATTGTGGGGGTACCCTTTGTCAGATACCTTGGGTTAGCCTAAACTGCCATACCTGACTAAGATGTATCACAAAGCCAGCCTGTGTAGAATGGTTAGCATCCTTTTTTTTGCATCAGTCTTTGTGTGTGTGTTAAATTTTAAGGCAAATACAATTCTGTTGTGTTTAGACATTTCTAAGGCACACGGTTTGATTTTAAAACCTGCAATTTGCACTCAATTCCATAATCGTTCTCAGTTGACTTTGTCCATGCTGCAAGAGAGAAGTGCGATTAAGTATAACATAGAATGCATAAGATACAATATTATTTAAAGATTATATATGATTTGGCCATGCTGTCATGCCATTGTCCACAACAGCCAATGCATTTTCCAAAATAATCCTGTCAATTTATTTTAATCTTAAGCTTTCAGCAGCGTCCACAGTTCATTGTAAGTGGTGTAGATGAATCTTTTAGCATGTGGTGACCTAGGACCCAACAAGAAATCTTGTAAATCCATGTCATCAGAAAGGAAATATGGATGTTCCTTAACCCCTTCGACGCAGGGCTAATTCCCCGCGGTGGAGCTGTGCTTATGACGAGCTGAGCTCATCATGACTCCGCCCACTCCTTTAGAATGCCCGCACAGGCGGGGAATTACCCCCGCGTGGCCGGCAGCGGCAGTCATGAAGAGCTCAGGTCGTCATGGGCACAGCTCCACTGTGCCTCATGGCGAGCTCAGCTCGTCATGAGCATGCAAGGGGTTAACTGCAGATAATGTGGAATGTTGTAACCATTGCTGTGTTGAAGCAGGTTCTGATTATCAAAAAGGAGTACAGCGAGGCTTGGCAATCAGTAACAGTTT
The DNA here is from genome assembly GCF_964263255.1 of Lissotriton vulgaris. Lineage (NCBI taxonomy): Eukaryota > Metazoa > Chordata > Amphibia > Caudata > Salamandridae > Lissotriton > Lissotriton vulgaris. The sequence goes on along the minus strand of NW_028251874.1, from coordinate 2,539,165 downwards.
AAATGCAATTAAACAATAATGATCAGGAACAGCAGCCACATCTCCTACAGCTGCTTGCTGAAATTTCCTTTGCATTAGGTACATGGCATGCTTTATACTGTACACCCGGTGCGATAAAGTGAAGCTTGTCCCACTTTGGGCAGGAAATACTGGTACAGTGGGTCATAAATTGTGTGTTTACATGCTTGATCCCGCTCTGATAGAAGGGACCATGAATACCAACTGAAAGTTACATTCTGAGGTGGTCCAGGTGGCTGCGTGGTAAGCCAATCACAAACGGGAAGGGGTCCCCTTTGCAAATGCGGGGGAAAATATTTTTGAAGGTTCCCAGGGGCCACTCCCTGCCTTTAAAAAATGAAGGGAAGGGGTCCCGTTTGCAAATGTAGGGGTAACAAATTTTAGGGGTCCCAGGGACCACCACCTGCCCTTAAAAAAAGAAACAAAAATGTTTCTTTTTTTCTGAAATGCATCCTCTTTTCCTCTAAGGAAAACAGGCTGCTTTAAAAAAAACTGCTTTATTTAAAAGCAGTCCCAGACATAGAGGTCTGCTGAACCTTGCAGGCCACCATCCCTGTGAGGGCCAGCCATTCCCAATGGGGTTGCAAATTACGAGCACCTCATGAATATTCATGAGGCATGCAATTTGAAACCCCATTGGGAATCGCTGACAGTGTCTCAGACACTGTTGTACATGGTATTTTCCGACTCTCAAATTGCAACTCGCAATCAAGCGCAATTCGCGAGTCACAAATTGTCAGGGTCGTACATCTGGCCCCTGGTGTCTCCATCACTTGAAGTGCTAGGGGTGAACAGAGGGCGGCTGTGTTATGTTAATTGGTTAAAGTGAATTTAGGTAGCGTAGGCAACAGTTGTTCTGTGGTGTGCTGGACTCCTAAGAGCGGGATCTTTCTATAAATTAATCAGAATCTTTCTATAAATTAATCAGAATCAGAGTGTCTTGAGCATGGACGGTTTCTCTTTCTGTCTTGTGGTACGAGCGTTTCCCCTGGCATTGGCTGTCCTAATCAGGTGTATTCCCCCTGTTTTCTGGGTAGCCTTCTTCACACAGGCACATATTAGTTGAAGGTTGCATCACAGCAAGAGCAAGATTACAACCACTGGTAACAAGGCTTTGCATAAGTCTGCGATCCTCCTTGGTACGCAGGTAAACAAACCTGTGAACAATTCTATGTTTGGGGCACCTCCTTCTTTAATCATGACCTGCTGTAGGTTGTGTAGTGTTTGGATGGCTATTGACAGTGTGCAACTGTATAGGTCTTTCATGGGGATGAAGGTACAGCATGCTGTACCTATCTTGGCACATACACACCCTTCCATTATGCTCATTAAGTCCAACACATACCAGTGCTGCCTCACCAGGAGACAGATGATGCAAATTTTTTATTTTCGTTGAAGCCATCTTCGGTGGTGTTCTGCAGGTCCGGATCTCTGTACTGAGATTAATGTATGACATTGTTGCGCATTCTGTCCATCAACTTTTGTTTTTGCATCTGTCTCCCCGAGTGTTACGGGTATGCCCAGATGTGGGTCCCGTGCTCTCCATGCCACTGGAATCAAGCTATCCTGGCTGAACAGGGGTGAAACCCCGAAACCGGTCCTAGGATACTTGTTTACAGTCCAGGGAGGACCTGGCTTGACAGTTTGGGTTGGACTGTTCCCATGAGGCACAGGTTCTAGACTTATTTACATATAGGTGGGTTCAAACTGGAATGGCATGGAGAGCAAAAAAACGATGGATTGAGGCCCAGATCTCTGTACTGGGGCGAATGTATGACATTGTTCTGCATTCTGTCCATCAACTGTTGTTTTTGCATTTGTCACCCTGAGTGGTACGGGTATGCCCAGACGTGGGTCCTGTGCTCTCCATCCCACTGGAATCAAACTATCCTTGCTGAAGAGGGGTGAAACCCAGAAACTGGTCCTAGGATGCTTGTTTCCAGTCCAGGAAGGACCTGGCTTGGCAGTTTGGGCTGGACTGTTCCCATGAGGCACAGGGTCAAGACGGATTTGCATATGTCTGGGTTCAAACTGGAATGGCATGGTGAGCAAAAACGATGCATTTAGGCCCGGATCTCTGTAATGGGGTGAATGTATGAGATTGTTCTGCATTCTGTCCATCAACTGTTGTTTTTGCATTTGTCACCCTGAGTGGAATGGGTATTCCCAGATGTGAGTTCTGTGCTCTCCATGCCACTGGAATCAAGCTATCTTGGCTGAAGAGGGGTGAAACCCCGACCGGTCCTAGGATGCTTGTTTCCAGTCCCGGGAGGACCTGGCTTTGCAGTTTGGGCTGGACTGTTCCCATGAGGCACAGCGTCAAGACTGATTTGCATATGGCTGGGTTCAAACTGGAATGGCATGGTGAGCAAAAGAATGATGGATCTAGGCCCAGATCTCTGTACTGGGGTGAATGTGTGACATTGTTCTGCATTCTGTCCCTCAACTGTTGTTTTTGCACAAGGCAGCTTTAAGCGCCATGATAAAAGTGTAGCTTCAAACATTGATTTCCCATGAAATACAGTATCCTTATCTGTCCCTGGAACTTCCTCCTGTGGCATGGGGGTCTGAGCTGTTTGTTCAGCTGCAGCAGCGGCCTTTTTCTCCTCCCACAAATGGAACGCATCAGTTCGTAGTTTAAACACACGTCTAATTAAATCGGCCACCTAGGAAGGGAGAAAAAGACTGTCACTCAATTGTTTATGATCACTTTTTATATCAACAGGCTTTAAGTCTGTGGAATGTTTCCTAAAATTTTCAATTACTTCTCCGGTAAATGACTCTGTAAAATATAACTGCTCTGAGTCCGGCCATTGCCGAACATCTGCTACAATGTCTGGAGCAGAGGCATCACCACGCGCTGCCTTGTCGAGCAGCAGATCTGAGAGTGGCTGCACGGTCAGCGGTCAAAAAAGAGCGAGTCAGTCATTTAGGGTCTAATTCTTTCTCTGTGTGATCTGGGGAAGATTTATCATCATCAGAATCATCTTTGGGGGCAGAGGGAAAAGTATATGGTGGCAGAGATCGATCTAACAAAATTGAATCATCCTGAGGATAGAGAGGACACCCGACAGGGTATTGGCCATTTACCTGTAAACTGCGCTCCCTATCCTCTTTTTCTTTTATTTCCCTTATTTCTTTACTTTTTATATCCTGCCCTTTCAGATAGATGTTTTTGCCCTGTTATTTGTCTACTAAAACTTGCTCTTTCCTCACTGTCTCATACGCTTCTTTCATCCACATTCGCATAGGAATGCATGGGGGATTCCCTGCTCAGTGTGTGTCATTGGTAATTCCTGTTATGAGAGGAGCAGTATGGGCAAGTCTGGTATGTATGAAATTGTGAGAATAAATGCTGCACAATGGTGTGCGCAGATTTATTATGACTATGTGAAAAATGCCACTTTTAGAAGTTGGCATTTCTGTGTGCTAAGTGTCCGCCTGCCTGATGTGAATTGCATGTCTGGTTTTGGAGGGACAGGGCAGGCTGACCCAGACGTGGGTTGAATAGAGAGATCTGCAGTTGGAGTATGGGGAGGGGTGACCCTTTGATCTGAACAGGACTGTGCCTGGCAAGGTGAATGATGGATCCACCTTCCACTGTGCGGCTGATGCAGACCACCTCTTCCTCAAAGGCAGGATGCAGCCTTGTAAACAAAGTTCTCCAGGACCACACCAAACTGGTTCTGGCTTGGTTCAGTGACTTGTGACTTTTGAGAACAAAGTCTTTTGGTGGTATAAGTAAAGGGGCTGTGACCCAATGAAATTGTTCAGTTCTATGGTGCTCTTCCTGGTCCTGCTGGGGCATGCTGCTGCTGGGTCCCATGAACTTCCATGAGGGCTTGCCTCCCTGGCCCCTGCATTGCCCCTTGATTGCTGAGGGCTTTTTCTTTTGGAGCTATGGCTCCCTGCAGCCTGTGAGCGATATATTTTAATTCTTTCCTGGAGGAAGAACGTGTTACTTCTGGATGCCAAGACAAACCTCTGTCCGTGTAATTAGAGGGAAAGGACTTTGAAACTTTCATCCATCTTGCTGAAGCAACTACCCAGGGGCCTGATTTGAGCTTGCCTCCTCCTGAAGTCTCAGGGAGATTAGACTTCACCCATCTGCCGTCCGGATTCCTATTTGAGGGGAATTATCCTCGCAGGGGAGGCCTCTGTTGAGAATTCCAAAGCCTCTGGTTCAACTGCGGGGAGCGCGGGCTGAAAGTCATCCTTCACACTATTGTGGGCTGCCACAGCTGAGGAGCTGTTGCCGCTGAGAGCCCTTTGTTATCGCTTTTGTGGGCCGCTGCAGCTGAAGAGCTGAGTGCCCGCATTTGCCGCATTTGCCGTCTTACGAGAATCATCGCTATCGCTATTGTGGGCCACTGCAGCTGAGGAGCTGTGGCTGATGAGTGCCCGCATTTGCCGTCCTATGAGAATCATCGCTATTGCTATTGTGGTCCGTTACAGCTGAGGAGCTGGGCCGCTGAGTGCCCGCATTTGCCGTCTTACGAGAATCATCGCTACAGCTATTGTGGGCCGTTACAGCTGAGGAGCTGGGCCGCTGAGTGCCCGCATTTGCCGTCTTACGAGAATCATCGCTACAGCTATTGTGGGCCGCTGCAGCTGAGGAGCTGTGCCGCGGAGTGCCCGCCTTTGACATACTACAAAAATCATCGCTAACAATGTTGTGGCCGGCTGCAGCTGAGGAGATGTGCCTCTGAGTGCCCACCTTTAAGCCCCGTACCTTCACAGCTGTGCATCACGTAGTGCCAGCTGCATCGTTTAGGTCTGCGCAATTGCGCACATGGATTCTGCTGCATTGGCAGCCGCCCTGACATTTTGGACATAGGGCATTTTGAACCCCTTTGAGAAGGCCGGTTGGCCAGAGGAACTGTTAGGTTTGTAGGGCGCCAGGCCCTAATGTGATGCATGTGGTGCTTGGAAATGTGATTTATGTAGTATGATTTATGCACCCTATTTTATGCCTCTAAATGTGGTTTATGATTATGAGGTTTTGCAGACTGTATTTATGTTTTAGTTATCCTCTACTGTGGTTTATGGTAGTGAGATTATTTCCTAAGGTGAGTTATGCTTAGAAGGTTATGGTCTAAAAGGTTTAGGCTTATGAGGTTGGCGCAGGATATATTTCATGCCTAATGTGATACAGTGGATAATATGATTTTTGTTGCCGGATGATGCTGAGTCCAGTGTTTGCCAGTAATTGCTGGTAGTGTTCTATGCTTATTATATGTTCTCCGTTTACTATCTATACTAAGTGATGGTTCTGACAGTGGTCCAGGTGGCCCTGTCATGTGTATATAATCTCCTGTAAATATTGCCCAGTGCAAGTTGGCACAGTGTATATTTTGTGATTGCTATTCTAATGTGTTTTATGATAATACAATGGCTATTTTTGATATCAACTTGTGTGGAGTTCCTTTTGTGGTGTGCCTAATATGTTGTTGCTGTGTGGGTTGCGCAAATGCTTTACACATGGCCTCCGGGATAAGCCTGACTGCTCGTGCCAAGCTACCAAGGGGGTGAGCAGGGGTTATCTTTGGCGTGTAACTCCCTTGCTCTGACTAGAGCAATAGTTTCTGCCTGGATAAGGCTCAAGTCCTAGCGAACCAGAAATCCCATTTCTAACAAGTCTCATCTAAGGGCTCAATTGACATCCACCAGCTGGTTGGAGTCACGTGTTGGGAGCCTTCACTAAATATTCAGTGATGACAAAATAGTCGTATTTATTCCGGGAGCAGCGCGCGTCCGTCTGTCAGCTTCTTAGATGAGTTAAAGCAAACGTAAGACATTAAGTCAGATACCATGGTAAGGTAGAAAAAGACAAAAAGCGCACACTTCTTTGCAGCAGGGATATCGAAGGTATATTACTGGCTGTGATGAAATCTCTATTATAAATGCTGCAATCTTCCAACAAATGCTTGAACCATCCCTAGGAATGTGGCAAAGATAACTTAACAAACAGAAAAGTAAAGGCAGGAGTTGGAACTTCAGCTGCTCCAGTGTGAACAGGAAAGTATTGTCAAGAAGAGTGTGAATGGAGCTGCATTTGTTATATACTTCCTGAAGTGTCACCTTTATTACATACATCTTGAAGAGTTTCCTTTGTCATATACTGCCTGAAGATTTACAGTTGTTATACACTTTGTAAAACCCACGTGACAGCAGCATATCCTGATCATCTCTTTTTCCACAATGTCTTCCTGTTTAAATCTTGACTGTGTGCGTCTCCCTAAAGCTATACCTCTAGCGAATGCGTGCTCCGTGAGTGCTCTTTCTTTACTAAGTTATCACCTCCTTTTCTGAATTAAGATGTGGCATGTTCACTAGAACATATAGTTAAATATCTGTGTATGGTGAAATATCTCTTGGTTACTTTAAAAAATGGTAAAGAAGAGATGGCTTTTACAAATAGTTAAATATTGTATATTTACATTCTCTTACATTTCGATTTAGTGATTTTAAATCTCTTTACATCCAACAGGAAACCAGCCTTGAATGCACAAATGATTGTGAATAATGACTTTAATCGTGTAAATCTGCAAAAAGTCATCAGAAAAAATTAGCTCCAATATTCAGGTAAAGAGCTGCACAGTCAGAGACTGAGGAACCTGAACATAAACTGATAGATCCTGGAAGAAGCAGTCCAGAGCAATTCAGTGGATATAAGAGTCTGAGCTGTGCACCTCCACGCCACAAGACGAAGAAATGACCTCTAGAAAATTAACGCAACAACAATAACAACTAACCACTGCCTGTATTATCAAGACTCCAAGATTTGATTATTGGATCGGTGTGAGGTGTATACAGCATTGTAATGATGGCAGACCACCATTCAGTGCGCTAGGTATATTGTAAACTATTTATGGCTAGACCACAGGAGCAGGAGAAAAGCACAATGGAGTGGAGCCAGACAACTGAAGGGTAAAGGAAAAAGAGGGTCTCTGATCTACAAGTCTGTCCCAATTTGCATCGAGCTGAAGGAAGACTAATGTTCACTTGTAAATATGCAAAACCATTCCGCAACCTAAAGACATAACCACCTACAAAGGAGCTTTACTTGCCACAATTATAATTTATGTAGTTGGTGAGTCTTGTATTTCGTTGTGAAATCTGAAATCAAGCATCCAAAATACCACAGACATACAGGGAGTGTGAGAATAACACAAGTGATTTATTAACCATGTTAGCTCCTCAGGAAACGCACTCATGGGATGCAGACAAATATAAACCCGACCCAGAGACACTAACCAAGAAAGAAAAATCATACACAAGCAGCAAGAGCTTTAGTTTATCATCACTACTAAAGAGCCATCAACAAACACACACAGGAAAAGCAACGTGCAATTGCAATAAATGTGTGAAGAACTTTAGTCAGTTAGCACTCCTAAAAGATCATCAGCGGACACACATGGCGGAAAAACCATACCATTGCAATGAATGTGTGAAGGCATTCAGTCATTTATCAAATCTACAAACACATCAGCGAACACACACAGGGGAAAAACCATACCATTGCAGTGAATGTGTGAAGAAATTCAGTCAGTTATCAAATCTACAAACACATCAGCGAACACACACAGGGGAAAAACCATACCATTGCAATGAATGTGTGAAGAGCTTCAGTCGATTATCACACCTACAAATACATCACCGAACACACACCGGGGAAAAACCATACCATTGCAATGAATGTGGAAGTAGTTTTAGTAAATCCTCAACTCTCAAGATTCATCAGCGAACGCACACAGGAGAAAAACCATTCCAGTGCAGTGAATGTGTGAAGCGATTTAGTCAGTTATCACAACTCCAAACACATCAGCGAACACACACTGGGGAAAAACCATACCATTGCACTGAATGTCTGAAGAGCTTCTGTCTATTATTTCAACTCCAAATTCATCAACGAACACACACTGGGGAAAAACCATACCATTGCAATAAATGTGTGAAGAGATTCAGTATGTTATCAAATCTTCGAAAACATCAGCAAATACACACAAGAGAAAAACTATACCATTGCCATGAATGTGTGAAGAGCTTTAGCCAGTTATCACAGCTACAAATACATCACCGAACACACACCGGGGAAAAACCATACCATTGCAATGAATGTGGAAGTAGTTTTAGTCAATCCTCAACTCTCAGGAGACATCAGCGAACGCACACAGGAGAAAAACCATTCCAGTGCAATGAATGTGTGAAGAGCTTCAGTCGATTATCACACCTACAAATACATCACCGAACACACACCGGGGAAAAACCATACCATTGCAATGAATGTGGAAGTAGTTTTAGTCAATCCTCAACTCTCAAGATTCATCAGCGAACGCACACAGGAGAAAAACCATTCCAGTGCAGTGAATGTGTGAAGCGATTTAGTCAGTTATCACAACTCCAAACACATCAGCGAACACACACTGGGGAAAAACCATACCATTGCACTGAATGTCTGAAGAGCTTCTGTCTATTATTTCAACTCCAAATTCATCAACGAACACACACTGGGGAAAAACCATACCATTGCAATAAATGTGTGAAGAGATTCAGTATGTTATCAAATCTTCGAAAACATCAGCAAATACACACAATAGAAAAACTATACCATTGCCATGAATGTGTGAAGAGCTTTAGCCAGTTATCACAGCTACAAATACATCACCGAACACACACCGGGGAAAAACCATACCATTGCAATGAATGTGGAAGTAGTTTTAGTCAATCCTCAACTCTCAGGAGACATCAGCGAACGCACACAGAAGAAAAAACAATACCATTGCAATGAATGTGTCAAGAGATTCAGTCAATTATCACACCTCAAAATACATCAGCGAGCACATACTGGGGAACAACCATACCATTGCAATGAATGTATGAAGAGCTTCAGTCGTTTATCACAACTCCAAATACATCAGCTAACACACACTACTACTTTATTGTGCATGATTAATTAAAACCTTTACAATGTAAATCAAAGAGGATTCATAAAACATACGTCAAATTTAAGCGTTTTAAAACAAAGGTTCCGTCCTTGAGACTAAACACAAGAATCCATGGTGAGATAGCAGCAGCAAAATTAAAAGAAGCTTAACATCATGTTAGACAGCCTATTTATCCTAAAATCAAAACAAAACAACAACAAAAAAAAGAAAAAGATTAAGAATTAGATTCTTCCTCACTGTCTGGCATGGGAAGATAAAAAGATGCCAAGGTGCAATAAAGAATAATTAATTTATGATAACAGATCGGGGGAACCCTATTACCTAATCAGTTCTAGACAGTGTAAGGGAGGGCCAAAGGAGTCACTCTAGGGGATAGTCTTCTGAGGTACCATTAAGCTCGTCCTTAGGGCCCTTTACGGTGCTACTTGATTTGTTTGGATCCTTCAAAATTTTGAAGCGGGCCTCAGCGATTTGAAGAAATGTTACCATTCGGCTACTCAATTGGATGTCATCTCCTTTGAAGCAGGCTAGCACCGCTTGCCTGCAGGTCCGTAAATTACGGATGTTGAAAAGTGGTCACAGGAGAACGCGACGATCTTGGGTGAGCTTGGTGCAGGTAGTAATCAAATGGATTATGTTTTCCTTACCAGTCCCGCAAAGTCGGCATGTTGTAGGTAGGTGAGCCGCTGACGGCAGTAGACCTAGGTGAAATTTCAAGAATTTCTCTTTAGTTTTATTAGTAAAGCCTTTCTGCAGATAGTTTTGAGGCAAGAGCATGGTGTATGATTGAACTGTAAGCCAGCCATGAGCCCGCTCTGTTAGGGCGGCTTTGTCCTGCAGCAATGATTCCTTCCGTACTATTTTGTTGACCACCTTTTTGAAGAGTGCTGTGGAACCTGAAAGTTCCCAGAGTTGCTTTAAGACAAGGTCCTCAATGGCTGCTTCCAAGTACAGCCTTGCCGGGCAAGTTTCTTTGTTTTGAAGTTCCTTCCACAGGAGAGCATTCAAGGCCTTCGCGTCCCCCCTGCTTACTTTATGCCAGGTTTTTATGTAGGCTCCCTTGCGCACCAGCTCTTCTTTTCGTAACCCAAACTCTAGTCTCATTTGGGCTGGTGATGCATACCTTGGAAGGCCGAAGATCATGCGAAGTGCTTTTGCCACTGTTCTGTCTAGTAAGAGAGCATCCCTCCCCCTCATAGCTTCACTACCATAAGTGATTGCCGGGACTAATTCTGCCTGGATTACCTTTATCAGAGGAAGTAAGCTTGGCCCCGAAACTGTGTTTGTTAGATTTCTGAGTGCCGCTGCAGCGATTAATCCTCTCCTTTTTATGGCTTCACATTGCGGTGTGAAATTACCCTTGTGATCTATGATGACCCCCAGATATCGATATTCCCAGACCTTTTCTAGCTTACTGGAAGACAAGAGCCATTTTCGTGTTGTTTTGTGTTTTGAAAGGTTAATACACATAACATTTGATTTATCACGATTGATGGTGAGCCGGTTAGCAGCGGAATAACTTGAGGTGATGTCCAACAGCCGCTGAAGACCAACCGGGGTTCGACTGATGAGTAACAGGTCCTCTGCGTAGAATAAATTTGAGATCTGTGAGCCCCCTAGCTTTGGAGCGTGCGAGTTGCATTCATTTAGTAGTATAGATAGTTCTCCCATAAAAAGATTAAAAAGTATCGGGCAAGTACACAGCCCTGTTTTACCCCTGTATGTGTCGGAATCTTTTTTGTTAGAAAGTCACCTGTGCCGAGCCTAACTTGCACCCATGTCTCGCTGTGTAGTAGAATTAATTGGTTTAACAGCAGCGGGGGAATGTTCAACTTGTGTAGCTTTTCCCACAAAAGGTTTCTGTCCACATGATTGAAAGCCAAGCTATAATCAATATAGCACAGGTAGAGTGAATGGTTCGCTTCTTGGGCTGCATCAATAAATAAAGAAAGAGCTAAGATATTAGAGGTAGTTCCCATACCTTTGCAAAAATCTGTTTGGTTGTATGGGATTTCTGAAACTTCGGTTGCCCAGGATGACAGTTCCTCTAGAAGCAGACCCACGAAGTATTTAGCTTCGTTATCGAGCAGAGACACTAGCCGATAATTTTTTCGGTCGCTTTTGTCTCCCTTTTTGAAGATGGGGGCAAATGATGGCTCCCCTCCATGAAGTCGGGATTGATGATTTCTGCAAAATCTTGACGAACATTGGTCTGAGGGCAGCTGCCCAAAAATCGGGATCTTGTTTGAACAATATGTGGGGGATCCCGTTTGGTCCCGGGGCCCCCCTCACGCCTTCACTTGGATATTCGGTTACAGATCGATGCACACTTAATTTCAATTGTCTGGTCTTGCTGCTGGGGCTCGTAAAGGTCACAGCTGAGTGTTAAACGTTCCTCAGTGTATTTTGTGAATTTGGGCATTCCTTGGGTGTTAATATCAGTACCCTTGAAGTGAGTGCTAAGAAAAGGTTATCCAATCTTCTTCAGGGACAAAGGAATTAATGCCTTGACTCCTCCCCGTAGACAAATTGTTGGTTTTTCTCCAAAATTGAGCGCTGTTGCTTGATTTGGCGTCATGTAGTAGTTTGGCCCACAGGGACTCTTCGGATTCTCGCTTAAGCCACCAGACCAGCCTCCTGCGATCACGCTTTAATAGCCTCAATTCTTCTTTGGCAACAGGGTCTATCCTTACCCTTCGTAGCTTTTGGCCGATGAGAATTTTTTGATTTTTTAGGTGAACATTATTTGTAAAAGCGTAATTGAGATACCGTATTGGATTGACAGTGTGGAGAAGTGTGGCTCAATGGTTAGAGCGGCAGACCCTGATGCAGAGGTCTAGCCCGGGACCAAGGTTCAATTCCCCGCCTCGGCAGGTCTTGGGCTCAAAATTCCACGGACCTGATAATTCTCGACTCGGTGCCTATTCCAATCATGGAGTCCCACTCTGTGACTCTGGGCAATAGCTTGCTTAATCTCCACAACGGCCCCCACAAAGCTAAGGATGCCTGGCCTCCACCTTGGGGGTGCCCAGGAGTGGACGCCTCACAGGGAAAGCCAGGATGGGTTCCACAGCGGTATTCGTACAAGCGCCTTGAGACCCTTGCGGGTGAGTAGTGCGCTATACAAGTATCAATTTATTATTTATTTATTTACAGTATTGCCCCCTCCATCACGCTGGTTTTTCCTCTGTGTTTTTCCCATGTTTTTGCATAGTATTTCTGTAAATTTCTCCCAGCTGGCAGTTAGGTCTGCTGTTTCTTTTTGAGCTTCGCCAAGTGCTTGCTTTGCATAGAGCAGGAGGCCCAAAGGGTCGTCTGTTCTGCACTTTAACCGCCTATCGTTCGCTGTGTAAACTAGTTCATGCCCAATGGCGCGTGCTGGGCTTGGAGTTGCAAAAGCCTCTAGTGTCACTTCTTGAGGTAAATGGTCACTGTAGTCAAGTAAACCGATATGGAAGTCAGTGGTCACTTGAAACAAATTACCAGAGAGGAAGGTGAAGTCAATTGTTGAACTGGTTGTTGTACTGTGGAATGTTGCTACTTGGGGACGATCCCCTGGGAATCTCCCATTAAGCGCTCATAGACCAAGTTCTTCAAGTGTTACTAAAAGTCGCTGTTCTGTTTTTGTACTTCTTCCCACTGATGAGTTGTCCTGAGAGTAATGTTCCAATGCCAATGGGTCCTCAATGCTGCTGACTTTAGTGGCCAATTTATTGAGCATGTTCTGATTGAAGTCGCCGCTATCAATCAGACTGTATCCTCTGCAGTTAATAGCTTTGTAAGCTCTTCTTTCAGTTGCAGGGCTCCTTGCTTCTTTCCTCGAGGATGTAGGCAAAGGTTTACTAGAATTAACTCCTGCGTCTTTCCTTGGTCTCGAATTGAGATTCGTGATACTTGCATTGCATTGGGGGAGTCTCGATTGTATGGTAGCGGCACTACTGTACGCGTTCTTTTTAATGAACAGTATGTTACGAGGCCCCCTTTTTTGTGGCCAAATCTTGCAGACTGGGTTGGAGCGATGAAATGCAAGGTAAATCCTGGTAGTGGTGGAGGAGAGTCTGACCAAGTTTCTTGCAAGGCTATGATATCGAAGCTTTGCAAGTAGAGTTTTAGTTCCGAGTCCAAAAGCTTATCCCCAATGCCGTTGATGTTCCAGGAGCAGACTTTTAAGTTTTTAAGAGAATTCCCAGTTACAGACTTGTCATGTCAGTGTTTTTCCGGCTTGTTATTTATAGTCCTGGATAGCCATGTCCAGTCTAAATTAGTGCGCTCATTCCCAGCGTATTGCCTTCTTACGCCCCGTTCTTTTGGTTCTGAACTGGACGGGGAGTTGCTGCGAGCCCCTCGCAATACAGAGAGCGAGTGATGGTCCTGATTAGCCTGGTTTTGTGCGTTCCGATGTACAAAGTCACTTGCCAAGGGGTCTGGATATCTCGGTTTTACAAATGGGCGAAGTATTATGCCCCAGCTATTGAGTTTCCCTTGTTCATTGAGCACGCTCTCAGCCAACTTTGTTGAGGCCAATACTGTTTTAGTGACCTCCACCCCTGGGTGCTCCGGTGAAACTGTGAATTCCACTGAGTCGAGATCATTGGTGGATATGTTTGTTAAGCTGTCAATGGAGTTTAACAAATGTAGAATGTTACCCCTGTTTAGTATGTCAAAAGCGCCCCGTGACGTGTATTCCGGAATAAATAAAACTGCAGGGTTGCCTAAATGCTCCTTTATCCTGTTGGAGCCGCTCTGCGGGGTTGTGGAAGTGATCGCAACCCTGGTGGCTTCCTCTACTGGGGTTCTCTGGTCCGGGGCCTTTGGTTCATCTGCTCCACTTACAACCTGTTTTGAGGAACTTCCGGTTGGTATGGCTTCTGGGGGATGGTCTAATTGTACCCTTTTGTCTGCTTTGGGAGGTGGGTTTTTAACTCTTGTGGTGCTCGTGCTAATATTGGTTCTTTCCCCACAATCGATCAGACCCTCGCTCAAGTTACATTTTGTCATTTTTGCGCTGCTCCTCAGGGCGGGGCTTTCAACTTTTGTTGGGGTCGTCATGTCAGAAGTATTTATTTTTCGATTCTTTTTCCTTTGTCTCATATGCCACTGATCCTGATTAGGGAAGGGACGTGAGTCCAATTCCGTGTCTGTCTCGGGACTCGTTGGAGCCAGCTTGTCGGGCATTGGGTCTGGAGGCAAGATGCTGACTTGGTTATTCTTAACTTTCCCTTCAGCCAGAGTGCCGAGCTTTAACTTGCGGCCCTTCCTCCTTTGCTTTCTGCCCCGCTTTGGGGAGCACACGTGGTTCCGTGGGACGTCCTTTTGGTTGGATTCCCAGGGGGGGAGTAAGCCATTATTTGCTGCTACCTGGGTTTCTCCTTCCCTGGTATGTCCTTGTGCTCTTAATAGCGCTGCATTTTCCTCTTCCCTTACCAGCTTGTCTTTTTGTATTACAGGGGGGGGGCCTCAGTAGGAGTTAGAATTCCTCTATTGTTTTTTTGCCATGCACTGTTTGTTCTCTCCAGTTGACCCGTCGATGAACTATTTTTGACGGCCTCTCTAATACCTGTAAGGAGGTTGTCCATTGCTCCAGGGAGTGTAGCCAACTTGTCCACAATTGCGATGCCAGGACAATTTGATTGTATAAGTGCTGTCTCCTATTGTGCCCTTTTGACCAGACTGTTCAGTTCAGCTAGCTTATTATCGATGTTGGAGACAAAACCTGATAGTGAGTGTAGAACTGTTAGCTGAAGGTCAATTTTGTCCGATTGATATTGGATGGCATTAACAGACAGTTGCATTGTGGGCAAGAGAGATTCCCATATGTCTACCATAGGTTGCGGTGATGGAATCGTGGTGCTGAGCTGTGCGGCTTTGCATTTTAGACTTGTTGCAGCTTCTTTTGGGGCCCCATGAGGTGGTGAGGTGTAATAGGCGACCAATTCTTCCCACTCTTCTTGCGTGGGGTATGAAGCCATTGGGTCCAAAGGTTTTGATGGGGTGGTGACTGTGCTAGCCTGCCCCGGGAGGTGACCTCGGGGAGGGGTTAGGGATTGCTCAAACTGTGCCGAATGATGAACTTGTGCCTGAAGCACGAGCGGTTCTGGTGCCATGGATAGGTTCCCCGCACGAGACTAGCCCGTTGTTTTGTCCTCATAGTCTACAGTTACCCCTGAGCACTTACTAAGTTCTGGTTGCTCTTGCCTGAGATCTTGTGATGAGGGTGTGTTTTTCTCTACCATAAGGTCCTGTGGTAGTCCGGGGGGGCTGTGCCCTGCCTTTGTTACAGGACCTGGGATCCACACATTCAAATTGCTTGAAGTGCTAGGAGCTGGTGCCTGAGAAACCGGGGTTTCAGGAGTGTCAGGAGTGCTGGGCACCTTTAGATCCATTTGTACCCCTGGATTTTCTCAGAATCTCTGGCGATCTTAGACCAGTCTTCTGGGGAGCCTTTTTCTCCAGATGATTTGATGGTGACCTTCTGGGCCGATTTTATTGTGGAACCCGTACTCATAGCACTCTGAATAGATTCTTGCTGTTTGCTCGTGAGTGCCTTTGTTTTTAATTCATGCACCTGAGGCAGGATTGATCCTGGGTCAGAATCGAGGCCCCACTTTCTGATTGTCGTTGAAAAGGTCGCCCCTCTGTGAGATTCGCTGTAGTTTCCACTGTGATTTTCGGTCTGTGTGGTGTCAGGGCAGTCCCTCACGTCGCAGTCTTCTTCTCTGTCTTCATCTTCTTCTTCTTCTCCTCCTCCCCCTCCTTCTCCGTCTTCATCATCCAACGCCTCAGGGGGGGCTTTCTCTTCAGCCCTCTCATTAGCTCTTTCTTTTGCTCTATCTGAATTCCTTGTTCTGATGCGTAGGAGACCGGTAATATCGGTGTTGGCAGATTGTCGGGCTGCCGAGTGTTCAAGCAAAGGACCGAGCCTGCGTCCTTGATGAGTGAGAATTTTGTATAAATTTTAGGTTGGAAGCTTAACCCTTTGGGGTTTCGTGCGAGCTCAGGGCTTGGGAGGCGTGGAGAAAGGGGGTCAGGGGGATCGGCCGGTCATCCCCCCTTCCTCACCCCCTTCCCCTGCCCCCTTCTTCAGTTCTTTTTTGCCGTCACTCATAGAATCTGTGTTGGAATTCTTATTGCCCTTGTTTGCTCTCTTCGATCTTTTAGTTGGGTTCAGGGGTACACGAGGATCCCTAGATCTCCCGGATCTCATTATGGTCTTCTTGTCTTCCTGCTTTTGTTCCTACCCCTTGTTCTTTATTTTTTGATTCTCCATCCTCTTCTCCCGGAGTCCTGCCTTAGCCCTTACTGCGGTTGCTCCCTTGGCCCCCCTTGAGCCCTTTGGGCCCAGCACCCGAAATTGAGAAATCAGGTCTGGTAGAGTCTGGAATAGTCTGTTGGGGTCTGGCGGTAGGAGAGCCAAAAGACAGTAACACAGATCCTAAACAAATTGCTGTGGTGTTCGTGGTTTTGTGGTTAGGTTGCTACTTCCTTCTAACACCTCGGCATAAAACACTGAGGCGTCCCTCTTGTATGTGCCTCTCGTGGTGCCTCTCCCTCCTGCTCTTACTGTTTCTGTGAATCCAGCCTCTGCCTTGAAGGATGCCAAATAACACTTTCCTTCCCGCTGCCTAGGACGCCGGTTCCATCCCAGCCACGACATGTGGGTAATAAGGCTGCAACCTCCGCCTATCTCACTTACAGGAAGGGCAGGGTGGAGGGGGGGAGAAGCAAACAATTCACCCCCCCCTCTCCGGCCGTGCACTCCAAGGTGAGGTGAGAAGAGTGCTTGGGGCCCGCTATTACTACTTGCTGCTCACACAGCGCTATTCCGCTGCCACAGCTCACCTGCTCTATGGCTGCCGACAGCAGCGAAGGCTTGAGTAGCGGAGTTGCGGAGCTCTTTCTTTTCCTGTTGCGGCTGCGGCGTGACTAAGGCTCCCACTCCCCAGCTCCCCTTGCTCCAGGCTGCCGGCTGCTCCGGGGGGTTAGAGGGGGCTAGAGGTTGAGGTTTAAGGCTGAGGAACGGCAGAGCGACGAGGCGGCGTCCTCCTTGATCCTCGCTCACACAGTATGATCGGTTGGCTGCTGCGGACTGGGAAACCCGGAGTGGATTCCTGAACTGATGGAACACACACAGGAGAAAAACCATACCATTGCAATGAATGTGTCACAAGATTCAGTCAATTATCACACCTCAAAATACATCAGCGAACACATACTGGGGAAAAACCATACCATTGCACTGAATGTGCAAAGAGCTTTAGTCGATTATCAATACTACGAAGACATCAGCAAACCCATACAGGGGAGAAACCATACCATTGGAGGGGATTTGGAAGTAGTTGTGAAAAGAATTTTCAGACAACTACAGGGATTAGTGATAAAACCTATAAACACAACACACTTGAATAAGTTTAACAAGCACAGACTGGAGAATATTTGTAGCTGGTTTTGGTGTTTGGCCATTTTGTGCAACAACTGGATCAATGACAGCTGCTAGAGAACAACGTCCAAAGGCACGAGTAGTCAAAGTAGGAAAATGTAACCTGTAACTCTGAGAGTTAATGCTTGCAGTACAGAACATTTACCTGCGAAGCCCTGACACGGGAAACAATGATGCTCATTTCGATCATCACTTGCATCTGTTAATGCACCCACCACAGTGGCACTTCCCCAGAGGTGTCCAATATCTAGCTGGACCCTTGGGAAATGTGCTGGCTCACCACTGACTGAAAATGATTCACAGTGAGATTAATTGTATCTGATTATATTTTAGACGTTTCTTATTTACAGAGAATTACCCAACCAACTCCTAACTGGTGAAAGGACAGAATCGGTGATTGATGGCGATCGGAAAGAGAGCTGTTGAAAAGTTTAGTTCTTAAAAGCTTAAAAGGTTTCTGAAAGCTAGACAGTTAAATAAAGAATCTTGAGCAGTAAAGAATTCTAGCTCTTAGAGTCCAGAACTATCCATTCCTTGCTTTACATTTCTTGAACCTTGGCACTGGAAAATAAATCTGGATTCAGAAGTAAAAGAACACAAAAGATACTGAATTTTGACACAAATGATATTCAGGTTCGTTTTTACATGCAAAAAAACCTCTTGTTTTATAAACTGCCGGTGAATGAATGGACATAAAAAGTATGTGCTGCCTCGTGAGCAAGCAGTGAAACTTTGTGATGCAGTTGGGACGTCCTCAGACCACAAATAAGATAAATCGTAGCATTCTGAATCATCTGTAATGTGCTTTTGTGTTGTTGTAGCTGCCAAATACACAGTGTTCTCATAGCCCTGCCTTGCTTAGAGGAATGTGTTCACCAATATAATATGCACATCAGAAGAAAGGATACATCTTCAGCAGCCAAAGATAGTAGAAACTAATGCTTTCCACCGAGGTCATTTTAACAAAGTGCTGAGTCAAGGAAGTTGTTCCTGCTGCCGACCATCATCATCACCACCGCCACCACCCAACCAGTGAGGAACAACAAGAAGAATGCTCTTCAGCACACCCATCCTATACATAACACACTACAGGGGTTTGCTCCAGGGTCAAACTCACTTTACCTTCACGTTAACAGCAACAAGTTCTAAACTGAACAAGTGGTTTGTACGGCCATTAGTGGCATAATGCATTTGAAACCCAATACTTTATAAATCTATATTAATAATACATAACCAAACATCCAAACACCACCCATGTATGGACATCCAAGAGCCTTTAAAAACCACACTACAGAGGTGTGTACCAGGATCAAACTCAATTTATTTTAACGTTACCATGAACTAAATTATGATACAGCAAGAGCAGGCATGATGCTATGAAATGTACACAATGATGACTAGATTTTACATATTACTACCAAATGTATGTTTTTTGATTTGTAATAAAAACAAAAAATGTATTTGAATTCATGGTATTTGACTGCTGATTGTATGGAAAGAGATGTTAAATTTGATTTCTTCCCTAAACTATAAAGATAATTTGTGATGTCAGCAAGGAGCCTAGTTTTTTGGCAATAGAGGAGTCAAATCTCGATAGCATGACAGCTTTCAGCAGGGAGTCTGTCGCAGGTGGTATCAGAGGGGACTATTCTCCTCAATGTGCCTTCTCTCAGAGCGAGAGGCGGTTGAGATGGTAATTCGTCTCCTTCTGTATTAATGAAGAGAGAAGTGCTACCAGTAATACTGAGATCTAGGCTTCACTCCTGTGTTGGGAACTTAATTCAGTCGTTTTTTCCCAATAAATACCGGATTTATTTTGGAAAACGAAACATATGCGTGTATCGTGGCACTACTCTCGTTAATAATCCATAAAAATGCTACAGAATGCTGAGTGCTTGAAAGCATTCTGCCATACGAGGGATTTAAATATGCATTTGTCAAATACAAAATTGACTTACTTTTTTATTTGAAGCTTCTTATACAGCGCTTCTTTATCTGATAATGCCTGATGGGTTTTCTCCGAGAGCCCCTTCTCCTTCGGAAGAAGTTTTTCATTGACAGACCCAATGTGATCTCCAATGCAAAGATGACAGTCTCTCTAACTTTAAACAGGGCTGGTGTGTGGACCGTTGGTTTGGCTGGTATAATGCTTTGTTTAATTTTTGATAGAGAGCCCTTTTCACCACACCCTGAATCCCGCCCGTCTTTCTTTAGTGATTTTTGTATTTTGAGTTACATTTGAAGACTGTCCCCCTCATTTATAGTTTGACAGGTGGTCCACGGTCTGCCAGAGGAGCAGGCGTAACAACTTCCACTACCCCATTGGACTACCGTCCACCATATTTAGCAATCTCCACCAACCTGGCTATCCCTGTGTCTTCAGAGAAGCAACAGGAGCTCCTCTAAAAGCACCTAACGTTTGCTGAGTGGCTGCCATGGTTCACACGGGCGCCCAGAAGACTCTTTTATTTTACTCCTAAAGTGAAAGTTTGCTTTTACTTCTTGTAAAACCAATAAATGACGTACTTGGTACACTGAGAGATTTCTACAAGGGAGTCGGGGTAATATTTTCTAGTTTTTTTCAGTTTGAAACAGCCAGTCTTTACATAGTGCTCCTGAAGAGAAGCAAGTAGGTCAGAATGCCTTCCATAAGTAGGGCAGACGGTCTGATGTATTTACACCAACGGCCCCAGGTATGTCGATCTTTGTTGTGAGGGTTCCTGAGGTTCTGCCCTCACTTCAAGTAGAAGGGAACATTGATGGCTTCGTCTCACCAACCTCCAACATGCTCCTATTTATTTTTATATTCCGTTAAAATACAATTTACTAATGGATTATAAATGAGAACCACAGCCATGCTCTCTTCTCTTATTCATGCATTAGGGATCATGAAGGTGTCTCTATGATTCTTGGCCTCTTATTCGCCTGCTTTGCAGTCCTTCTGGGATAACCTTTTCCAACAATGTATTCTTTGAGAATTCCTGTTGCTTCATGAAAGAGCCTTATATGTGCAGTTTCTCCTAAATTGTAAAAACTGTTATATGCGAAGTTTCTCCTTAGAGACTGTGAGAAGTTAGCCTGGTATATGATGTGCACTATTCTAGTGGGCACCTTGCACAAGTCTAAACAACCCTCATGGTGATGGTTGTAAAGTCAACCTTATAGACCAGCTATCCTAGTGGTAGCATGGACAAAGCAGTCTTAGGCTAAACTTCAGAGGGCATGTAAAGCCAGCTGTTCTACCATATATAATCCCTTGAATATCAAATGAAAGGACACCACACAAGGTATATATAAAAGATATATGTATTTATTACTAACACAACCCCTCTGGGCTCTTTATGAGGTCAAAGGTCGAAGTACATTACAAGTTTCTTAATCAGCATTCTATAAGTTGCACAAAATACAGTTATGCCCTAGGGGCCTCACAAACCATATACTAAGTAAGTGGTATAAGAACCACTTCACGAATAGGGAATAGGCCTAGGGCCTAGGGAATTGCTGGGGCTACACTGGACAACCCAAGGATTGGAAGTAGGAGGCCCACGGGAAGCGTGTGCAGTGTCTAAACTCACACGCGGGTTACCGTAGAGTTATAATGGGAACGTAAAAGTAACAAAGTAGGAGATTTCGGACACTTCCAGGTGAACTACGGTGAAACCCTTAAAGCTAGGACACTTGGCTAGTCAACACCCACGTGAGTACCGGAGCACTCGAGTTACCTCACCCAGGGAAGCCGGGTGCATAGGTGTTCTTCTGTGTCGGGTTTCGTCGCTGTTTCCTATGGAGAGCTGCAAAGAAGTGATGCAAGCGACCAGGAGAAAAGTGTCCAGTTGGATCCAAGGGTGGATTGAAGATGTGAAGAACCTGTAAGCAGAGGGAACAGAGCCTGGGTCACTAGCCAGTGACCAGGAAGGAACCAGGCAATGTTGAGTGCTGTCCAGGTGAAAAGGTGAAGCTTGTCTCTGCAGCCACGGGGTCCAGGAGGCGTCGACGACGACCAGGAGCTGGAGGGCGACTGTCCCACAAAGGATCTTGTTGGCTGGGGTGTCGGTATCCGGATTGGAGCCACCAAGCCGTGGCTAACGCAACCCATGCAGGAGATGAAGATCGGCTTCTGTTCAGACCAGCAAAGTCTGGGGAGCTTCAACTTTGCAGGGAAGCTGGGGCGAGCCTGGAGCAACTAGGCCAGCAGTGTAAATTCAAAGGATCGTCTTCAAGGGGCTAACTAGCCAACGGGCTAGCAACCAGGAAGACACGGTGAGCTGTAAATTGCCAGCAGGCCCTACGCGACACTCGTGGAGTGTGGAGGGCTAAGCTTTGGCACAAATGGTGCTCGGGTCTGGGGCTTCTCAAACCCCAATGCACAACTGCAAGGGTGCCTTGGTAGTTGCACAGTTAGCAACAAGCAGGATCTCCAGGGAATCTGGTCCCCCGTCTCTCGTGTCCTCCACGGGTCTCAGCTTTGCTATAGGTGTGGGTCGGAGTCGGAGAAGTCTGGAAGTCCAGTCCTGAGTAGCTGAGTCTTCGGGTTCCGGCAGGAGCGTCGACAAAGCAAACCGGCGAGTCACTGATGGTGCCTGTTTGCACAGGGTAGTCACTCTTTGGCCACAAGGGAGATTTCTTCAGTCTTCTAGTCGTGTAGAACGCCAAAGGTCCAAGAGTTTCGTTTCAGAGTTTCGGTCCAGGATAATCTAAAGTCTCTTGACACAGCTCCGATCTTTATATTAAACTAAGGGGCTGGATTACCTGCTAGGTCCCTCCTATGGGTGGGACCAGGGAAGGGGGTGGTTACACCCCTCTCCCTTTGTACAGTTTCATGCCAGAGCGGGGCTGGAGTGCCCCAGCAACTGGTTTGATCCGGGCTATGCATGGAGCACCTTGTGTGCCCCAGGCAGTGTCTCATTTCTCAACCCACCCTTCCCCAATACACTAAAAGCCTGTCTGGGGAGGTGCTAGCACCTCCCAAGGCAGGAAACCTATTTTCCAGGCCTCCCCTGTCGGGATTTCGTCCAGCAGCAGCAGGTCTGACTCGTGTCTGTGGCAGCAGCATCCATTTTGTGATGCTGGGGCTCTGTTTAACTGTAACCGGGATTTACAGTAACTACATGTCTTCTCCCTCTAGAAGGGTGGAATGCTACCCCCGTCGCCAGAACTGGCGAGGGGGTAGTATTCCAAAGTGTTTGACACCTTACACGACATGTTTCGATAAAGCCAAACCAAAGTTAGCACTAACTGCGAGGATTATAATGCACTTAAGAGTATATGGTATGGCTATATCATAGAACAGCTATAAGGACATGGTTCCGAAAGCTGTAAAAGGGCTCAGCTCATGCTAGAGCACCCTCTCACATAAAACCAAGCACTCTGCCTCCAGGATTGTCGAGGCCTACCCTAGGAGTGACTTATAGGTGCATATGTGTCTTTATATAAGGAAGATATAGATATACTATATCTAAGTCCGGGGTGATTACACCACCTTACTCCAGCTGAGTGATCATCAAGTGGTGTCAGTTTGGATGGCCAGCCAGGGGTGGCATAATACATGCTGCAGCCCCTGGTAGGCCTTGGATGCACCTATGCCCTGGGTACCTAAGGCACACTGTACAGGGGCTCACAAACGTGACCCAATTCCCAATTAGGTATGTACCTAAAGTACATGGTATTAATTTAGAGAGAGAACAGCTGGGCTGTGGGTCTGATTAGCAGGCCCACAGCCACACTAAAGTAAAAAAAACAGAGAATCACAGCAAAAAGTGGGGGTGACCATAGGAAGCAGACCCTATTCTCCTACAGAGACCTTGGTTGGAAGCTTGCAGCAATGTGTCAGCTGTTGTGTAAAACCAGTGTGACATTCTCCAAGGCTGCTTTGTTGCATCAAATGTTGTGTAAAATCAGTGTGCCACCCTCCAAGGCTGTGCTGTTGAATCGGATGATGTCTAAAAGTAGTGTGCAGCTCTCTTAGACTGCACCGGGCTTGTGCAAAACCATTGTGTCTCCAAACACTTGCTGCTGACTGCGGTGTCTTCGTGTCCACGTTCTACCTGGGATCTTATCTGTTTGTCGCCACAGTTATAAGACGCTGGTGCTGCAGATAAAAGGGCATGAGAACTGTAGGGATGCCTTCATACAACCAAAGATCTTTCAAAAACATTCTCATGTGTCTGCGCCCAGCTGTCGCCAGGAGCCCAGACCCCTGCACTTTTCATGCCTGACTTGGGACACAGGCAAATATACTCTTATACGGGCCGGGAACTCCTAGATATCAAACGATCAAGTACATCTAAATGTATTAACCACCCACATGACACTTTCGGGTATACCATGACATGGAGGGGCCTTTCGCGTGCAGGAGCATGCGGCCCGCTGCTATCTGATCCAGAAAAGTCAAAACATAATTATAAATTAGATGCTCTCCCCCAGACTTGTCCTCAGACTGCCCAAGACTGTCCTTCCGACAAATCTGGTCAGGGCTGGAACTGCTTTTGGGGCAATGTTAGATCTCTGCCCAAGCATGCCACTGAAATCTGCGACCCACTATCTTGTGAGAATCCCGACATCGCATTTCTGACTGAAACCTGGCTCAAACCTAGCTCCACCCCTGCTATTGCGGTGACAGTTCCTGATGGCTACCATATTCAAAGGCTGGATAGACAGTCTAAGGTGGGTGGAGGGATAGCCATTATCCATAAAGACATTATTAATGTATCGACACTTGAGCAATGTTGTAACGATTAAACAGATATGGCGGTTTTTAGATTTTTTTTTCACCTCATTACAGCTGGAAAGGTGCCCTTGTATTTCAGCCGCCAGGGCCCCTTTTAGATTTCTTGCTTCAACTGATGGAATTAATTGCCCCTCATATTATCTCCACTAAACATTTTCTGTTACTAGGTGACTTCAATGTACATAGTGAGAACACTTCTAATCAGGACGCCTGTATGTTTCTCGCAAACTTGGCCACTTTAGGACTAGGAAAGATCAACAAGGGT
This sequence comes from Lissotriton vulgaris, assembly GCF_964263255.1. Classification (NCBI taxonomy): domain Eukaryota; kingdom Metazoa; phylum Chordata; class Amphibia; order Caudata; family Salamandridae; genus Lissotriton; species Lissotriton vulgaris. Next base: position 2,514,770 of record NW_028251874.1, on the reverse strand, counting down.
CCTACACATCTAGCAGGACACACGTTAGATCTTATCCTGACCAACTCTCCAAACATCTTTTGTGGACAGATCACTCTTTAATTTACTTAGGGGACCCAGGGTCAACTCTGCCCCTTCCATGGCCCCTTACGTTCTCGGTAGACAGTGGCATAACATACACCTGACTCTTTTCTTGAACACATTCCCGGCAACTATTATCCTGGAATCAGCGAATATTGAGGAATGTTTGACCAGCTACAACTCCATAGATCTTTCGTTGGGTAAACCTTTGTATATGTATATGTATTGTATATATTGTAATTGTGATTTGTATATATTTGATTGTACTGTATATAGTTGATATGTGCTTTCTGGAGGGCGGGATTTCAATGTCTATGGGTTCCTTATGACTCTCTCAATACCATAAGAAAACTCACCAAAATGGTTAATTTAAATGTGGAAATGACTAATGTGAACAGCAAGTAAAATGCAGAAATACAATGCATTCCCATACATTCACTGGGGGGGGAAAGGACTGCATAATCATCCTAAAGTAAAACGGATAGATTCCGAACTACAAATCCCAGAAAACCCAAAGTTATGGGCGGTGCCAGTGATTAAGGGGGTGTAACGTTAATGTTTTGTTTGTTTTATAAAACTGTGAGCTTCACTAACCAAACTGACCGTGATCAAGACAGCGGACGCTGTCGAAACGCGTTGGTTGCTTTTTGTTGTTTAAATCCCCCCACATGGATTGATGAAAATAAACTGTGATTCTTCATTGAAATAAGCGTGTCAGAGCCGTCTTTCTGCGCCTCCATCCTTCCCCGGGACCGGGGAAATCCTGTGATTATATTTATATATATATATATATATATATATATATATATATATATATATATATATATATATATATATATCAAATTCAAACACAGGAAGCCCCATTGAAGCACAGCCACACGAAGTTCAATTCAGCACGTTTATTTGGATCCATTTCACTGCTCGCTCCTTGGATGCTTTCAGAGCAATCTTCAAATATGTAAAGCCTGACGCGTTTCAGGAATCAGTCCTTTCTTCAGAGGCATTGTTCATGAAGGGCTGGAGGAGCAGATTTCAGGCAGCGTCTGCTCTTATAATCAATGTCACCTGCCACAGTGGGCGTGGCTACACCGCAAAGCATTCTGTGCTTTGTAGTACGCTGACCTTCTTCCCCCAGTGGGGCCACTCACCAGTCCTTGCAAATGGAACCAAGTGTTCACCAAGTGGAGTTGAGGGTGCGCTGGAAGCTCTCCAATTGCGTTTTTGCAGCAGTGAAATCGTGCGCAAGGCAGCACCACCTGTATTGGAGCGGTTCTTGTCTTCGTTCTTCTGTGTGTCACTTTTTTCTTGCAGCATGTCTATATGTCTTTAGAAATTTGTGATTAATAACCTCTATACATTAAGTTGTACAGAACAGGATAATGAATTTTTTTCTTGTTCGAAATTAAATGTTGAATTAATCCCTCAGTATCATCTTTTCTACTTTTTCATCTTTTCGATGTTCCTCGCCCAGATATGTGAGGGTGATGTGGGCAGAACCCCTGTAGTATTTTCAGTATAACTTAGGGTCCAGCCAATGTGATGCCATTGCTACTTGGAGGAGGAATCATTTACTACAGCTAAATACTGGGAAAACTGAGATCACGCTATTCGGAGAAGTGCCTTTGCTCTGGTATCCAGAATTGTGGCCTCCAGAATTCGGCGAGACCCCGGTCCCTAAGACTGTGGTCGAGAACCTAGGCATACGTCTGAACCAGAAACTCACAACGAAAGAGCAAGTTACAATCACAGTAGGCTCATGCTTTCATATATTAAGCCTCTTACACAGGGTATTTACATTCCTCCCCCTAACCGTACGGAAAACACTCATCCAGGCTCTGGTGATAGTACTCTTGGACTACTGTAAAGCTCTCCTGATTTCAGCAAGTGAGTCCTCCCTAAGTAGACTTTAGGCAGTCCTAAACATCGCACTCACCTGGTCTCAAACTCCCTTGCCAGAACAGCTTCTCTCTCTCTATTGCAATGTTTGTACTGGCTTCCAATACGTAAGCTGATCAGATTTAAGATATGCTGTATTGTGCACAAAGCACTAAACGGTAAAGGTCCTGGCTATCTAGCAGAAAAGTGTATCAGCCACCTAGATCTCTACGCTCATGAGCCAAATCCTTGCTCCTTGTCCAGCGTTTCCAAAAATCCCGCTTAGGTGGGAAAGCATTTTTCCACATGGCCCTCTATTATTGGTGCACACTATCAATATGGAGCATAAAGGGAAAAAAGAGCCCTGGTCGCCCTCCGTTCAAAGAGTTATAAACCACAAAAAGACCAGGATCCTAGGACTACAGAGATCCTAGTCTGTCGTATCTCCTATTATAGTCCACGTGAAGATTTGTAGTTTTCTACATAACCGCAGAGGGAGACAATACGCTCCGTGTTGCCTGGGCGATACAAGTGACTACAGGAGCACTGGTCTACCGGAAAGGGTCTCACGTGAGGGAACCTGTTTTTACTCTTGAACCTCTTGGCTGGTAGGCTACATCATGGTTCACAGAGGATTTTTAGATTGATGTGTCCAATATATCGTGCTGTGGGGAAAGAGCTTGGTGATGAATTTGCATAAAGTATATGAAGCAGAGAAACTTGTTGGCATCTAACAGTGGTATGCATATATGGCAACCTACACTGTCTTTTAGTTTGATTGGGTTCACTGAGTAAATGAATAAAGTTGCTGTGCATTGAGTGAATCCCTTCAATTTTAATCACTATTTTCCACATTGTGAAGTGTAATTTATCTTTTCACTTCACTTTACGCACCTTTACACCGTTTATATTTGACTTTGGACACTTTTCTGTTAGGGCTTAATGACCGCCAATGATGATAAAAATGGGCTTCACACAAATTAGTGTGTGAATGGGACTGAAGCAGTTGAAAGTGTCATTCCTATGAGTCCCTGATATCTTAAAAACTGTCAACAAAGTGTGGGAAGGGGTTTTTATGTTATATACATATATATACTACTGAGTAGAGTAAAATGAAGGTTATGTAGAAAACTACAAATCTTCACGTGGACTATAATAGGAGATACGACAGACTAGGATCTCTGTAGTCCTAGGATCACGGTCTTTTTGGGGATTATACCTCTATTATTGGTATCAGCTCCCTATTCTTCTCCGGAAATGCCCAGAATACCTTCTATTTAGAAAGCTCCTTAAAACCGAGCTCTTTTTGGGGTGATACGGGCACTTTATAAGCCAATAAAAATTAAAAATTAAATAAATGTGAGGACACACAGGGCTGAGTATATCGGTTTTGTTTGCTGCTCGCAGTGGCGTAACGAAACTTGAGGGGGCCCCCCTGCAAGGTACACACAGAGCCCCCCTCTGAACTCAACCAGGAGCTCTCTTGCCAGGGTACTGTGCTGAGGGGGACCGCTGGAGCTCAGGCCAGCCCACACTGCAGGGTCTGGAGGGCGTTTGTTACCCTGCTGCTTCTTCTTGTAACATCCAATACTGTGCTATTGGTCTGTTCCAGGCGCTGCTTGAAGACATCACCTTATTAGCTGCTTAATGTCTGTCTTTATAAGGTACATGCAGAAAAAGATTACACGCAAAATTACACTCTATGATCTCTTCAAAATGTGTGCTCTGAAGTTTTGTTGTGATGTTGCAAATACTCCAAACACTGTCCCCCTCATACTCTTCATATTTTAGAAAGACAACCCACAGTGTACTAGTGCTCATTGTTTTAGCGTATGCATTTCAACACAGCAGAGCACATTTCACTTTCTGACACCATCAATGTGTTGTCTTATATAGGGACCGAGCACATTTAATTGCCCCTGAGTAGAAGCTTGTAACCGTTGCTCGCTAGTAGTACTCAGTTGACTTCCCAAGGTGAAAATGAACAATGTTTGGATCTTGGAACATGTTGTGAATGAATCACGTTGTAACAACATGTATTACATCATGAGTATTCAAATGTAAAACATGTGTATGGGAGAAAGTGTAGCATAAAATCCTGCCTATATCTCTTCGAAGCCAGGAGTGAATGCAGTTGAACCCATAAGGTGTTGTTAATAAAATGTTACAGATCACAATGACCAGTCACACTCCATTAAATGCTGTGGCTCTGTCACTATTGTGGCAAATATAATAACCAAGTGTTTTTTAACAAAAAAATCTCTGATATTGTCTTGTCATCTAAGCATATGCATATCACTACACATCTCTTTCTTTCCTCACTGTTTGTTTATTTATTGTTACTTGGTATGGAACTTCATTAATGGTGGATAGAGCTTATTGACAGTGACTACAGAAAGTGATTATCGCGTGTCAGGCTTGGGTTTAATAAAGTTTTTTGATTTCAATGCGACCGATGGTTTTAAGCTCCGCGTGTCTTCACGTCGGTAGTTTATCTTGTTATGAAACGTGTCTCTCACTTTTGCTCGTTTATACATGTCTTCGGGTATTTAACTCACTTGTTTAATATTTGTTAACAACCATTTATTGTTATTTTCGCTCGAAGCTTGTAGTAAGTCTAGGCTGATAGACAATGTGGTTTCAGAGTCCGGTCGCCTTGACAACGTGTGACGCAGACGACTAGGATTGGTTTCTTGTTTCTGATTGGTGGAAAATTTCTTCGGTTTAACCAATAGGGAGGTAGGTTATGGCAATTTAATCAGGCAATGGCGCTGGCATTGCAAACGCGGGAGATTCCGAGCATTGGAAGAGTACCTTGCGGATTGTTTTGGAGAGCGGCGTATTCGAATATAAATGGTAAGGTTAGGTAGAGCGCGATGCATTTAGTTATGGTTTCATGCGGAAACAAACAGCATACTTAGTGTTCTATCCCTGTGTGTTGCAGATAGGTATTGAATGAGGATCACGCTATAAACGAGAAAGGGTTGACGACACGCGTATTACTGAAGCATATGCAGGTATGCAACCAAACATTGGGTGAATTGATTGTGGTCAAAGTCTTCACTCGAAGTTTATGCTGGCGGTAAGCTTGAATAGTGTTTACATTGTTTTTTTAGTTGTTTTTGGACCCAGGAGAAACGCGGCTCAAAGGAAATAGAGTTACTCGTGTGTGTATGTAAGTAGTCCATACATGCTCTTTAGGGTTAAGGTGTATTTGTTGGTTTATGCACTATGGGTGTGTTTTTATTTTTTTGTCTTTGGTGGTGGAAATACATAAGAAATGTAATGAACCATATGTAGTATATGCATAGAGACTGATGTGCCTGTATATGTTATTTTGCAGCATTGCCCCTGACGAAGGGACCCTGCTTTTGTCCCGAAATGCATTGGGCGGATTATGATACATTCAAGAAATTTAATGTTGTTTTCAATGTATAAATCTATTTGTCTTTATTTAGCAAATGGAAATTCACGTGTTAATGTATAAATACAGAATGTTGTGTTGAAAAAGTTTGATTGAATAACAAAAAACATATGAATAAAAATATGTGTTGAAACGTTCACAAAAAAGGTTTGATCAATAGAATTTAATAGAGTTGTGCGCAACTGAGCCTGTGCTGACTTCTGTTGGCCAGCCACATTTGCAAATATCTTAAGCTAGCTAGTGTCTTCATCTAAGTCTTACAGAAAGGTGAACACACTTAGATGGACCATCGTATACATCACACTCTATTGATAGGACACCCGTGGTAAAGCATCCAGTACTTTGACTATGAAAAAAAATTCATTACGATAAGTAGACCTCCTTTACCAAAATATCAAATGTTACAATGTGATAACGTAGTCTTTATTGTGTTAAATGCCTGGCCTGAGAATCCCGATCTCTCTCTGATGGGCCTATCGAGTTTAATTGACCATGATTTTGCGTTTCAGACAGACATCCTATGGATGTTTTGGCTGGGCAGTGTTCTCTTGGAATTCTGTTCTCTATTTCCAGCTGTACAAATCATTTTTAACAGCAGTGGATTATCTTGCCTTTCCAGAGCGACCAAATCTCTGTGTTGCTTGATGTGTTAAAGAATAGGAAGCTTGAACATTGGGTCTCTGTTGGACTTGGCCCTTTTCCCGGAGATTTTTTGCTTTTCGCTCCCCAAATTCTGTATGTCCCCCCATTGTAATAAAATTGTATAGGTTGAGATGCCCTGTGTATTATTAAAATCAATGCTAGGTGCAGGTGCTCTCTACCCCCAACATGGCTGCCGCTGACCCCTGCTACTGCAGCATGGTCTTTTCAGGCGCATTCTAGTTACCAGGAGCTGGCTGGGACCCCAAACATTGTTGCCATTCCAGCCTGCCTTGCCTGCCCACAGTTAGAATAGGGAAGCTCCTAGCACCTTCTAGAATAGGGGCGGAGCCTATTTTTGCCACCTTAGAGGGTGGTCACCTGACCTGGGCCAATATAAAGGGAGGGAAACTTTCCAGTCAGTTGTGGCATCACTGACCTGGGGGACCCACGCACGAGACTTAGGCGGTAGGGCCTAGACAAGGACCTATGCCACTGGGAGTGACAGGGCTTATGTGCTGCCTTTCAAGTTGAGTGAGGAACCCTGAACTAGCCCACTGATCTGGCCCGACGGGAGGGGAACCCAGGGACCACCTGCAGTGACCTGCTGAGGAATCCTGTCAGCAGCCCTCAACTCAACCCCCCTTCAAGAAACGAGGAACTATCCACAAGGGCGCCAAAACAATCAAGCGCCAAGAAGAAGAAGTCTAACTCCACTAACCAGGACCACTGGGGATCCACCAGGTATTGGGCTGTGCTCCTTCTGCCCCTTTGTCCTGACCTGGGTCTATGCGCAATCCTGCCACTGTCATGTGGCCTGTCCTGTGTGAACTGCTGAATAAACTGCTTGCTAAGCGCTAGCCCCCTGAACTGCCTCACTGGTCTTAGCTGCCTTTCCAGCTCTCTCCTACTGATCTGCCAGAAGAGCGCTGGGTTTTCCCCTCAAGCGCTGGGTTTTCCCCTCAAGCGTTGGACTTTCAGGGGTGCTGTGGCCGTCCTAGCGCTACCATTGCCAAGCGCCAACTGGCCTTCAGGCGCTGTGTGTCCCCCAAGAAGCGCTGCATTTCGTCCCAAGCGCTATATCTACCCAGCGCTATAATTGTGCCTCAAGCGCTCACCTGCCGAATCCTGTGAGGAACTTCTAAGCGCTCCTTTGGCCTACAAGGCGCTGCGCAGGCTGAGCACTGTGAGCGTCCTGGCAGCGCGGCCCCTTATCGGCGCTGTCCCCAACACATCACCGCTGCTCGTGGGACCGCCTGCTGAGCCGACACTGCGGCCATCTGCCCCCTCGGCGGCCCCCGTCAGGAGAGGGCCGCCGCCGTGTGCTGAGGGCCGCGCCAGGCCCGGAAGAGTGGGGGGGGGGGGGTAGAAGACGCCGACCTCTGGCGCACCCAGGGGCCGCTATCACCGCCGTCAGCCCAGATCCCAGGAGGGCCTTCCTGCCACTGCCAGCATCGTCGCGGCAGCCCCACGATGTCAGGAGGGAGCTGCTGCAGTGTCGTAGCGGGCCACGTTAGGCCCTGAAGCAAGAATACCCCCCATCACGTGACGGGGGATGCCAGCCGTGTCATCGGCCGCGCCCCCGTCCATAGCCGCGCAGCCATTGGCTGCAAGTGTCACGCCCCCAGGAGCTGCTCCGCCATTGTCCGCTGAGGTCAAGTCCCTCCTGCACCGCATACCGATTGGTTCCCGGGCCGGGGAGGCTGCAGAAGGCCCGGGAACAGCCTTGCATCGTCGGGGAGGGCTCCGAGAGAGTCTGAGCCCCCCCCCCCATCCCCAGAGAAGCCACCGCAAGGGCCCGGTAGGCTGAAGACTGAGGTAATACCCCGGGTGGGCGGGCGGAAGGCCTGAGACCGCCCCCACCCCGGGGGAAACTGTAGTTGGGCCCCGTTGGCCCCCCATCGGCCCATGTAAGTGCTGGAACTGGGCCAAGGCCCCAAAAGACACGCTTGGGGGCATGGAGCTAGTCGAGTTAACCCCTGCCTAGGGTAAAGTTAAATGTTTATTTTTAGCCTCAGGCCTGGTTTGCTCTGGATTAATGAAATGTTCATTCGTGCTTAAAGCCATGTCTATTCCAGCCCTAATGACAAGAGCACCTTAGCCTGAAGCATGGGTTACCCTGGTCTAGTGAGAGGCTCACCTTCGCTTGATGCTTAATTAAAATGTGTAGGGCTGAGTACTGAAAGGTTTGCTCTCACCTGCTAACAGGGTATTCCTGATTAAGGAAATGTTTACTTCTGCTAATTGAATGTTTTACCTTTAATGAAATGTGTAAGCTCCTGTTTAGTGCTGCAATCCCTAAATGCCTGCAGGTATCTTTTGAAATGGTTGTCCTTACCTACTGAAAGGTTTTACCTCGGTTAATTGACTGTTCAACATTTAAGGAAAAGTTATTCCTACCTAATGAGATGCCTGTTCTTTCATGATGAAATGTTGCCTGGTTTTCACTAACGTGTTTAGGCCTGCAAAAGAAGCTGTTGACTCAAGGCATCCAGTTATCTAAGGAACTGCCTATGACAGAGTAAGGAAATGTTTTACCTAGGCCTAAGGAAATGTTGACGCCCAGTTAAATGCAAGGGTTATACTGACCTCCTGAAATGGGGGCTTTGCCTGATATTTAATGGAAGGTCCTATACTCCTGCCAACGGAAATGCTAAGTGAAAGCCTACAGTTATTCCATGACATGTTTACTGCTGAGTAATAACACGTTTATTCCTGCTAAGTAGTTTAATGAAATGTTCACCCTTGCTTGGTGAGAGGTTAATTGGTTTGCCTACTGAACAGGTTCCTTACCTGGTGAGACGTGGACTCTTGCTACAGGATATGCTCATCCTTGCCTGGTGAGCTGGTTGTCCATGTTTAATGCGAGGCCCACCGTCGCGGGGTTCCTTGGTATTTAATGTCTAATGAAATGTACCCTGGTTTATAGTAGAGTAATGAAATGCTAATCTCTTTATGAAATAGTTATTGCAAGACGCTACATTGATTTTTTAACTGTTCCCTTTACTCCCCTCTGATGAAACAAATTGATACTGTGATTTTTGATTACCCTGACTCTGCTCTAGATACAATTATTTGATTGTTTTAATAAAACTTGCTGGTGTGGTCTCCGTCATTGCATGTGCGTTTATTGTCTCAGTGGATGCGTGTGCTGTGTAGTCACTTAACACCTAAGCTTTCGGGTGCCTACCTGCTCGTGCCAGGCTACCCCCGGGGAACTGGTGACCCCAGTTCCTACAGTCTCTGAGTGCTTGATTCTCAAATCCATCTTCACTTTAGGAAACGTCATTGTCCTGTATCCTCTGCTACTCTTTCCAGATGTGTTACATGGTCCATGAAACAATCTGGCATTGATGGAACCTGTTTCATGCGGTCATTCCTGTAGGGGTGCCATGGCTTTCTAAACGTGTGCAATACCAGAACATTCTTCTTTTTTTTCTGTGTATCTTTTTTTACTCCTCAACAAGCAGTCAGCGTTCCAAACTATTTTGAATGGAATAGTACAATATGGCAGTTTTTCCTCATTCATGTTCCTCATCTCATATCAACTCTTTCAAATACTTCTGCAACAAAGCTGGTGGTAACACCATACAGTTTAAAGCAAGGGGGTGTTCCTTTAGATCTGGCCTAACAGTGCAGTTCTGTCAACCATTTTATATTTTTTATTTTTGTTTATTCAAATGCTTGCCACAAGTATACACAACACCCCAAGGCTGGGGTGCATCAATGTCATCCTCACATGTGTCGATACAAGCCAATTTTCGTTTTTAACATACAAAATGCAAAAAATAACTGACCCACCCCCACCTCTCCCGGCACTGAAATAGTTTTGCATCATACAATTGTCGGATCCAAAAGCTATGTGAACACACTTGAGTGATAGCACAAAAAAGGTAGTTCCAAGTCCAATAAGTCCTGGCCAGACACATGAGGGAAGAGATCAGGTAAATACGTAAGGCACGTTACACGTCAGGGGGGCTCAATAAGTACACAGTCAGTGGAGCCCAAAAGTCTTTGGTTCGTGAGGCCTCAGACAGCTCTTCCGTGTATGCCTCCAGTTGTTCCCTACAATATATTCAGTCTCGGATCCATTTCTTCACAGTAGGCGTGGATTTTTCACCCCAGCATTGCGCCACAGTACGCTTATCCAGCAGGGGCGAGACAGGGAGTACCCGCCTGTTGCAGGGCTTAAGATACTTCACACTACCCATTAGGCATACCTCCGGTACACACCGCATGCTCCATCACAACTCGCAACCTTGGCCCAGAACGCAGCTGTCCCATTTCACTGCCATGCCAGGTGTAAAAAATAGGTGTCAGCCTGTCCGCACCGTACATAATTAGCTGTGTCCCGCAGGCCGAATCTACGTAATTGCACTGTATAATATAACTGGTGCAAAAATTTTAAATGAATGATGCGTAAATTATAGTTCGCCATGAAGCGCCCAGCAACTCTCAGCAAAATTTCCAGTGATCTAGAGGTAACTCATACACCAGCGTAGTGTTCCACTTAAGATATGAAGGGTGGTCCCCTGGCTCCCTCTCCCACTGTGACGCATCATATAACCTAGTGATCTGACCCTTGCGTTCATAGAAGGCGTGTTTAAAGCGTAAGAGTGGGTATTCCCCACGAATTGCTTTCTAGCGGCCTCAAGTTCTCTCCATACTAGGTGGATATGTTCAAGCTCTAGCACCTGTTGCTGAAGCTGTGTGCTTATCCCTCTTGATCTTATTAACAGCTGCCGAGATGGTGATACATTTCCTCCTTAACACTGCCTTCATTGTGTCCCAGATCGTTGAAATTTGTACATCTGGAGTGTCATTGACTTTCAGATAGTTCTCATTTGTTCTTCCTCTCTGACCAACCACTTCCGGTCTGAGAAAGAGAGTCTCTTGCAATCTCTAGTTGCAAGTAGAGGTTGTGTATCATGGGAAGGAAGGATCTAAGAGGACCAGAGAGTGGTCAGACAGAGCACCAGGCTCTATCTCTACCAATGTGGTCCCATCCTGTACTCGCAGGAGCCCAAGAAATGGTCGAGATGGGCATGGGATTTATGTGCATGGGCATAGAAAGTGTAATCACATGTAGCAGGGTGTCTTTCTCTCCATACGTCCCGCAGACCCATCTCTTGAAGCCAAAGGACCCCGTGGATGTGACTCCCGCTGCCCCCTGATGTTGCAATGAGCGATCTAACTCATTGTGGAAAACTAAATTAAAGATCATCCTGTGTCAACATAATGTCTGCTACCGCCCTTTGCAAAAACTGTTCCTGACCCTCATTGGGGTCATAGATGGCGCCTATGACCAGAGAGTGCTGACTAAAGTGAATTTGATACCCCAGTAGGGGGCCAGTTATATCAGTGATTTTTGTCCCCACCTTCCTTCGAAAGGAGCGTAAGAAGAGCAGTGCCGCCCCAGCTGCCTTACATGGCAGAGAAGAGAAAAACTACTGAGGGAACAATCTGGATTTAAGTCTATGCCAATCGCTAGCTGGTTGGTGAGTTTCCTGAAGTAAGCAAGCATCAGCGCAGGAATTGCTCCAGGTATGAAAGAATAGCCTGTCTCTTAACTGGATTGTTAAGTCCTTTCACATTGAAGGTCAAAATACTCAAGTCCCCGTCATGGATGCCATAGGAAGTGTCCCTCGCCTGTCCCCCCGCTCCTAGCCCCTAGCCCTCCTGAACCTTCCTCTCCTGGCCACCCCCTACGGGATCTCCCTTACCACTATGTCTTTGATTGCAAAATATGTGACTTTGTGATGAGCAGCCAGAAACAAACCCCCAATTCAAAAACAGTAAACAGCCATTGTCCCTGGTTCGGGGAGTGGGGGGGAGAAGTCCAACCCTAGAAAAAAAAGTGTAGATGGGGAACATGGCCATCCTCCTCAACTCTTACTCAGCCACTCCAAACATCAAATAGCTTATCTTCAGATGGGACCCTGAGCCACAGAGTCCTCTGACAGCTTGTCCAGCAGAGCTCTCCTCTCTGGCGCGATGATCTCCGAGCCCCCCAGACCAGTAGCCACCCACCTCTACCTCTGGCGTCCACTTGCTCGACTTTTCCTCTTCTCGGGTACTGAGCAATCCAGATCATGAGCATCTATCTGTAGGAGTTTACATGGCTCCGCCAAGGAGTGTAGATGATGATGTTGATCTGGCCAGTGAAAAGTCAGTCTGAAGGGATGCCCCCATGAGTAGGAGATCTTGTCCCCAGGAAGGCTGTTACCAGGCGAAACTCCCTCCTCTTCTGGAGCGTAGATGTCGCAAGGTCGTGAAATAACTGTAGGGTTTTTCTTCTGAACACAATTGCATTGACGACCTGGCCACCCGCAAGATCCGCTCCTTCAGGGGAAAGCGATGCACACAAGTTAAGTTGTCCTATGCCTGTGGCTGTCCAGGAACCCCACGGCACACTCTCTGGGTTCTGTCAAGGTGTATCTCAGTTCCTGACTTGTCTCCCAGTATCTGGGCAAACAGATCTCCCACATAGACTTCAACATCCCCTTTCTACTGTGGGGCCCCTCTGATGCGAATGTTGTTCCACCTGGAGCGGTTTTCGAGGTCCTCCGCATGGGCCTGCAGGTCCAATTGCTGGTCCGTGGGCCGTATTATCTCCAGCTGCAGTTTCTCTATTTACTCATCCCATGCTCTCTCATGACCCTCCAAAGCATCCATTCGATCATCAGTGTCTGTCACCTCCTTCCTTATTGCCTGTAATTCGCTAGTTCGGTCTCCCTTGATGTGTTGCAGGCCCTTTCTTAGGGACGAGAACAGAGTCTCCATATAGGAGCGTGTGACTAGCGCCTCTAGATCCTCTCCGGGCAGAGAAGTCCCTCTTCCGGCAGCCATCGGATTTTGTGAACATGTCTTTGAGGGTGCCTCCTTTCTTTGCGCGGGCTGACGCCATTGAGACGAAACCACCAAGTCCACTGCCAAGAGGCCTGTACCTCAGGCAGCTCTCCGGCTGCAGCGAAGCCCACTCCTCCTCCTTGCGTGGGGGGTGAGAACCCCGCTCCACTGCCTCCCCATGGGCTTCTTCGCACTCACTGAATACAGGCTTCCTCAGGGGAATTCCTCCTATACTCAAATGGCCAGATTGCCCCTCACTGGGCCTCGCCACGCCTCCACAGATCCTCTACCTGTTGAGGCACAGAACCCTGCTGGTTCGCTCTGCTGCTTTTTTTCCAAACTGGTCTCCCTGCACTGTCCAGACAAGGGGGGGGGCAGCAGCAAACCTCTCTGCCCTTGGGCCCCCCACCACTTACTTCTTGTTACTAAGCGACTAACACGCCCACCAGTCAGGCTACATAAACGCTTTGAAAGCGCAACGATTCACTTGATTTAAACTCCCTCTGAGGCGGAAAGCCGGAGGTATTGCACGCTGTATATTGATTTTAAAACCTGTCACTTGTTGTTGTTTTTAAACTAGAAAGACTAACGAAGCTCACCTGTCTTAAAGCGCCGCTATTACGCGCTAAGCCTGTCCTCCCTGACCCTCCAGCTACAGCGAGTTCTCAGCTGTTAGAGGGGGAAAACGCCCACACCGCCAGCGCGGTCAAAGGTGAAGCCACGCCCACTGCGAGGCCACGCCCACCAGTCAGACTACATAAACGCTTTGAAAGCGCAACGATTCACTTGATTTAAACTCCCTCTGAGGCGGAAAGCCGGAGGTATTGCATGCTGTATATTGATTTTAAAACCTGTCACTTGTTGTTTTTAAACTAGAAAGACTAACGAAGCTCACCTGTCTTAAAGCGCCGCTATTACGCGCTAAGCCTGTCCTCCCTGACCCTCCAGATACAGCGAGTTCTCAGCTGTTAGAGGGGGAAAACGCCCACACCGCCAGCGCGGTCAAAGGCGAAGCCACGCCCACTGCGAGGCCACGCCCACCAGTCAGGCTACATAAACGCTTTGAAAGCGCAACGATTCACTTGATTTAAACTCCCTCTGAGGCGGAAAGCCGGAGGTATTGCACGCTGTATATTGATTTTAAAACCTGTCACTTGTTGTTGTTTTTAAACTAGAAAGACTAACGAAGCTCACCTGTCTTAAAGCGCCGCTATTACGCGCTAAGCCTGCCCTCCCTGACCCTCCAGATACAGCGAGTTCTCAGCTGTTAGAGGGGGAAAACGCCCACACCGCCAGCGCGGTCAAAGGCGAAGCCACGCCCACTGCGAGGCCACGCCCATAATACTCACTACAAATGTGCCGGCCACTCCAGCGCAGCGGACGAGCGCAGCGGGAGCGCCTAATGCAAGCCCGTCTGCGCCTGTCCGCGCACGGCCGGGCCTAGGGCCAGACCCCCTGGTAGATAAAGCTGCCACTAAGGTAACTTACTCCCGTCGAGACCTCCTAAGTCTCAGACCTCCCATCGCTGCCTCATGTGAATATGTTCACGACATGAATGGACTTTTCACCAGCTGTACTCACTGCCAGCCAGCCCAGCTTAGACTCCCGACGCGTGCGACTAAGCCTGTAGCCCTCAAATGCGCTTCGCTGAATTGCCGCTCTCTCCCCAAACATGCGACACTGATTAACCACCTCATAGAAGATCGTGAGATCGACATCCTCTTCCTGACGGAAACGTGGCTCACCCCACACTCTGATTCAGACATGGTATTAGCCACCCCTCCGGGTTTCCTCATCCAATCGCTCCCTCGCCCATTGGGTAGAGGTGGTGGTGTCGCCATCATTTACCGGGACTGTTTCACTTGCAAATCTAACGACGCACAGATTCCCGACTCTGAAAGCCTACATTTTACAATCAAACTGGATCCAACTAGTTCACTTTCAGGAATCCTAGTATACCGCCCCCACCCCTCCCCCCCCCCGGGCATCCGGGTTCTTTCACCAGCGCCCTCTTGGATACAGTGGCTACACAGGCTCACTCAATCACGAATTTCATGTTACTGGGAGACTTGAATATTCACTTCAACGACCCTTCAGACTCTGGAGCAGCCGACCTAATCACTGAGCTGGCGGCCCTGGACATCCGTCTCCTCAACTCAGGTGCCACTCACATTAAAGGCCACCTGCTGGACCCAGTGTTCACTAGCACCCCCACGATGCAAGGGAGAGACTCCCTCCCCTTACCTTGGACTGACCACTTCTTAGTCCCCTTCCAATTCCCAGGAACTCTTAGGAAACCTCAAAAACTGCCTACCTACACCAGAGATAGGACCTGGTCCAGACTCCCCACCGAAGAATGGGCCAAGACCCTTAAATCAACCGCCCCAGCCCACGAAGAAGACCCGGCCATCGCCGATAGCAATTTCAGAAAGTGGATCACGACCTCCCTTGACTCCGTACTCCCACTCAGAACGCGGGAAGACAAAACCAGCAAAACGGGATCCGCACCGTGGTATACCCCGGAACTTCGACAGCTCCGTAAAAACTGTAAGAGAGCCGAACGGCTATGGAGAAAAGACTGGCAAAACGCTAGCAAAGAGGCCTATCACACTTCAGTTAAACTCTATAAAACTGCTATCAAGCGCTCCAAAGCCTCCCACTACGATACTCGCATAAAGGAAGCATCTAATTCCTCCAGGGAATCCTTCCTCATCGTAAAGGAGCTATTGAAAGTGCCCATTTCCTCCTCCTCCACCACCCCCCAGGTAGACAGAAGCAATGATTTAGCCACATACTTCAATGATAAAATTGCCCGTATCCTTACATCCCTCCCCCCCCCATGTCCCTCCCACCATAGGAACAACAATTCACCCCCCTGTCAGACTGGAACACGCCCCCAACTTGCGACATTTAGGCCAGTCACGCCGAACGAGGTAGAAGTAACATTGAATAAAATGAAAAGCGGGTCTCCCATGGACCCTGCACCCATGAGATTCCTCAAAAACGTAGCTCCCGTCATCACCCCCACGCTCACGGAGCTTATTAACAGCTCACTCGCACAGGGATCGGTCCCCGACAGCTGGAAAAGCGCGGTGGTGAAAGCACTCCTTAAAAAACCCCAGCTCGATCCAACAGACATGGCAAACTACCGGCCAATACCCCTCCTCCCTGGAATTAGCAAGGTAACCGAGAAATTGGTCAACAGCCAACTATCCCAATTCCTCGAAACTAACAACATCCTACGGCAATCGCAAACCGGGTTCCGTCCAGGGCATGGCACAGATACCGTCCTTCTTGCCGTCATCGAGGAGGCAAGGCGCATCCTTGATTCAGGAGGGTCAGTGGCAGTGGTCCTCCTGGATCTCAGCGCTGCCTTCGACACAGTCAATCACCGTGTCCTCCTCCATCGGCTGGCGACAGCAGGGCTCACCGGGACGGCACTCAGTTGGATAGAGTCTTTCCTTACCGGACGCACGTTCCAGGTGTGGGACGGAATCTACCATTCATCCACCCTCCCTCTTACGAGCGGGGTCCCTCAGGGCTCCTCCCTGAGCCCCACGCTTTTTAACGCATATATGGCCCCCCTTGAAGACGTAGTGATACCATTTGGTATAAAAATAGTGAGCTACGCTGATAACACACAACTGGTCGTCTCCCTTTCCCAACTAGACGACCACCCAGACAACCTGACAAACTGTCTCACCGAAATCCACGGTTGGATGTGTGAATCATCATTAAAACTAAACGGATCAAAAACCGAAGTGATGCTCATGGGTAAACAATGGGCGACCATCCCCCCAGCGGTCTGGCCGGACGTGTTCGGGGAAATCCCCACCCCGAAACACGAAATCAAGACCCTCGGAGTCTGGCTAGAACCCAACCTCTCAATGAAGACACAAGCGGCCAAAACTGCAGGTACCTGTTTTGGGCTTATGCGGACTACCCGCAGAATCCTCCCCTTACTTCCACCCGCGTCCAGGAAATTACTAGTCCAAGGGCTCATACTGTCACGGCTGGACTACAGTAATATGGTCTATCTGGGAGCACCGGAGACTACCCTAGCGAGACTGCAACGAACCCAGAATGCAGCAGCCCGTCTACTTATGAACGTTCCCTCTAGAGTGTCCGCCAAGCCTGCTATCAAGGCGCTGCACTGGCTCCCAATTCGCCAAAGGGTGGAATTTAAAGCCATGTGCACGGCCTATAAACTGATCAACGGTTCGGGACCTACGATTCTCAGCGGCCTGGTTACTCCATACAAAGCTCCCAGAGCTCTACAGTCCGAGAACGAGCACCTAGCCAACATCCCCAAATTCAAGAGGACACGTACCGGAGGCCGACGCTTCTCTGTAAAAGCGTCCACTGGATGGAACTCCCTCCCACGTTCCCTCAGACTGGAACCCAGCTATCTGAGTTTCAGAAAAAATCTTAAAACCCATCTATTTCCCAAATAAACCCTCTGTACTTCTCCCTCTCAGCTGGACTCAAATCTCTCATAGCGCGGGGATGCCCTCGGGTCACCAGGCGCTTTACAAATCGCTAAATAATAATAATAATAATAATCTTGACTTCCTCTGGTGATCGGGCCCAGGCAGCCCGCCCTCCCGGTCCAGCCAGGCACATCACAAACCGGATCCTTCCTCACAGTCAGGGCCACGGCAGGTTTCAGATTGCAGCCCTCGCTGCCTCCACAAGTCCGCCTCCAGGAGGGCGGCGGTGGGGGTAGCAGCTCAGTCCAATTAGGCCTTTTCTCCTCCCTTCTTCCTTCAGGGGAATGCTTCCCTCACTGTCGCAGCCCAGGGAGACTCTCCATACCCACAGGCTCAGCAGGGGGGTTCGCTCCTAACCGCTCCTGCACTGGATCCAAACGCATAATAGCCCGGCACACTCTGTACACAAATGTTACAAATTCAAAATCAGTTCAAAGGAAATTGTTCCAAAGATGAGTCGATGTTCGATTTCAGTTCATTCTTTATTTTTCAGTCTTTGAAAACTTTTGAAACCGCCACTTTTGAAACCGCCAACGCGTTTCGTCCCTTCCAGGGACTTCTTCAGGGCTTGAAATGTAAATACAGAGTATTCAAATTGATAATCTCTCATATGTTCATAATTGGTGATTTTTTTAATTTTAAGTTAGTGCACTTCCTTGTACATTAGATGTGGTATTGGCAGCTAAAGAATCTCTGATAAGAAACAGTGTCCCGGATGAAGTGATTCCGGTTCCGCAAAAAAGTCCTCGACAGTGTCCGTCTCACGTAGATCTGGAAAGCGCTGTTTCTTATCAGAGATTCTTTAGCTGCCAGTACCACATCTAATGGAAGTGAAGACAAGAAAAAATCTTGGCCAGAAAAGTCTTTAGTGGTGAAGAGTCATCAATGTTTTTAAATTATAGGTCAATATATTATGTGATGTGTTGGAGGGAATCTAAAAAATGTTCTGGCTTATTGGGACTAGTACCCCTTCCTGCAAAAGTGCAGTCCAAAATAATCAAACTTTGCTTCTAGCTTTGTTCCTTTAAGGAAGACATTCCTTTGCCAGGGGTTGCTACTTTTCATTACCAAGTATTCCATTCCCATGCTTTAATTTACAAGGTGCTCCAGAGATGGAAAGTGGTGCTATGTGTTTCATACGATAAGAACTTATACCATCAGCGCAGAGCAGAACTGAGATTGCGACACTGTGGAGACCACTGGTCTTTAACCTTTTGGCCTGTGTGGACCCTCCCACCAAATAACTATTAGAAGCATAAGCGAATGCTATAATCTTAACCTCAGAAAAAATATACAAAATTATGAAAACAAGTGTACATCAAATAAATACAAAGATTGTGATATACGTTCTAAAATTCACAAATGAAAAAACATGCAAAGTCGAAAATTTTATTTTAATGGAAAGGTTGGAGCTTTTCAGAAATGTTTTATTTCTAAAAGATAAATCATTATACTAGAAACTCACATGTGACTTTTTCTTTGTTGCTTCTAAAGCATCCTTTCTTTTTCTCAGCACCAACTAGTGCTTACGTTGAGGCCACCAATCGTCCATACTACTGTTTGCTGTACTTGTGCGGCTCCCATGAATAAAGCTAAGGAGACCAACCTAATGTTCAAGTCCAATCTCACATTCTTTCACATTAAAGAGAGTTTTTGATTTTTTTAAGTTTACAGTCTGCTTTTTTATGCATAAGCACTTTATTAAAGTAATAATGGTATTTTACTAGCTAAACAGTTTCCGAGTCCATTTTGTTGACATTGCAGACCCCCAGGGGTCCACGGACCACACGTTAAGAACCGCAGGTCTAGTCTGGGGACATTTACAGTTGACCAGGTCTATGTCATAAGCAAGTCATTTTTAAAGATATTAAGTAAATCAGGGGTGCAAGTACATAACTCTTTATCAACTCTGAAAAGCAAAGTGCATTGTCCCGATTTCACAAATCTTAGGCATGCAGAGTTCTGTTGAAAGAATCAAAAACTTGCTTTTACATGATCTCCGTGCACTTTTTGACTAACTAAGACACGCCCTTGGGACCAAGAGGCTGATATTATCCAATGCTGCTGCAAGATCTAGAACAAATCCACATAGAAGTCCCATTTTTTTAGGTTGAGTATTCAAGACCTGTAACTTCTCTTGTGGGATGAAAGCCAACCCCCCCCCTGCTTTTGATTTGTTTGTTTCAGTGTCCTTAAAAATCCTTGATTGCTAGTGGTTAGTCCTGCCTCTTTGTCCCTCCTTTTTATCTTCCATTCCTCCCACACAGCCGGGACTAAGTACTGTCTCATTACGCCATCATTCTTTATATGTTGTTTGGGAGGCTATTTTTCTTGCTTTCCTGCTCTGTCACTGTTTGCCTGTGTTCAGCTTTGGTACCATAGCTGCTTAGATTTAACTATAGAATTTCTCCCTGCGACCTCCTCTTAATGCTACAGTTGTGTTAGTGTGTTAGGCCTCCCACTCCATCCCTGCCGCTCCATTGGTTGTATTGTTTTAGCCTTTCTGCCATATTCAATGTCTACCATCAGTTGGCCATTTTTTGGTAGGATATTACTTTGTTTGGGCTTCTTTTTTTAAGGGGGATCAGGCTTGTTTTTGTCTCTCGTGGCTTCTGATAACGTTTCCATATCCAGCATTGGGAATGGCCAAAATGAATTAAGATGCTATTAAATGGTAGCTCCCTTAAAAAGGTGCAGCAGTCTTAGTGCTCAGCGTGAAGATGGTGCAGTTCTGCTCTGCTTACGTTTGCAGGAACAGGTAAGACCAGGATAAGCCCATCTTTTTCCACAAGTTAGAAAACCCTTTTGCTTGCGTGCTTTGAGCGCTGCACTGTTTACTTTTTAATTAGGGTTGATAATTAATAAGCTGTGTCTGCAGTGTCATGTCTTAATTGATGATTTCTGCTTATTACTGCCTTATTCAGACCTGTGTGCTTTATCTCGGGTGACTTTTAAACCTCTCCAACATGGTCGCCCTTGTCCATGTTCTTTCATTTTCCTTTTTTTGCTTTTTTCGTCGGACTTGCTGCACACATGCGCGGTAATTTCATTGAGGGACACACCTTCGCCGCTTTCACCTTCCCCTATTCTGGCGTTCGCGGTCCTGACTCCCCATGCTCGCTAGTAAGTCCTGCCCCTCGCCTTACATTAATACTCTCCGTCGGATTTCCTCTAGTGACTGCAACAACAGAATCCGTCCCTCTCTGCTCTCCCCACCCCCGCTCCAATTTCCTGCTGTAGCGAGGGGCAGCTGTCCAGGAACGTTCCATTCATTTCTCTTCACCAAGAAGTGCCGTCGCCCGTTCTCCCTCCCCTCATTTTACTACTATGATCTCCCAAGTACCTCTATCTGGACTCTTCCCTCATTTGACTCATCCCAAACCTCATTTTACTACTATGATCGCCCAACTAACCAATTCTAGACTCTTCCCTCCTCTATCCCTCCTTTGACTCATACCAAACCTCATTTTACTACTATGATCGCCCTACTAACCCTTTATAAGCTCCTCCCTCCTCTATCCCTCCTTTGACTCATACCAAACCTCATTTTACTACTATGATCGCCCAACTAACCAATTCTAGACTCTTCCCTCCTCTATCCCTCCTTTGACTCATACCAAACCTTATTTTACTACTATGATCGCCCTACTAACCCTTTATAAGCTCCTCCCTCCTCTATCCCTCCTTTGACTCATACCAAACCTCATTTTACTACTATGATCGCCCAACTAACCAATTCTAGACTCTTCCCTCCTCTATCCCTCCTTTGACTCATACCAAACCTCATTTTACTACTATGATCGCCCTACTAACCCTTTATAAGCTGTTCCCTCCTCTATCCCTCCTTTGACTCATACCAAACCTCATTTTACTACTATGATCGCCCAACTAACCAATACTAGACCCTTCCCTCCTCTATCCCTCCTTTGACTCATACCAAACCTTATTTTACTACTATGATCGCCCTACTAACCCTTTATAAGCTCCTCCCTCCTCTGTCCCTCCTTTATCCTATTCAATCCAACTAACAGACTCACATGCCCACCGCTCCAACTTACATTTCCCTATACTAATCCACCTCTATTCCACCTTGGGTTCCGGAGTAGCGTGCTACTTGTCGAAAGCGCTTCAGCACCTCGTCAGGGGTTCCAATTCCAATTAATCACCTTGCCCCATTTGGTCTGTTTTCAGGTTGGTGAGTTTATCTTCTTGAGCCGCCCTGATTGACTCCCCGGACAACTTGTTGCTGCTGCTCCGTTTTATGTTGGTTAGAGTCTTTCCATGTTTCAAATTGTCACCCACTATACTCAGCTATAGTTTAACGTTGCACCATTTCCCCACACAGAGGTTAATATGCCTCAATGCTCCTTTGAGGGCACCTGTGCTTACTTGAAACTCAACCTCCGTCACAGAGTGCCTACTGGTGCTATCATTTCTACTATTGTTACGTACATAATCATTGGTACTGTATGATATGTGCCATGATTGCTTTCATTTATAGTGATATGCAAACATTACTCCACTGCATAAAAAAAAAGTTAAAAACGTTATCATTTCGGGGGCTTGGCCAAGCAGCATGGCCGACAGGACATGAGCTCCATTAGCTCCTGGCCGGCCCAGCTTACTAATCCTGATTATTAGCAGATCCTGGTGTGCTCGGACCGAAAACGTTGTGGGTTGGGAGACTCGTTTGCCTGGGGCTCCATTGGGTGTCAAGGAGAGGTGGATGGCCTGTTGACCGCCGGCGCTGAAGCTACGCGAGGCCGGTGCTGCGGCCTACTCGCGGCCTACTCGCAGCCTACTCGCAGCCTACTCGCGGCCTGGCGGCCGAGGATCTATGACAGAATATCGACTACAAAAATATCGACCTACAAGAATATCGAGTCAACAATATCGAGGGCAAAAATATCGACATCCTATCTACAACATGGTAAGTACAAAAATATCGAAAAAATAATATCGTTGTAAAAAATATCGATGTTAAAAATATCGATTTTTTTTTAATATATATAAATGTAAAAGTAAGTATATAACACTAATAAATAAAATATACATATTTAAAAGTATCTAATAATGTTTAAAATTAATAAATAAAAATATATACAGTAAAGATATAATATATATGTACTGAACAATAAGTATTAATAATTAATTTACTAAAAATACCCCATTACCCAAGAACTGAAAACTGACCCTGAACCCTAAAAATACCCCTTTACCCAAGAACTGAAAACTGACCCTGAACCCTAAAAATACCCCTTTACCCAAAAACTGAAAACTGACCCTGAACCCTAAAAATACCCCTTTACCCATGAACTGAAAACTGACCCTGAACCCTAAAAATACCCCTTTCCCCATGAACTGAAAACTGACCCTGAACCCTAAAAATACCCCTTTACCCATGAACTGAAAACTGACCCTGAACCCTAAAAATACCCCTTTCCCCATGAACTGAAAACTGACCCTGAACCCTAAAAATACCCCTTTCCCCATGAACTGAAAACTGACCCTGAACCCTAAAAAATACCCCTTTACCCATGAACTGAAAACTGACCCTGAACCCTAAAAATACCCCTTTACCCAAAAACTGAAAAGTCAAGTCATAAAATTTGTATAGCGCACTACATACCCAGAGGGTTTCAAGGCGCTTAGGAGGGGGAGGGGATTATTTGTCAAATATCCACGTTTTAAGCTGCTTTCTGAACGCTAGGTGATTCTGGGTGAGGCGGAGGTAAGCGGGGAGTGAGTTCCATGTTTTGGCAGCCAGGTATGAAAAGGATCTGCCTCCCATGGTGGTCTTGTTGATGCGAGGTACAGTGGCGAAGGCTTGGCTGGAAGAGCGAAGTTGGCGAGAGGGGGTGTAGAAGGACAGTCGAGAGTTGAGGCAATCTGGTCCGATGTCGTAGAGTGATTTGTGTGCGTGGGTAAGCAGTCGGAAAGTGATCCTCTTATTGACGGGTAGCCAGTGGAGGTCTTTCAGGTGCCCAGAAATGTGTTTGTTGCGTGGGATGTCTAGTATGAGCCTGGCTGAGGCGTTTTGGATTCGTTGTAGTTTCTTCTGGAGTTTAGCGGTGGTGCCTGCGTATAGGGTGTTTCCGTAGTCCAGTCGGCTCGTGACTAGAGCGTGGGTGACTGTTTTCCTTGTTTCGGAGGGGATCCAGCGAAATGTTTTTCTGAGCATGCGAAGAATGTTAAAGCAGGAAGAGGATACGGCGTTGACTTGTCTGTTCATGGAGAGTGAAGAATCCAGGATGACGCCAAGGTTCCGTGCGTGGTCTGTTGGGATGGGTGCTTTTCCGAGGGCTTCCGGCCACCAGGAGTCGTCCCATGCGGAGGGGGATGTACCTAAGATGAGGACTTCTGTTTTGTCTGAATTCAGTTTCAGACGGCTTTGTTTCATCCATTCGGCGACTTCTTTCATTCCTTCGTGTAGGTTAGTTTTGGCGGTGCTGGGGTCCTTGGTGAGGGAAAGGATCAGTTGAGTGTCGTCCGCGTAGGAGATGATGTTGAGGTTGTGTTGGCGGGCGATGGTCGCTAGGGGGCTCATGTATACGTTGAAGAAGGTGGGACTGAGTGAAGATCCTTGAGGTACGCCGCAAATGATTTCAGAGGCCTCGGACTTGAATGGTGGGAGGCGGACTCTCTGGGTTCTTCCGGTGAGGAACGAGGTGATCCATTCCAGTGCTTTTCCTTGGATTCCGATGTTTCTGAGGCGTTGTAAAAGGGTGCTGTGGCAAACTGTGTCGAAGGCTGCAGAGAGGTCGAGGAGGATGAGGGCGGCTGTGTCTCCATTGTCCAGTAGAGTTCGAATGTCGTCTGTTGCTGCGATGAGGGCGGTTTCGGTGCTGTGCTTGGCACGGAAGCCGGATTGTGAGGAGTCGAGGGATTTGTTGGTTTCGAGGAATGCGGCGAGCTGGATGTTGACGGCTTTCTCGATGACTTTGGCCGGGAATGGAAGAAGCGAGATGGGGCGGTAGTTTTTAAGTTCGGTGGGGTCTGCTGTTGGTTTTTTCAGAAGGGCGGTGAGTTCAGCGTGTTTCCAGTCTTCTGGGAAGGTAGCGGAGTTGAAGGAGCAGTTGATGACGTCTCGGAGGTGAGGGGCTATGATGGAGTCTGCTTTGTTGAAGATGTGGTGAGGGCATGGGTCTGTGGGGGATCCAGAGTGGATGGAATTCATCAGGCGGATGGTGTCTTCAGTGGAGATTGGGTTCCAGGCGTTAAGGGTGTTTACGGGGGGAAGATGGTCAGCTGATGGTAGGGCGGGTTGGCTTCCGGGTTGGTTGTCAAAGCTGTTGTGGATGTCAGCAATCTTGTTGTGGAAAAAAGAGGCTAGGGAGTCGCAGAGGGCTTGAGAGGGGGTGATGTCGTTGGAGTTGGCCGAGGGGTTGGAAAATTCCTTGACGATGTTGAAAAGTTCCTTGCTGTTGTGGGCGTTGTTGTCAAGTCGATCCTTGAATGCTGTTTTCTTGGCTTTTCGGATCAGTTGGTGGTGAGTACGGGTGGCGCTTTTGAAGGCGTCCTTGTTGCTGGTGGATGGGTCTTTTTTCCAGGCCTTTTCAAGGGAGCGGCACAGTTTCTTGGACTTCTTGAGATCATCGTTGAACCATGAGGCCTTCTTGTTGCCAAGTTTGTGTTGACGTTTTTTCAGTGGTGCTAAGGTGTCGGCGGTGTTGGATAACCAAAGGGTGAGGTTGGAGGCGGCTTCGTTGGCGTTAGAAGAGAGGGCTGGGGAGGTTCGAAGGAGCGATGTGGAGATCTGATCCGTGGTGGTTTTATTCCAGTTTCTTTGTAGAGTTGGTTGGAGGTGGATGATGGGTTTCGGCTTGTTGTAGGTGAAGTGAACGCAGCTGTGGTCAGTCCAGATGAGATCCGTAGTGTGGCTGAAGGAGACATGGTCGCTGGAGGTGAAGATGGGGTCGAGTGTGTGACCTGCGATGTGGGTGGGGGAAGTGACCAGTTGTTTAAGTCCGAGGTTGGCGAGGTTGTCTAAGAGGGTGTCGGTGTTGCGGTCGTTGATCTTTTCAAGGTGGAAGTTGAGGTCTCCCAGAAGGATGTAGTCTTTGGAGGGGAGCGCGTGTGGGGTGATGAAGTCTGTGATGTCTTCACTGAATTTAGCGCGGGGTCCTGGTGGTCTGTAGAGGAGGGTGCCTCTGAGAGTTGTCTTGGGGTCGATGTGGATCTGGAAGTGAAGGTGTTCGGAGTTAGCGAGGTTGGCGTCGGAGCTGGTGGAGATGCGGATGGATTTCTTATGGACGATAGCGATTCCTCCTCCTGTATGGCCGGTGCGGTCCTTGCGTGTGATCTTATAGTCATCAGGGATAGCGATGGCGATGTCGGGGGCGGAGGAAGCGTTCATCCATGTTTCCGTTAGGAAGGCGACGTCAGGTGAGATGGTGTCTAGGAGGTTCCAAAGGTCAATGGCGTGCCTGTGGACCGAGCGGGTGTTGAGAAGGATGCATTCTAGGTGGTTGGGGTCTGGAATCTGTGGTGTGGTCGTGGCGGAGATGTTGTTGGTGCCGCTGAATTTGCAGGAGAAGCAGGAGAACGGTCCATGGGTGCGTCCAGGAGCGGCTTGGACGCAGTTGGGGGCGCGACCAGGGTTAAGGGCTAGGAGGGTGGCGGCATCGTAGGTAGTGCGGGGGGGCTGGGGAGCGCGAGGGGCAGGGGGTCTGGCGCTGGGCGCGGTCCAGGCGCGGACGGGCGTAGACGGGCTTACCTTTGGCGCACCTTCGGCGCGGGTTGGGCGCGGTCGCTGCGCGTGAACGCTGCGCGCGGGAACTCCTGTCATATATGGATGGTGGAGGGGGAGGGGCGAGGGCGGCTCAGCTGGGAGGCGTGGCGGGCTCAGGGGAACACAACAACAGCACTAACAAAATGGAGGGGAGGTCAGAGCAGGGAAATCCCACACAACAATGCAATTAAAGCAATCTAAGCGCTGTGGGATAATAGCGCTATGAAATAACGAAGCTTACAAAAAATTCGAGCTATGCAAATAATACAACTTGGTTACAAAGCGCTATGCAGATAACACTGTTTGGTTCCAATCTAGCAATACAATACCACGCTGTGAGGAGCAGCGAGGGGAGCGATCACTCAAGGCTGGAGCAGCGAGTGAATCACAGCGCTGCGAGGTTTGGGGAATGCTTTTCAGTGCTTGTGGGAGGGCGGCTCAGCTGGGAGGCGTGGCGGGCTCAGGGGAACACAACAACAGCACTAACAAAATGGAGGGGAGGTCAGAGCAGGGCGCCGGGGGAAATCCCACACAACAATGCAATTAAAGCAATCTAAGCGCTGTGGGATAATAGCGCTATGAAATAACGAAGCTTACAAAAAATTCGAGCTATGCAAATAATACAACTTGGTTACAAAGCGCTATGCAGATAACACTGTTTGGTTCCAATGCAGCAATACAATACCACGCTGTGAGGAGCAGCGAGGGGAGCGATCACTCAAGGCTGGAGCAGCGAGTGAATCACAGCGCTGCGAGGTTTGGGGAATGCTTTTCAGTGCTTGTGGGAGGGCGGCTCAGCTGGGAGGCGTGGCGGGCTCAGGGGAACACAACAACAGCACTAACAAAATGGAGGGGAGGTCAGAGCAGGGCGCCGGGGGAAATCCCACACAACAATGCAATTAAAGCAATCTAAGCGCTGTGGGATAATAGCGCTATGAAATAACGAAGCTTACAAAAAAATTCGAGCTATGCAAATAATACAACTTGGTTACAAAGCGCTATGCAGATAACACTGTTTGGTTCCAATGCAGCAATACAATACCACGCTGTGAGGAGCAGTGAGGGGAGCGATCACTCAAGGCTGGAGCAGCGAGTGAATCACAGCGCTGCGAGGTTTGGGGAATGCTTTTCAGTGCTTGTGGGAGGGCGGCTCAGCTGGGAGGCGTGGCGGGCTCAGGGGAACACAACAACAGCACTAACAAAATGGAGGGGAGGTCAGAGCAGGGCGCCGGGGGAAATCCCACACAACAATGCAATTAAAGCAATCTAAGCGCTGTGGGATAATAGCGCTATGAAATAACGAAGCTTACAAAAAATTCGAGCTATGCAAATAATACAACTTGGTTACAAAGCGCTATGCAGATAACACTGTTTGGTTCCAATGCAGCAATACAATACCACGCTGTGAGGAGCAGCGAGGGGAGCGATCACTCAAGGCTGGAGCAGCGAGTGAATCACAGCGCTGCGAGGTTTGGGGAATGCTTTTCAGTGCTTGTGGGAGGGCGGCTCAGCTGGGAGGCGTGGCGGGCTCAGGTGAACACAACAACAGCACTAACAAAATGGAGGGGAGGTCAGAGCAGGGCGCCGGGGGAAATCCCACACAACAATGCAATTAAAGCAATCTAAGCGCTGTGGGATAATAGCGCTATGAAATAACGAAGCTTACAAAAAAATTCGAGCTATGCAAATAATACAACTTGGTTACAAAGCGCTATGCAGATAACACTGTTTGGTTCCAATGCAGCAATACAATACCACGCTGTGAGGAGCAGCGAGGGGAGCGATCACTCAAGGCTGGAGCAGCGAGTGAATCACAGCGCTGCGAGGTTTGGGGAATGCTTTTCAGTGCTTGTGGGAGGGCGGCTCAGCTGGGAGGCGTGGCGGGCTCAGGGGAACACAACAACAGCACTAACAAAATGGAGGGGAGGTCAGAGCAGGGCGCCGGGGGAAATCCCACACAACAATGCAATTAAAGCAATCTAAGCGCTGTGGGATAATAGCGCTATGAAATAACGAAGCTTACAAAAAAATTCGAGTTATGCAAATAATACAACTTGGTTACAAAGCGCTATGCAGATAACACTGTTTGGTTCCAATGCAGCAATACAATACCACGCTGTGAGGAGCAGCGAGGAGAGCGATCACTCAAGGCTGGAGCAGCGAGTGAATCACAGCGCTGCGAGGTTTGGGGAATGCTTTTCAGTGCTTGTGGGAGGGCGGCTCAGCTGGGAGGCGTGGCGGGCTCAGGGGAACACAACAACAGCACTAACAAAATGGAGGGGAGGTCAGAGCAGGGCGCCGGGGGAAATCCCACACAACAATGCAATTAAAGCAATCTAAGCGCTGTGGGATAATAGCGCTATGAAATAACGAAGCTTACAAAAAATTCGAGCTATGCAAATAATACAACTTGGTTACAAAGCGCTATGCAGATAACACTGTTTGGTTCCAATGCAGCAATACAATACCAACAGAAAACTGACCCTGAACCCTAAAAATACCCCTTTACCCAAGAACTGAAAACTGACCCTGAACCCTAAAAATACCCCTTTACCCAAAAACTGAAAACTGACCCTGAACCCTAAAAATACCCCTTTACCCATGAACTGAAAACTGACCCTGAACACTAAAAATACCCATTTACCCATGAACTGAAAACTGACCCTGAACCCTAAAAATACCCCTTTACCCAAAAACCCAAAAATGACCCTGAACCCTAAAAATACTCCTTAACCCAAAGGTAAATAATATTATTTAATTAGCAATTAATAATTAATTAACAATAACAATAAAATAAATATATTAGCACATACGCTGTAATTAATATAATTTAATAATTAATATCATTTTCCCCAATTAATTAATTAACAGTAACTAAAAATTATATATATAAATAAATTACTCTAATAATGTAATTAACTAACTAATATTATTTAATTACCAATTAATTACTAATGTAAAATATGTACCAAATTATATTAATTAATTAGCTAATTAATATTAATTATTTGCCAATTAATTAGTTATAAATATTTAAAAACATATATTAATTAATTAATTATTATTAAATTACTCCCCACCCTATTCCCCTATAAACCCACATCCCGCTACAGAAAATATATATCAATTAATCAATTAATTATTTCCCAATTAATCAATATTAATTAGCAAATAATTATAATTAATTAATTAATCCTACTAATTATTAATCAACTTACCATAATTAAATTACTTCCCACCCTATTCCCCTATAAACCCACAACCCGCTCCGGTACTAAAACATCAAATTTCCTTATAAATTTCTATATTATTATAGAAAATATATACACATATAATAGTAATTATTTTAAATACTTAAATTAAACATATAACACATACATAATAAAAAACTATAAAATAATACAAATATCGATATTAGTGTCATCGAAATTATTAACATCGATATATATGCTATCGATATTACTAACTTCGATATTACTTACATCGATATTAAGTATTTCGATATTACTTACCTTGGGTCGATATTCTGTCCTACGATATTCTTGCCTTCGATATTATGCTCCTTCGATATTACAGACTCGATATTATGGTAAGTCGATATTTCCAACTCGATATTTTGACTGTCTACCGGCGGCCGAGGCTCTCTGTGGCCGCGGCGTCGATCTATGGGGGAGCGGAGGTCGAGCCTGTGAACACCCGGACCCCGGAGATCAGCGGAGGTGCAGGGGATCTCCCTGGGGGGCCGGGACCCGACGGAGTCCGCCGCACGGAGAAGCCGCGGCGGGAGTGACGCGCCGCGATCCCAGCATCGGAGCCCTTGGGCTGGCCTGGTCGCGCTGATAGCTGGGGGGGTCCCTACTGCCATCGGGGACCTCCCGCTGTCTTGGGGCTCCTGTGTTTCCTGGAGGAGGCGGTCGGTGATCTCGACCCGGCTGCCTGAGACGTGAGGGAGTGCCGTGTGGGACCAAAGTGCGACCATCTGCAGGCGGAGCCCACCGGAGCAGCGGCACCGCCCCAGAGGGGGATTGTGGTGCGGCGGTGAGGGGAGTGATCCGGGTCCGGGGCTCCCATCGGCCCGATCCTTTGGTTGAACCGGTTAGACTTGTAGGCCCTCCATCATCGGAGATCCTCGGAGTTTGTCTAACCCGGTGGGGGGTGCCGGCTGTGCATGGACTGCCGGCCGGACTCGGAGAACTGGTCGTGTCCCTAGGCATTTCCACGTTGGGCCTGGTGAGTGGCGGCGGGGGAGGCATTGGCTGCCACCCGAAATCAGGAACCCAAGCATTCTTGAATGGGGACAGTGGGCATGTCCTTATTGTCTGCGGGGCACCTCTGTGACTGGGGGTGAGGAGACAACTGCCCCTCGCTGTGGAATCAACTGGCGGTCGGGGATCTTGGCTGCCCCCTGGCCGAATCATTGCCTCAACTGGACAGCGGGAGGTCCGGGGTGCCCCTGGGCTGGGCCTGGACGAGTGCAGCGGTCCCAGAGGACTGGCATAGGGGCGGAGCCTCGCCCTGGGACGGACACTACGCAGCTGGTGTGGAGGTGAGTGGGGCCTGGCACTGTACGTGTCCTTGGCGGAGCACGACCTGGGGGACTGCTGAGGACCCTCTGTAACCCCGGGCATTGTCGAGGGGCACATTGTTGGTTCGGACATCTGGGGGGGTCCCCATAGACTCTGATAATGCGTAAGGACAGAATGGCCCGAGCCTCACAGCCAAACACCATCACGCAGTACACCACGCAGCGGCTCCATTCGCAGCGCATCACGCGTCAATCCGGTCAGGAAGAGAAGGGAGGCGTCCCCGGAGGTTCCGGCGAGCCCTCCCGGGCAGAGCTACTGAAGGCAATACAGGGGTCCCACACTGCCTTGGAAAGACAGATCGAGACGGTATCCATAGATGTGAATCTCCTGAGGGCGGATCTCCGCAAGGTAACAGATAAAGTCACTGCGGCGGAGGGGAATATAGTCCAGCTACAAGTGAAGGTGGTGCCTCTCAAACAGACTGTATGGCTGCTCTCAGCCTCGACGGGGGAACTGGAGCGAAGAGCGGAGGATGCCGAAGGGAGGGCACGCCGCAACAACATCAGAGTTCTTGGCATTCCGGAACGCGCGGAGATGGGGAATGCAGAGTGCTTCCTGGAACGCTGGATCAGCTCCACGCTTTGTCCTACCGGACTGTCCGTTGTATTCGTGATGGAGCGCGCCCATAGAGCGCTGGTCCCGCTGCCGAAGCCTGGCGTTCTGCCACGGGCCCTCATAGCAAAAATCCTGAACTATCGCGACAGGGACTGTATCCTGAGGGCGGTGAGGGAAACGGCGGACCTCACCTTAAAAAATTCCTGGGTGTCCGTGTACCCGGACTACACCCGCCAGGTCCAGGAACAACGTAAATCCTGGACCTGGCGGGTCCAGGTCCAGCCGCCACTGCAAAGGCATCATTCCAGATTCTGGACACAAGGGCCAGAACTGATGGATCGACTCCAGCTCTTTATTGAACCTCATCTCTAAGAAGATGTGGAGAAAGGAGAGGCCTTATGTTACGCTTCTGCCCAAAGATATTAATCCTAGAGGTTACCGGGAGAACAGATAGAAGTGTTGGGATATTTTTCATCTCCCGTTGAGTTCAAATCACGACAGGTCGTGTGAAAAGCTTATGTGGCTGAAGATGGGCCAACTATTTTGGGGTCGGGATATCAGTTTGACCTGCATATTGTTATTGATCGAAAAAGGTAAGAGTCTGGCTAAGTCGAAGGTGTCCCTTTAAAGGACGGTTTCCCAGTAGAGGTGGCATGCTTCATCGTAAGGAATCCTGCTCGCACAATTAAGCCTAGTCATGGTGCGGGCTACAACCCTCTCACTGCGAGGGAAGAGCTCAGAGGGGTTCTCATTAAGACCCGATGTGAGCTGGCAGAGTGTTGTGAGTGGTACAGTGCTAATGAGGGTGAATTAAAGATAGCTACAAGATTTACCGCATACCTTTATTCTGGCTGCCTTATACTAGGGTTAAAAACAGCAAGGAGAACATACCAGGCAGTGCATGAGTAAGTATACAACTCACTACGAGTTGTATACTTACTCATACATTGCTCAGTATGTTGGGCCCGATTCACAGAACTAACTTAAGACAAAATCCTAAACGTACTACTTTTGGTATTCACAGAAGTTAGGATTTTGTCTTAAGTTAGTTCTGTGAATCAGGCCCGTTGTTTTTTGTTCTCCTACAGGTACCACCAGTGAATCCACCATCTTGCTACCCCTTGATCACTGGTCTAGTATCAAATTCAGTTTACTGAAACACTTACCGTTCTTGTTATTTCTTTTCACTATTACAGCAGTAGCTCCCTGTGGAGCGGGATTTAGGGCGGGCCGGAATAACAGGCGTGGAGGCCGTATGAAGTGCGCTATGATTAGCGAAAACTTTATTGTTCACATAAACGAAACATAGGTCGTGGAATGAAAGGGTCCGGGGTCGTAGAGATAAGGTATCCGGGGTCCGGGAGGGTTCCGTGGGGATGGTTACGGCTGGGCTGTGGTCGTCTTTTCGTCGTCGTGTAGAAGTGGTGCGTTCCTCGGAGGGAAAAGAGAACGAAAACAGGGCGGTTAGTTCAGAGGTAACAAAACTTCTCTCAGTTCTATCACCAGCACCTGGGTCGTGAATGGAAGGGATTGGATAGGACGTGACGGGGTTGGGGTTGCGGGAAGAGGTGAAAGGGTAGGGGTGAGCGTAGGCGTGAACGAGACGGGAAATAGTGCGAAGTACTATACAGGGTCGGTGCACGTTTATACAGTGAAAGTGCTTCAGGGCGCTATTTACACTATGTACACCTCTACCAGTGGAAATAGGGGAAAATGGTAACGAGTTACTCACATGCCCCGCCGTAACTCTCCTGTGAGTTACGGCCGCTCTCCAGCCACCTCCTGAGGACGCCACCAGTCCTCACACCAAACGTCTTCCTCGTCTGTTTCTTCGTTCCGGTCCTTCGGTCTTTCCGCTGCTGGTTCTCCGGGGTCTGCTAACTCCTGCCACGAGCTCGCTGTTGGGAACCCCGAGTCGTTTGGGTCGTCGGCTTTTCTACTCTCTTGCCTGTATCCAGTTGAAGGACTTCCGGGGTTAGGCGGGTTCACTTCCGGTCCTTCGCTAGTGACCCAACTTCCGGGGTCATGGAGGGACGTTTCCAATCTGTCCCGATTCGGAGTTATCGGTGGAGCCTGTGGGAAGACAGAGAGAGGAGTAGTTCCGGAGGGGTAAGAGTCCATAGCGCTCCGTTGTGCCCCCGATGTAGGGACCAACCCTTCACATTCCCTTCCCCTAGGAGTGTTTCTTGTAGGGCTGGTAGGTGGCGGACATCGGGACAAATAGTCTGCGTTGCCCTGTTCCAGGCCTTTCCGGTGTAGTGTTCGGAAACGAAAAGGCTGGAGGGAAAGAAACCAACGAAGCACTCGGTCATTGTGTCCTCTATTGCGAGCCATCCATTCAAGGGGAGCGTGATCAGTATATAAAATGAATTCTCTACCATCAAGGTAGTAGCGAAGGCTTTCCACGGCCCACTTGATAGCGAGTGCTTCCTTTTCGACAACGGAGTAGTTGATTTCTCTGGGAAATAGCTTTCTGCTAAGATACAGAATGGGTTTCTCTGCACCTTCCGAGTCCTTTTGGGACAGAACAGCCCCTAAACCTTGGTCCGATGCATCAGTTTGCAAAATAAAAGGCTGACTATAGTCGGGGCTCATCAATACAGGCTCAGAAGTCAAAGCATTCTTTAGAACATTGAAGGCTTGCTGAAGTACAGGAGACGGTTGTTGGAGGATTTCTTCTGTTTTTGCAGTCTTTTTGAGGAGGTCTGTAAGGGGAGCTGCTACTTGGGAAAAGTTGGGGATAAACCTCCTGTAATAGCCCAACATACCCAAGAAGGCACAGAGATCTTTTCGTGTTTTTGGAAATGGTATAGCCTGTATTGTTTTGACTTTGCTCTCTTGGGGCCGAATATGTCCTTCACCCAACAAATAACCAAGATATTTAACACTCTGTGCTGCTAATGTGGTTTTGGCTGGGTTAATGGTAAACCCGTACTTGCCCAAAGAGGAGACCACTGAATATAAGTGAGAAAGGTGTTGCTCCCAAGTGTCACTATAAATGACGATGTCATCAAGATAGGCGCCCGCATACGAAACATGAGGACGTAGGACTTGATTCATGGCCCTTTGAAAGGTCGCCGGGGCGCCGTGTAAGCCGAAGGGCATTACTTTGAACTGAAACAAGCCTTCAGGGGTGGAGAAGGCGGTCTTGTGCTTGTCCTCAGCTTTCAGTGGGATCTGCCAATAGCCTTTGCAGAGGTCAAGAGTGCTAATGTACTTTGCTTTGCCTATACGCTCAATCATCTCGTCCACACGGGGAAGAGGATAGGAATCAAAGGCGGAGATCTTATTCACCTCCCGGAAATCAATGCAAAATCGTGTAGAACCATCGGGTTTAGGGACCAAAACAATGGGCGAATTCCAGCTACTACTCGATGGTTCAATGATATTCATTTTAAGCATTTGATTCGTTTCTTCTTTGATGACAGCCCTACGGGCTTCTGGAATACGGTACGGTCGTTGCCGGACCGTTTTCCCTGGCTCAGTGTGAATGGCGTGTTCCACCACAGTGGTATGCCCCGGCAGGGTTGAAAAGACTGATTGTAGGGGTACAAGTGAATGACAAAGTTCCCGTTTTTGGCGTTCCATCAAACCAGTATCGAAACAACCTTCAAGCAGGAAGGGTTCGTGACCCGCTAAAACAGGGCGCGGTCCCTCCCACTTCTTGAGGAGGTTGATGTGATAGATTTGATTGATTCCCCTAGTGGCATCTGTTTCCACCTCGTAAGTGACTGGGGTCACTTGTCTCAGTACCGTAAACGGACCCTGCCACTGACCTAATAGCTTATGGTCTGAAGAGGGAATTAGTAGGAGTACCTGGTCTCCTGGGACAAACGTTCTGGGTTTGGTCCCCTTATCGTACTGGGTTTTCTGAGTGGACTGTGCGGCTACAAGATTCTGTTTGACAATTTCACGGATCTCACCCAAATGAGTCTTTAAATTTTCAATGTACTCTGGAAGAGGGCGGGTCCGATCCGGCTCGGCTTCCCAAGCTTCACGAGCCATGTCCAATAGCGTTCGGGCGCCCTGCCATACAAGAGTTCATATGGGGAGTAGCCTGTACTACTTTGTACTTTACAGCGAATAGCGAAAAGAGCAAGGGGCAGCATTTCCTCCCATCGTTTACTCTCTAAGCCCAACAGTTTTTTTAGAGTGGTTTTTAAGGTGGCATTATAACGCTCGACTAAACCGTCGGTTTGTGGATGGTAAGCCGAAGTTCTTATCTGCTTGATTCCCAGGGTAGAACAGACCTGGCGCATTAGCGAGGAAACAAAGGGGGTGCCCTGGTCGGTTAAAATCTCTCGGGGAAAACCTACTCTAGAAAAAATGGCAATAAGGGCTTTGGCTATATTCTGTGTTGTGGGTTGTCTGAGGGGAACTGCTTCGGGAAAGCGAGTGGCGTAGTCCACTAGCACTAGAGCGTACCTGCACCCACTTTTGGACGGCAACAGGGGTCCTATAAGATCCATTCCCACTCTAGAGAAAGGAACATCAATCAATGGTAGGGGTTGGAGAGGAACTCTTGGGGGTCGATACCGACTAGTCTTTTGGCATACCGGGCATTCCCTACAGTATCTTTTAATTTCGGCATATACTCCAGGCCAATAAAACTTCTCTAGAATAGCTTCCCCCGTTTTCTCGTCACTGAAGTGCCCTCCCAGTAAATGACTATGGGCCAAAAAGAGTACCTTCTCTCTAAATAGTCCTGGAATGATTAACTGGGCAT
The DNA here is from genome assembly GCF_964263255.1 of Lissotriton vulgaris. NCBI lineage: Eukaryota > Metazoa > Chordata > Amphibia > Caudata > Salamandridae > Lissotriton > Lissotriton vulgaris. Next base: position 2,478,835 of record NW_028251874.1, on the reverse strand, counting down.
TTTTCTGAGGACCCCCTTTTCTATACAGCAGTCCATTCTTTATGAAAAAATAAGGACCTACTTGTAATGGATCCTCGTTGGGAAGAGCCCGACCCCATGCATCTTGGAGAACCGGATCTTCCTGTTGAGCGGCCCGGAATTCTCTGTCGGTCTCCCAGGGGTGGGTTTCCGGTTGTGCAGGACAAGCCAAGGAATATTCCCTTCTCTCTTTTTTCTTTTGGGTTTTGGACTTCAAAGGTTTTCCTGACTGTTCGATAGCAGGGGAGACTCCGGAAAAAGGTGCTTCAGCCCACCACTTCTTTAGGGAGTCCGTGGTATCCTGTAACAGGTGAGGCAGACCACTATAATCACTGCCTAATATCGCTTCCTCAGGAAGATTTGGAACCAGACCAACAGTCAAAGAGCTACCACTATTACTGGGGTGTTGTACATATACTTTGGCGGTTGGATAGCATTTCGTGTCTCCGTGGACACACTTGATGGCTACAGTTCCTGTCACCGGTTCCGGGGAGTGAGGGAGATCTTGAGGTCTTAATACGCTATGTCTGCATCCTGTATCAGCAAGTGCCATCATTTTGTGTCCATTGATTTGTACAGGACAATGAAAGGGCGGGGGAGCGGAATCAGCACTGAAACACACATAGTTTTTAGCCACACCTATTTCCATCGGCTCTTCTTTTTGGGGGCATATACGAGCAATATGACCGTACCCTCCACAATGATAACACTGTGGACCGGGAGGTGGCGCTCTCGGCATCACGGGATATGGCATTGGAGGTATCGTCTCCGGTTTACGAGTTACAGGTGAAGGTCTTGGTGGCCGTACATGGTTGCCATGACTCGGCCTGGCAGGATGTTCTTCTTTTGCTCGTTGAGATTCTTGTGCTCGGTTGTACGCACTAGCAATTTCGACTGCGGTGTCCAGGGTAAGTCGGGCGTGTTGCCGAACCCACTTTTGTGTAGCAGGGTGTAGGGAGGTAAGGAACTGTTCCCAAAAAATTTTGGCCATTATCTCGTCTTTACTGGACGTGGCTGGTTTTAGCCAACGGTTAGCCAAATCTTTTATTCGGAAAGACAACGCCCGGGGATTCTCTTGTGGACCTTCCTTAGCTTGACGAAGACGAAGTCTATACGTCTCATCGTCAATTCCAAGCCGTTCTAGTATACAAGTCTTAATATCGTCGTATGGGGTCGCACCCTGAATGTTTGCCTGTTGATACGCTGCTTGTAACTCCCCAGTGAGCAGGGGACCAAGGTAATGACCCCACCGGTCAGCGGGCCATGCGGCGGCCTGAGCCAAGCGTTCAAAGTTTGTGAAGAAGAAGTCTGGGTCTTCTCCAGCTACGTATTTCTGTAGTACAACAGAGGGAAGAGAGGCTAGTGGTTTTTGTTGGCCCATGACTGTTGCAAGTTTTTCAAGAGTCTTATCCTGAGCAGTACCCTGGCCTTTTAGAACATCATACAATTGTCCTCGGTCGTCTTCGGCGGTTTTCAGGAATTGTTCCATCAGTTTTCCTAGGTGTTCCTGGCCCTCCGCCAGTTGTTTGACCGCGGCCTCCATGCTTCCGGACAATCCCACTTCTGACACCACCTGTGGAGCGGGATTTAGGGCGGGCCGGAATAACAGGCGTGGAGGCCGTATGAAGTGCGCTATAATTAGCGAAAACTTTATTGTTCACATAAACGAAACATAGGTCGTGGAATGAAAGGGTCCGGGGTCGTAGAGATAAGGTATCCGGGGTCCGGGAGGGTTCCGTGGGGATGGTTACGGCTGGGCTGTGGTCGTCTTTTCGTCGTCGTGTAGAAGTGGTGCGTTCCTCGGAGGGAAAAGAGAACGAAAACAGGGCGGTTAGTTCAGAGGTAACAAAACTTCTCTCAGTTCTATCACCAGCACCTGGGTCGTGAATGGAAGGGATTGGATAGGACGTGACGGGGTTGGGGTTGCGGGAAGAGGTGAAAGGGTAGGGGTGAGCGTAGGCGTGAACGAGACGGGAAATAGTGCGAAGTACTATACAGGGTCGGTGCACGTTTATACAGTGAAAGTGCTTCAGGGCGCTATTTACACTATGTACACCTCTACCAGTGGAAATAGGGGAAAATGGTAACGAGTTACTCACATGCCCCGCCGTAACTCTCCTGTGAGTTACGGCCGCTCTCCAGCCACCTCCTGAGGACGCCACCAGTCCTCACACCAAACGTCTTCCTCGTCTGTTTCTTCGTTCCGGTCCTTCGGTCTTTCCGCTGCTGGTTCTCCGGGGTCTGCTAACTCCTGCCACGAGCTCGCTGTTGGGAACCCCGAGTCGTTTGGGTCGTCGGCTTTTCTACTCTCTTGCCTGTATCCAGTTGAAGGACTTCCGGGGTTAGGCGGGTTCACTTCCGGTCCTTCGCTAGTGACCCAACTTCCGGGGTCATGGAGGGACGTTTCCAATCTGTCCCGATTCGGAGTTATCGGTGGAGCCTGTGGGAAGACAGAGAGAGGAGTAGTTCCGGAGGGGTAAGAGTCCATAGCGCTCCGTTGTGCCCCCGATGTAGGGACCAACCCTTCACACTCACTCACTATCCTGAAGAAAAACATGATACTTTCAAGGTCATAGGCTTAAACATGTCGATTTAAGTTGAGGACAACTTGATCTAATGGTTCCTGCCATACCTCTTTTTCTCCTTGCTGTTTTTAACCCTAGCACAAGGGGTTTTGCTTGGTCTTTTGCTTTCTCGCCCTAAGTGCGCCGGGTATGCCCCCAAAAATGGGTCCCGGGCTCACTGTACCACTGGATTCAAGTTAGCCTGGCTGATGAGGGGGTGAGATCCCGAAACTGGTCTGAGGATGCTTATTTCCAGTCCAGGGAGGACCTAACAAGGCAGTTCAGACTGGACTGTTCCTATCAGGCACAGTCAATCAATCAATCAATCAATCAATCAATCAATCAATCACTGCATTTATAAAGCGCACTACTCACCCGGGGGGGTCTCAAGGCGCTGGGGGAAGGGGTATGTTACTTCTCGAACAGCCAGGTCTTGAGCTGCTTTCTGAAGGAGAGATGGTCCTGGGTTCGCCGAAGGTGGGTGGGGAGGGAGTTCCAGGTCTTGGCTGCCAGGTAGGAGAAGGATCTTCCTCCGGCGGTGGCTCTGCGGATGCGTGGTACGGTGGTGAGGGCGTGGCTGGCCAATCGTAGCTGGCGGGTGGGCGTGTAGAAGGTCATGCGGTCGTTGAGGTACTTGGGGCCCAGGTCGTGGAGAGCCTTGTGTGCTTGGGTGAGGAGTCTGAACATGATTCTCTTGCTGACGGGGAGCCAGTGCAGGTCTCTCAGGTGTCCAGTGATGTGGCTGTGTCGGGGGATGTCCAGGATGAGTCGTGCGGAGGCGTTCTGGATGCGCTGGAGTCTTTTTTGAAATTTGGCTGTGGTTCCGGCATAGAGGGTGTTCCCATAGTCCAGTCGGCTGGTGACGAGGGCCTGGGTAACGGTCTTCCTGGTTTCAGTGGGGATCCATCTGAAGATCTTGCGGAGCATGCGCAGGGTGTTGAAGCACGAAGATGAGACGGCGTTGACTTGTCTGGTCATCGACAGGGAGGAGTCCAGGATGAAGCCCAGGTTGCGTGCGTGGTCCGTTGGCTTGGGAGCGGTGCCCAGGGCCGGGGGCCACCAGGAGTCGTCCCAGGCGGAGGGTGATGATCCCAGGATGAGGACTTCCGTCTTGTCTGAGTTCAGTTTAAGGCGGCTGTTCCTCATCCAGTCGGCGACGTCTTTCATCCCTTCGTGTAGGTTGGCTCTGGCGGTGGTGGGGTCTTTGGTGAGGGAGAGGATCAGCTGGGTGTCGTCGGCGTAGGAGATGATGTTGAGGTCGTGTTGGCGTGCGATGGCTGCGAGGGGGCTCATGTAGACAGTTAAGAGGGTTGGACTGAGTGAAGATCCTTGTGGTACGCCGCAGATGACTTCGGTGGCCTCGGATCTGAACGGGGGGAGGCGGACTCTCTGGGTTCTTCTGGCGAGGAACAAGATGATCCACTCCAGTGCTTTCTCTCGCACAGGGTCAAGACTGATTTACATCTGACCATGTCTAAACTGGGGTGGCATGGGTGAGCAAAAGAATGATGGATTTAACCCAGATCTCTTGACTGGGGATGAATGTTCTGATTTGTTTGCCATTCCGTCGGTCAATTTTGTCAGTCGCAACCGCTGGAGGTAAGAGCGGCGGGGCAGTTGGACCGGCTTGGGGAGGAGGGGGGGATTTTGAGAGACAACCACAAGGGAAAATGAATTATTCATTTAATTTTTCCTTGTGTTCGTCTCTCTAAATTCTCCCAGCTGGCTCCACTGCTCCTACCTGCAGCGCTGATTAGTGTGTCTTTTGCTGTCTCACCCTAAGTGCGTAAGGTATGCCCAGATGTGGGTCCCGGGCTCACTGTGCCACTGGATTCAAGCTAGCCTGGTTGATGAGGGGTGAAACCCCGAAACCGGTCCCAGGATGCTTGTTTCCGATCCAGAGAGGACCTGGCTAGGCAGTTCGGCTAGACTCTTACCATGAGGCACGGGGTCAAGACTGATTTGCATATGGCCAGTTCTAAACTGGGGTGGCATGGTGAGCAAAAGAATGATGACTTTACCCGGATCTCTTGACTGGGGGTGAATGTTCTGATTTGTCCTGCATTCCAGCCATCAATTGTGTGTCTTTTGTTAATGTAAATGTAAATGTCCAGTATTTGTAATGCGCGAAAAATTACCCGAGGGTTTCAAGGAGCTGGGGGCCGTTGGGAAGATTAAGCGAGCTATCGCCCAGAGTCACATGGTGCTGGGCAGACTCCTGCCATCGGAGTCGGGGATCGAACTGTGCTTCAGAGGATTATGGTGGAGGTTTTCAGAGAGCTTGAAAACCTAAAGTTTTTCCAATATAATGTTCTGGTTTTTGGAAAGTCCATTCAGGAACACAACAACATCTTAGCGCCCCTGCAAGGCTAAGGTAGGCTATTCTATTCTATTCTATTGTTTTGGTAGAGCGCAAAACAGCTGCCCCAGCAATGAGGCGTCCCGGCGCTAGAGAACCACAGATCCTGGCCTGAGCGAGAAGGAATGGAAGAGAATTATGGAAGAGGGAATAGGTGTGTTTTAATTGCTTTCCGGAACGCCGGCAGGCTTTCTATGGAGCGGATGTGTTGTGGCAGACTGTTCCATAGTTTGGCTCCAAGAACCCTAAATGAGCGGCCGCCCATGCGGCAGAGTTTTATGCGTGGAACGCATAGGAGGTTTTGGTTGGAGGATCGCAGGTTACGTGAAGGGGCGTAGGGGGTAAGGAGTGGTCGAAGCAGTGGGGGGGTGTCCAGTTTGATGATTTTGAAGGCCATGATGAGAGTCTTGAATTTGATTCTGGAGTCAACGGGTAGCCAGTGTAGTTTTTGGATAGTAGCTCTGGCTGAACATCTGCGGGGGAGGCCGACTAGAGTTCTAGCCGCAGAGTTTTGCACGCGTTGGAGTCGTGCTAACTCGCTTTTGTTAGCGCCAAGAAGGAGTACATTGGCGTATGCAAGACGCGAAAGGATGGTAGCTTGAATAATAAGTTGGCGAGTCTTGGCGTCGAAGAAGCCTGGTATGTGGCTAAGACTCCTCAGCAGGCCGATACAGGTGCCAGCAACTTTTTTGGTGTGGGCCTGAAAGTTGAGTGAGGCATCCATTCAAACTCCTAGGTTTTTCACTAGGGATTTGGGAGATGGGATGGTGCCTAGGGAGGACGGCCACCAGTGCTCATTCCAGAGGCTGGTGTTTTTGCCAAGGAGTAGCACCTCTGTTTTACCTGCATTGAGCTGTAGACAGTTATTTGTCATCCATTGGGCAACCGCGGAGAGACAGTTTTTAAAACTGGAGGATGGGATGGAAGGGCCTTCTGTAAGAGCGATGGCCAGCTGTGTGTCGTCGGCGTACGACACTAATGTCAGGCCCCACTCTTTGGTCACTGCCGCCAGAGGCTGTACGTAAATATTAAAAAGGGATGGGCTCAACGCAGAGCCCTGCAGAACTCCCTGTGCAATGGGGCGGGGTTTGGATAGAAAGGGGGGAGCAGAGACCCGAAAGGATCTGTCTTTGAGAAAAGATCGAAACTACTCCAAAGCATGGCCAGATACTCCAAATGTCTCCAGACGATTAAGAAGGATGTCATGGGATACCGTATCAAAGGCCGCACTGAGGTCAAGAAGAATCAGCGCAGCACTTTGACCGGCATCTAAAATCGTTCGGAGGTGCTCTGTGGTGGCCAGGAGAGCAGACTCAGTACTATGGCCTGGTCTGAACCCATTTTGAGATGGGTCTAGGATGATGTTTTGGACCATGTGCTGGGATAGAGTACTGTTAACATGTGCTTCAGCAAGTTTGGACAGCCATGGGAGCAGGGAGATTGGTCGAAAATTCTCCGGTTTAGATGGGTCTAGGGTGGGTTTCTTGATAATGGGTGAAACCCAGGCTTGCTTCCAGGCAGATGGTACACTCGCTGAGGTAAAGGAGAGGTTCAGAATAGAAGTACAGCTAAGGGGGCTGGTCCTACCCTAAGGAAGGAGAACTGCAAGTTCCTTGTAGAGGAAATTGAAAACATTGGCTGTACGATTTCGGGGCAGGGCATCCAACCTAAAATTTCGTTTTTGAATGCTATTAAGTCTGCACCTATTTGACATGATAAAGACCAGTTACGTTCATTTATGGGCTTGGTCGAATACTATACAATTAATTTTCTCAATTTTGCAAACAGGACTGAGGAATCTAGAGTGTTATTGCGGAAGGGGTGTTCATTGGGTTAGGGCAATGCTCAGCAAAGTGCTTTTGATCGTGTAAGGAGAGACATTTGTGAGGCGGGAATTCGTGCACCTTGTGACACTCATTTTAAAACATTTCTAATGGTGGATACCAGTGCGCATGGTTTGGGGGCAGTATTACCCCAGGTGCGGACGGGTACGCAAAAAAACTGTGGATTCTACCTCATGCTCATTGAGGGATCGTCAAAACAACTATTCAGTTATAGAGTTCGAGGCCCTAGCAGCTGCCTGCTCTGTCGAGCATTTTAGGACCTATTTATGGGGTTTACATTTTTGCATACGCACCGATCACAAACCCTTGGTGAAAGTTTTGAGTCCTGGTGGTACTGGTAAGGGCTCAGTTAGGCTAGCTAGACTCGCTTCCAGACTTTAGGAGTATCGTTACAACGTTTCCCACATATCAAAATGGAAGAACGTGCACGCTGACTGCCTTCTTGTATGTCTTTGGAGTGTCCTGGGGAAAACGGTCACAGTGGGTCTGCCTGGGATCAGGAAGGGGCTTTGGTTTCATTGTGCGATGTGGAAGAATGTAGCGGTGGCTGGGTCTTTGCTAATGAATTGGGTTTGCAGGGACTTAAGTAGGATGAAAATTGGGGGGTCTCTCAGAGGGGTGTGGTCGATGTAGTTAAGGGTGTGGCTTAAAAACATCTAAGCTAAAAACCTATGCTTAGCATAGTGTGCTACCAGACAAAGATTTTGCTGCTTCTGTCATTGCATTCACATATATAATACATCACATAAGATTACACCTACAACAAACTAGGACTATTGGCTTTGTCATTGGCTGTTATTTCCATAAGATAAATAAGCAACAACTATGGCTTTATTGTATATAATATTGAAAATACTTCCATTCTGAAATGAGACTGTGAAAGAACTAAAACAAGGCTCTTTGAAGTTACATGAAAGGCAGTGAAGGGTGGCACTGATGCAGAGTTAAGATATTGTTTTTACCCTGGGGGTAAGGTCAAAAATAGAGAGCCCGATAGGGAACCATCTCAGTACTTGATTTTTAGAACTGCCGGTGAGCACCGGCAGGACCTGGCCCGCTTAACGCCTTGGGCGTTCGTGCATGGATCGGGACGTAGTCTTGAAGAGTGTTGAACAAATGGTAGTGCATGGTGAGCATAGGGAGAGCATGGTTGGTTCTTCTGTGAGACCATTTGTTAAGATTCTGGATGAACTAACTCTGAGGGACACAAAAGTTCTAATGAGAAATGACAAGTTTGTACCACCTGAGGGTTTGAGGTACAAAAACATTATCGTGAGGGGCACTTAGGAAAAACTATGACAAAAAACGGGTAAGGCAGGATTTTTGGTGACCCTGCATGGATGATCAGATCATGGTGAGTGTTGTGAATTTTGAAGTGTGTAAGGAGAGCGAAAAATGGCTTAAGACCGGTGTCATTTCAGCACAAGGACATATTGAGTACCCTGATTAACCTAGGAGTACGGAGTACGATACCCTTATTAAGAATTAAGAGAAAACTAAGGCAGAAAAGTGATGTTACAAATTTATATATTTGATTTTGTTTAAAGTGTTATTTGGTGTCATACCCGGGCCTTTCAGATTCCTTAAAACAACAAAAACTGGTCTGTATTTATCTTGTTGAAAGGGGTCAACCCTACCTGAGGTGACAGCATGAAAAGCTCAGCAGATTCATAGTGGGCTCTGCTCAAGCCTGCAGGATGGGGGTGGAGAGGCAGAGGCTAGCGCTTAGCCGTCTCCTGCTGCAATTGGTCCTGAAAGTTAGATAAGGAGGCGCAGTGTGAAATGAAAGAAGAGTGACTTGAGCTGGCCTGAAATACCCTGGCCTTATGCACCTGCAGAGCTCAACGTCTGCCACATGTCTAGTCATCAATTAAATGTGTGTACGGGGCTGTGGGCAGAGCCAGCAAACACAAACAAAACAATACACTTACGTGTTGGCACTGCCGTAACGAATCCAACAGGCTGTTCTTTTAATTTCCGCATTAAAGCATGCCTTATGCCAAACTGAATTTGATCTGGTGAATAAAACGTTATGGTATTTTTCTCTATTTACGTTGCTATATACCCTGCTGTGCATTTGAAAAACCAGATAAAGTGTTTAAAAAAATGAAAAATGAAATAAGCTGTCCAGTTTAATTGCACCACTAACACATATTCTCATATATTTAATGAAATACAAAGTCTCGCTTCCAGTTGACAGCTTCCTGTAAATAGTCTTTAGTCCTCTGCATCAGTGTTTTGAAGATGCTCATGTAAAAAGAAGCTGTAAATACTTTTCTACAGCAGCAACCGAGAATGAGACCCTGTAACTTGGACTGTGTGTCTTAAAAACATCCATATCTGTGGCATCTAAAAACCCAGGTCTTTCCCGCCACAAATTGTTTGTTTGTGTGAAATGTATTCACTCCTGGAGACAGGAAAGGAGGTTCTGTTAGTGGCCAGCAGAGGACGCTCCTCGCCTGCTGATGAAATCCACTGAGCACATTGTATGAAAGGGACGAGTTTGATCTTCCAGGTCAGCGGTGGCAGAGACAGCACCAGAAGCAGATGTTGACATCATTTCCGGCCTCTCCCTCTGTGTCCAGCCTGCTGCAGAGGAGGAAGGACGCCCTGTCTGTCTGTGCAGTTATCTTCATCATCAGACCCTCACAGCCCCCCCACCACCTCTCCCAGACCCCAAATCTGCACCAGCCCCACCCCAGCCCTAGGAGGAGGAGAGAGCCTGGAAATGTCTGCACAGGTTTCTGCTCAGGTAGGAGATTGTCAGCACCTTCTGCTGTGTTTGTAGAAATAGAGGGAATCATCCTGGGGAAATCTCTGTCAGGAGCCGGGCTCTTATATTTGGAGGGGGGGGGCTTTCCTTCTGGCCCTGTGGGTGTTTGTGGTCATCATTTGGTTAATATCTGTACACGGTGCTTTGCATCTTAGTGCACTTTGAGAAATCTGTGCTTGCTGCACTGCATTGTACTGCACTATGAGAAATCTACGCACGCTGCACTCATCGTACTGCACTATGAGGGATCTGTGTCACTGCACTGCATCTTACTGCACTGAAGAACCTGTACCACTGCACTGCATCTTCCAGCACTGTGAGGAATCAGTGTACTGCACTGCATCTTACTGCACTATGACAAATCTGTGTTACTACACTTCATCTTACTATATTGTGAGGAATCTGTACATGCTGCAGTGCACCTTACTGCACTATGAAGAATCTATGCACTGCACTGCCATATACTGCACTGTGAAAAATCTGTGCACACTGCACTGTCTCTGACTGCGCTCTGAGGAATCTGTGCACTGCATCTTACTGCACAATGAGGAATCTGTGCACGCTGCACTGCATCTTACTGCACTATGAGGAATCTGTGCACGCTGCACTGCATCTTAATGCACTGTGACAGATCTGTGCACACTGCACTTTACTGTACTATGAGGAATCAGTGTCACCACAATGCAACTTACTGTACTGAGGAATTTGTGCCACTGCACTGCATCTTACTGCACTTTGAAAAATCTGTTCACATTACACTGCATCTTAGCGCTCTATGAGAAATCTGTGCACATTCTTTGCTCGGCTCTCGCTGTTAGTTTATTGACTTGCCCCCTGTGTCAGAAGCATGTCCCCAGGCAGTTGAATGTCAAGGGTTCCCTACTGCCCCATGCCCCCGTTTTCCTATCCGAGTCTAGGTAAAACCTCAGTCATTGCCATAGTTTCCAGCGGCTTAGGTTGGCTTATAGCATTATCTGCTGCAGAGGTTGTGTGTCTGCTGCCGGGATTGTGTGTGTGTGCACTGACCTTGGGTCTCCCAGGTAGGCGACCTTCCAATCAGTGGAATGTACATGTCTGTGTTTTTGATTTGTCTCTGCAGGTTGGATGTGTGTTTTATGTGAACAGGGTAGCGTTGTCTTTGCAGACTGTGTTTTTTTGTGTGAGTGTATGAGACAAGTCTACAGTGTGTCTTTTTAAAAGCTGTCTGTCTTAGCAGATGTTGGCTACTGACAGTAACTCTTCTTGGCCTCTCCTCTCTGTACAGAAATCTTTAGGATCACTGGATGTAAGAGGGTCTTCTCTGTGCAGAATAGTCGGGTGCTACTCCGCACACTGCAGTTCTTCCCCATTGTTTGGTAGAATTTGGCAGCTTTGAGTGAGACTTTAGCACAACCTCCAACTGTGTGAGTGAACCAAGCACCCAAGGCTACTTGTTTGACAATGCCATAAGGGGTTGCTTCACTCTCTCATCAACGGTGTGTTGAAGAGGATTGTACTATGATATAGGAGTCTATGTGAAGGATTCCATTCTGCTCTGCTTGTCACTTCATCAGGAAGGGGAGAATGTAAATGTAAATGTAAATGTTTTTGTACTTGTATAGCGCACAGCTACCCGCAGTGGGTTTCCCGGCGCTTGTACGAATACCGCAAGGGAACCCTTCCTGGCTTTCCCTGTGAAGTGTCCACTCCTGGGCACGCCCATGGTGCAGACCAGGCATCCCTCGCGTTGTGGGGGCCGTTGTGGAGACTAAGCAAGCTATTGCCCAGAGTTGCAGCGTGGGACCCATGATCAGAATAGGCACTGAGGCGAGAATATCCGGTCAGGGGAATTAATGAACCCAAGACCCGCCGGGGCAGGAATCGAACCCTGGTCCCTGGCCAGAGCGCTGCATCGAGGTCTGCCTGCTCTAACCATTGAGCCACACTTCTCCACAAAATGCAACAAAATGCACAAGCAGAACATGCTAGAAGAGGCCAGAAAAGAGAAATAAGAGTGACACAGAGAGTAACATGAAGGGAGGAGTAAAGTAATTAATAGATATTGATCAATATATGAAAGAAATATGTTTGTAGGGGAGGAAACGAGCGTTCTCAAAGAAGGGCAGGAAAAGAAATGTAATGAACATTATGTGGAAATTGCCAAAAGTTGAATTACATGTTGTGAATTAAAAAATGTGATTTTAAGTGGAACCTGAAGGTGATTTTTCAAGAGTCTATAGGTGTAATGTGCTGTTTAGGGGTACCAATACTTGAACCAACTTTAGAGCTATGGGTCTGGGATTTAATCCCAATCAACAAACGGTGTGAAAGGACCCAAATGGAGGAATCAATGTATTTTCCTGCGTGTTACCAATTTGAACTCTAGTGAGATAGCTAGGAGGTCCTAGGTTTGCCCTTTCCTCCTGTATAATTAGGTTAATGTCAAATCACAAGGGGGGGGAGTAGAGGTAGGAGAGATAGGGACTCGTCCTTCACGAAACTTGTCAGATAACCAAAAAGAAAGTCCCTTGTATTGCAGAAGGAAAGTGCACCTCTTGCTAGGACTGTAAAGAAAGAAAAAATGTTTTCTTTCAAATAACCCTTACCCCTTCCCCAGGTTTCCCCTCGGTGGCATCCGTCATCATAGGATCCATCCCTGCCCTCTACGGACAGGGGCGTGCTGCTACTGAAGAATATGCGTGAGCACTTAAATGAAAAATAAGGGTGTCCCTGTACACCTATACACCTATACACCTATGTGGTCTTGTTATGAAGATGAAGTCAAGTCAAGTCAAGTCAAGTCATAAAATTTATATAGCGCACTACATACCCAGAGGGTTTCAAGGCGCTTAGGGAGGGGAGGAGGATTATTTGTCAAATATCCACGTTTTAAGTTGCTTTCTGAACGCTAGGTGATTCTGGGTGAGGCGAAGGTAAGCGGGGAGTGAGTTCCATGTTTTGGCAGCCAGGTATGAGAAGGATCTGCCTCCCATGGTGGTTTTGTTGATGCGAGGGACAGTGGCGAGTGCTTGGCTGGAAGAGCGAAGTTGGCGGGAGGGGGTGTAGAAGGACAGTCGAGAGTTGAGGCAATCTGGTCCGATGTCGTAGAGTGATTTGTGTGCGAGGGGGCTCATGTATACGTTGAAGGGGGTGGGGCTGAGTGAGGATCCTTGTGGTACGCCGCAGATGATTTCAGAGGCTTCGGACTTGAATGGTGGGAGGCGGACTCTCTGGGTTCTTCCGGAGAGGAATGAGGTGATCCATTCCAGTGCCTTTCCTTGGATGCCGATGTTTCTGAGGTGTTGTAAAAGGGTGCTGTGGCAGACTGTGTCGAAGGCTGCAGAGAGGTCGAGGAGGATGAGGGCGACTGTGTCTCCATTGTCCAGTAGAGTTCGAATGTCGTCTGTTGCTGCGATGAGGGCGGTCTCAGTGCTGTGTTTTGCTCGGAAGCCGGACTGTGATGAGTCGAGGGATTTGTTGGCTTCGAGGAAGGCGGTGAGCTGGTTGTTGACAGCTTTCTCGATGACTTTGGCCGGGAATGGAAGAAGCGAGATGGGGCGGTAGTTTTTGAGTTCGGTGGGGTCAGCTGTGGGTTTTTTCAGAAGGGCGGTGAGTTCAGCGTGTTTCCAGTCTTCTGGGAAGGTAGCGGAGGTGAAGGAGCAGTTGATGACGTCTCGGAGGTGCGGAGCTATGACGGAGTCTGCTTTGTTGAAGATGTGGTGAGGGCATGGGTCTGTGGGGGATCCAGAGTGGATGGAGTTCATCAGGCGGATGGTGTCCTCAGTGGAGATTGGGTTCCAGGCGTTAAGGGTGTTAACGGGGGGAAGATAGTCAGCTGATGGTAGGGTGGGTTGGCTTCCGGGATGGTTGTCAAAGCTGTTGTGGATGTCAGTAATTTTGTTGTGGAAGAAAGAGGCTAGGGAGTCGCAGAGGGTTTGAGAGGGGGTGATGTCGTTGGAGTTGGCCGAAGGTTGGAAAATTCCTTGACGATGTTGAAAAGTTCCTTGCTGTTGTGGGCGTTGTTGTCGAGTCGATCCTTAAATGCTGTTTTCTTGGCTTTTCGGATCAGTTGGTGGTGAGTACGGATGGCGCTTTTGTAGGCGTCCTTGTTGCTGGTGGATGGGTCTTTTTTCCAGGCCTTTTCAAGGGAGCGGCATAGTTTCTTGGATTTCTTGAGGTCTTCGTTGAACCATGAGGCCTTCTTGATGCCAAGTTTGTGGTGGCGTTTTTTCAGTGGTGCTAAGGTGTCGGCGGTGTTGGATAACCAAAGGGTGAGGTTGGAGGCGGCTTTGTTGGCGTTAGAAGAGAGGGCTGGGGAGGTTTGAAGGAGCGAAGTGGAGATCTGCTCCGCGGTGATTTTGTTCCAGTTTCTTTGTAGAGTTGGTTGGAGGTGGATGATGGGTTTCGGCTTGTTGTAGGAGAAGTGGACGCAGCTGTGGTCAGTCCAGAGGAGATCCGTAGTGTGGTTGAAAGAGACATGGTTGCTGGAGGTGAAGATGGGGTCGAGTGTGTGACCTGCGATGTGGGTGGGGGAAGTGACCAGTTGTTTAAGTCCGAGGTTGGCGAGGTTGTCCAAGAGGGTGGCGGTGTTGCGGTCGTTGATTTTCTCAAGGTGGAAGTTGAGGTCTCCCAGAAGGATGTAGTCTTTGGAGAGGATCGCGTGTGGGGTGATGAAGTCCGTGATGTCTTCACTGAATTTTGCGCGGGGTCCTGGTGGTCTGTAGAGGAGGGTGCCTCTGAGTGTGGTCTTGGGGTCGATGTGGATCTGGAAGTGAAGGTGTTCGGAGTTGGCGAGGTTGGCATCAGAGCTGGTTGAGATGCGGATTGATTTCTTGTGGACGATAGCGATTCCTCCTCCTGAATGGTCGGTGCGGTCTTTGCGTGTAATCTTATAGTCATCAGGGATAGCGATGGCGATGTCAGGGGCGGAGGAAGCGTTCATCCATGTTTCCGTTAGGAATGCGACGTCTGGAGAGATGGTGTCTAGTAGGTTCCAAAGGTCAATGGCGTGCCTGTGGACCGAGCGGGTGTTGAGAAGGATGCATTCTAGGTGGTTGGGGTCGGGAATCTGTGGTGTGGTCGGAGCGGAGTTGTTGAGGGTGCCGGTGAATTTGCAGGAGAGGCAGGAGAACGGTCCATGGGTGCGTCCAGGAGCGGCTTGGACGCAGTTGGGGGCGCGACCGGGGTTAAGGGCTAGGAGGGCGGCGGCATCGTAGGTAATGCGGGGGGACTGGCGCTGGGCGCGGTCCAGGCGCGGACGGGCGTAGACGGGCTTACCTTTGGCGCACCTTCGGCGCCGATTGGGCGCAAAACTCTGCGCGTGAACGCTGCGCGCTGATTCATTAGTCATATATGGATGGTGGAGGGGGCGGAGCGTGGGAGGGGCTGCAGGGAGGCGGGAGCGAGGTCCAGGGAGGGTCAGGGACGGTCAGCAAATCAACAAAATGGCTGTGTGGTAAACAAATGTTGCGAGTGTCTCAGCCAACAAAAGCCACACTGAAATTGGAGCGCTATGCAGGGCAAGACTATCTGAGGCCAGCAGAGAGAGGAAAGCGCTATATCAGGTGAGGTTACAAAGCGCTATGCAGGGCTAATAATTAATCACACTCGACAAGCAACTCTGTTAGGCAGCAAGGCACAGCAGCGTGACAAAAGCGCAGCGCAGCTTTGAATTCCTGACAATGATGAAAAACAGCAAGAAATGCGATGCAGAATTCAGCCTTAAAAATACGATACCAGCCAGGAGAGGAGAGGAGGGAGGGAGCGACCGTTTCTGGTGTTAGCAGGGCGGTCACAGTTCTCTACGAGGATGAGGGCAGCCTGTAACTCTGTGGGTGGGAGGGGCTGCAGGGAGGCGGGAGCGAGGTCCAGGGAGGGTCAGGGACGGTCAGCAAATCAACAAAATGGCTGTGTGGTAAACAAATGTTGCGAGCGTCTCAGCCAACAAAAGCCACACTGAAATTGGAGCGCTATGCAGGGCAAGACTATCTGAGGCCAGCAGAGAGAGGAAAGCGCTATATCAGGTGAGGTTACAAAGCGCTATGCAGGGCTAATAATTAATCACACTCGACAAGCAACTCTGTTAGGCAGCAAGGCACAGCAGCGTGACAAAAGCGCAGCGCAGCTTTGAATTCCTGACAATGATGAAAAACAGCAAGAAATGCGATGCAGAATTCAGCCTTAAAAATACGATACCAGCCAGGAGAGGAGAGGAGGGAGGGAGCGACCGTTTCTGGTGTTAGCAGGGCGGTCACAGTTCTCTACGAGGATGAGGGCAGCCTGTAACTCTGTGGGTGGGAGGGGCTGCAGGGAGGCGGGAGCGAGGTCCAGGGAGGGTCAGGGACGGTCAGCAAATCAACAAAATGGCTGTGTGGTAAACAAATGTTGCGAGCGTCTCAGCCAACAAAAGCCGCACTGAAATTGGAGCGCTATGCAGGGCAAGACTATCTGAGGCCAGCAGAGAGAGGAAAGCGCTATATCAGGTGAGGTTACAAAGCGCTATGCAGGGCTAATAATTAATCACACTCGACAAGCAACTCTGTTAGGCAGCAAGGCACAGCAGCGTGACAAAAGCGCAGCGCAGCTTTGAATTCCTGACAATGATGAAAAACAGCAAGAAATGCGATGCAGAATTCAGCCTTAAAAATACGATACCAATGAAGTGGGTTTTGGAAGTGAACGTTAAAAATATCAAAATAGTGGGACAGAAGCAACTTTCTTTTCTACCCCTAATTAATATACTAAAATCTGGGGACAAGCAGAAAATGCTAGAGGCGTGACTACCTACTGCTTCCCTAGTTGGTCGGCTCGTTTCAGGCCCTACCCCAAGGCTTTTAGTTAGGTCCACAAAGGAGAAATGATGATCCCACTCCTGATTCTACTATTAGCTCAGTTAAAGTGATAAACAAAAATAAAAATTAAAATACATACAGCACCTAATTGGTTTGCTTTAAATCTCAAAAGTCCTGCAGAGTTACAAAGAGAAAGAAAAAGGTAAAAAAATGCACAACCTTCTGGTCTACAATGTGTTAAAAATCATTGGTTTATTCAGTGGTTATAGTGGTGAAAATAATCCAAACCAGTGCGTATAAAGGGGGAAAATGCTGTGATAATTGGACTAACAAGACATTACAAAACATTTAAAAAGCATAAATTGCTGGCACATCGCTGTGTTCCCAATGTGATTGAGGTTCGTTACATACATGATCAGAGACCTTGACCGGGCCTCATTAGTCCTTCGAGGAGTTGAAGGGACGCCTGTAGTCAAATACTAAAGGTACGTTAATAAATGAGAGATTCTCGGAAGTTAGAATACTGTCTAAAACGATGTGACAAATCGCTTACGGGATGTTTGGCAGAGCGCGTCTACTTGCTTCGTCAAGGCTACTCCCTTTTGGCAAACCTTAGTTGCTCACTCGAGGCTCCGATGTTACTGGAGCAGAGTGTGAGTTCAGCATATAACGTTGATTCATTGCCAAACTTAAGCATCCACGTGGGTTAATGCACATGCTGCACAGATCTGTAATTTGTATCCTACATACCAGTCCTAATAAGTTCTGTTGGAAATGGCGCTTTCTATGGTGCTTTTCCTGGACTTTTTTTGCTTTTCTCCCTTCCGGTTTTCCGCTGATCTATGTGCTAGACCTAGGATTTTGAGCACTTTTGACTCTGCCATTTAATGCCAAAACGCTGTGCTCGTCATATACATACTGGTGATTAGTGTAGACATGATTGGCTGAATTGAGTTAGCTGAAAATCCTTTGTCTAGAGGTGAGATATATATCTAGAGCATGTAACTCAACACCTCCTCCGACGGCCTGCAGCACTGGTTGTGCCACCCACGGATGTAACTCTTTAAACGTGGCGCAGGTTTGCCATGACGGGCCTGTGTTTGCAGGTTACTGTTATTTGGCTTAGGATTTAAAAGGCTAGTTGCACAGATTCTGCAATTCTCTTGCTATACCGGAGTACTTCCTAGTGACAGGGTGCGGTGTCAGGAAGAGGTAGGGCATGTGTGCGTTTGTGCTACATGCACTTGTAATGATTGGCACCAGGTGGTGTGTTCGGTACAGTAGGGCATGTTTCCCGCATTGGATTGATATGAGGGATCTGTTGAAAGGCGCAGAAGCTAGATTTCTTGCATACAGATGTGTGGCAGTATAGTGTTTGATATTGATGAGTTCATAATGCCACCTGCTCCGGTGGTGCAAGTGATTTCGACATTATGACTGTGGAAATACCACTTTGAGAAAGTGGGCATTTCTGTGCTCATGGCTCTGTGTGCCTATCTGACTGTCTCCAATTCACAGCTGGTGTCTGGGGGGACAGTTTCATTTGTGCATTCCTAATAATACAGCCATAATCTAGGGGATCAAAAGAAATTGCAGACCTCTGACTTTGAGGGGCCTTCTTGGGTTGGTTAAGAAGGGGTAGAATTGGAACCTGCATTCCAAGGGGCAGGGTTGTGACCCAACTAAAGATACAGATCAAGTCTCCCTGGGTAGGATGTCAGACAGGACACATTTAGAGAGGGCCCTGTTGCAGGGATTCTGCCCAAGAACAGAGCTATTCATAGGATTATGGGTTCTTAGTGAGTAAGGACTGAGTCATCCTTCCACCTGAGTACCCATAAGCCCACGACGGATTAGCTATAGTGTCTCACTTGCTCTCCTACTCACTCACAGAAACATCCCAGAACACAACACTCCCAGATCTCTCAGGAATCGCAGACCCTTTCACTCAAACTCTTGTACCTGTACTCAATAAAATCTGACAGAGACACAAAAACAGTTTTACAATATTTATTTTAACTAAAATGCCCTAACATGCAGTATACGTGCCACAACAAGCCGAAAAATGCATAATATAAATAGTCAGCATAGCAGCTAGTCCATATATCATGAAGGGAGATGACATAATGAAAAGACAGTAGAGCCTAATCTCCCTCCCATTGCTATTAAGAAATATTATTATATATTAGAAGAACTCTGGGCTTTGTCTGCAGACCCCATACCTTCGACTATAGATGGTAGTTCTACATCGTAGGTGCTCTCATGCTCTTCACCCTGTAAAGGTCCCTCTCCAAGTGTGTGTTCCCTATGCATGTATCCCCATAATATCAAAGTACAAGTTTCCAACAAGAGCTGCTTTGGTGTGTTTTGTCTAGGTGCCAGGGCCTCACCAGAACAGAATAGCAAGGGACATTGTTTGTCGACCTTGTTCACAATGTTCAGACTAAACTCAAGCAACAGGCAGAGAACTAACACAGCAGACAGTTCTCATGTGAAAGGCATGAACAAAGTTGATTGCAACAAGTATGCTTGTGGACGCCCAAGAAGATACGAAGAGTTCAAGGGGAGCAGAATGGTTGATGTCTTTAGAGCCTGTAGATCCATGGACTGAGAAATAAGTTTGACTTGCTTATTGATGGTGCTTTTCCAGGCAGAGTATGGGATAGTGACTGAGGGGAGTGTTGACTCGTCAATCTCTAACACTCTTATGGCCTTTATAATCTGGGTATTCCAGGGATTGCCAGGATTCCTTTTAGCTGGAATTTAAGAGTGTTATCACCTGCTTTTAGGGTCCTAATAAAATATTTCAGGATATCGGCCTCGCAGTGAAGAGATTGTCTTTGTAGGCCCAGCTCCAATCGTAGTCGTGCCCGCTGAATAAAACTTGGCAGATGGAAACGTTTGTTGTAGGTGGCGATTTGGGCGAGCTCAAGACTGGAGGAGCATGCTCCAGGAAAGGCCTGGTGTCCATAAGTTAATGCAGGAAGTAAAGTAGCTTTAGCCACCTTCAGGATGGCTTCTGCAGAGGGGCTGCTCAAAGTTTGGTTCAGCCAGGTCAGGGAATATGTAATTGCGCCTGCTCTCTTTTGCAAAGCGGCTAGGTGAGCTGTAGGCCTGGACGTCTCGAACCAGACTCCCAGGTAATTATATTTTACTGTTGTGTTAATCCTGGCAGGCCCGATGTTCCATGCCAACCATTTCTTGTTCTTACATCTGCCAAATACCAGTACCTTCGTCTTTGCCTGGTTGATTTCCAGGGCATTGGCGGAGTTATATGTATGAAGCATACTTAATGCCCGTTGGAGACCCGATTTTGCTTGGTCCATTATTACAATATCATCTGCATATTCTAATATGTGAAGAGGCTTTTTAGCGGGTCCCAGTTTTGGCAGGAGAAAGTTACTATTCTCCACGAATGTACCAAGGTCGGCTGTGTAGAGATTGAACAGCAGCGGGGCAAGAACACAGCCTTGCTTTAGCCCATCTTCGACGGCAATTCTTGAAGAAAGTGTTTTTGGGCTGGTTTTAATTCGCACCCACGTGTTCTTATGCAGGCAAATTAGTGCACCTAGTAGGTCATGCGGAATCCCCCATTTGTTCAGCTTCCTCCACAAAATGTTCTGATACACTTTATCAAAAGCTGCGCTGTAGTCTATAAAGCAGCAATATGGTGGAAGATGGTTTTTTTGTGCTGCTTTTTGACTCAGAGCGGCTAGAGTAATGATGTTGTCTATTGTGAAAGCCGATGCCCGGAACCCAGTTTGGTAGTATGTTATTATGTTATTTTCTTCGACCCATTCTTCAAGCAACCGAAGAAGACATTGAGCGTATGCCTTTGCCTCCAGGTCTAATAGGGCAATGAGGCGATGGTTAGCCGGTGACGCAGGGTCACCTTTCTTGAATATGGGGCATAGAGTCGAACCTAACCAAGAGTCTGGGAGCTGGCCTGTCGCGAAAGCGTTGTTAAATAGGGGAGTCAGAAGGTCCGCCCACTCTTCCGCCCACTCTTCCGGGGCGCATTTAAATAACCCGGCTGGGAGACCGTTGGGCCCTGGAGCAACGTCTTTTTTCATGGCTCGCAGTTGCTTGGTGACCTCGGCTGCAGTGGTCAGTTCTAAAGTTTCTGTTTGAATGGAAGCGGCACGATCTCTTAGTTCTATCACTGCGGGGTCGCCAGGGTCACTGCGATAAAGATCGGACACATGCAGGGCCCAGGCTTCTTCACAGACTGCATTTCCTCTCGTCTTGTTGGTGGAGCGGAGTTTGTTCATATAATCCCAAAACTGGGACTGACTTTTGCTCTTTAGAAGGTCAAAAATGTTTACCCACTCTGACTGTTCTTTGAGTCTCTTGGTCTCCCATAGGGATTTCTTGTAGGTTTTCCACAGTAGTGCCACCTTTTTGGCGGTGAGCACGGTTCAAATCAGTTTGTGCTGGCAGACGGCCTTCCTGAGGGTCTTTCTCTAAGAGGCTAACAATGGGTCATGTGTTTGCTTTGGATGTGGCCCGAATGTTCTATGATGGACCACGGGCCCGGCCAGGAGATCCTGTAGCTTAGCAATGGACTTATCCCACCGGTGGTGTGATTCTGTTGGGGCACTATGTCTGAAGTTACGCGTTTCGCCCTTGAGCCAGGTTCCCACCTTGGCAAATCCCCGTGAGTCCCATTTGATTCTTCTAACCATAGTGTGCAATTCGGCTTGCGTTGAATGCCCCACATCTGACGTTTCGAGGGCGACTTGCACTTGCAGGTCCAGTGTGGCCACTATGGGGTTATGGTCACTCTCCAAATGATAGGGAATCTCCATCCTGGCCAGACGATTACCCAGAAGCGGGGAAAGAAAGATGTAGTCAATGGTTGAGATTCTCCTGAATGTTGGCAAGAAATGGGCGTCAGGGTGGAGTTCCAGCGAGATTTGCTGAGCCGAGCGGAAGTTATGGGTTGTTAGAAAAGTGATCATCGCTTCTTGCTCTTTATTTTTCCTTGCTAAGAGACCGTTGGATGCGAGGTCTTTGATGTTGAAATCTCCTAGTAGTAATACTTCCGTGGATGCAAATTCTGCTAGAAGGTCTTCCAGTTGTTTTATCATCAGATCCGTTGTAGTTGATTTTGCAGTTTTTGCAGTATTATGATAAATGTTAATTAGGAGGATAGAGCGTGCCCTGCCTGAAAAAGACAGACCGGTAATCAGAACCGTCTGCCCTGCCGTCAGGTTCCGAGTGACAGGGGTAGCCGTTAACTTGCACCTGTGACTGATGAAAATGGAGAGCCCCCCTGAGGGTTTTCCGTAAGAATTGACCTTAGCGGACGGTTGAAAAAGTTCATGATAACCAAGCAAAGGCGATGGGGATAGAGACCAGGTCTCCTGAAAACAAATTAGGTCGCTTTTGTTCAGGAATTCAACGGCTGATTTTGAAGCAAGGGTTGACTTTAGCCCGCTCGTGTTCCAAGATGTGATAGTTAGTTTGGAATCGGGCCAGTTGGTGTTCTTGTTAGGAGGATCGCTGTTGTTGGGCAAAGTTAATTGACGACACTGGGACTAAGTCTCCGTAGCGCATGTCGTTGACATGGGCGACAGGGCAGTTAAACTTGCAGCTTATCATACGTTGATTTTTATAGCATGCAATGTTGTAGTGTGGATAAAATACTAGTTCTGCTCTCTTTTCCGGGCTCTGGTGATCCTGGCTCCTGGCTGTTCCAGGTAAAGGAGCTGTCGCCATCAGGGGTTGGAAGCGTGCTTCAGGTGGGTAAATAGACCCCCCCAATTGACTTGTCATTCCCGAAACTTGTGGCACTTGAGGCAAAGAGTAGCTCTGCGGCTGTGGATGGAAGTCCCAACAGGCTTTAGTTAGGTCTTCTAATTGATGGGGCGCACTGCGGTCTGTGGCAGTGCCCACTATTGGGCTGTGAAGATCTGTGTTCTTGATTTCTGCCATTCCCTGGGGTTGAGGTGGACTATTCTGGTCTTCCATTATTGCTTCAGTGATCTGTACAGGGTTATTCTGGTTCCCAGCGCTGTGGTCTTTGGTACTTATTCCTGTAGATTTGTTTGGCTGTAATACGTTTACTGTGGTTGAGGTGGGTGCTTCTGGGGCTCTTGTGATCCCGGAACTGCCCAGGGTTGTGACCCGGGCTGTTCCCTGATGGCCATTGAGCCAGCGGGGGGGCTTACTTTTCTCTATGTATTTTATTTTGGGTTTTACAGGTGGGTTGAAAATGGGGAAGTAGGGGAGACCCCTTGGTTTAGTAACTGGTAGACTGAGTACCGCTAACCCTTCGAGACCCGATCTTCTTTTCAATAAGCGTTGTTTTTTAGATTATTTTTTAAGTTTTTTCCTTTCCCGCCTTGACAGTGAGGTTTTTGTTGGAGGCTTAGAAACGCTGTGAGTCAGGCCCGTATGGGTGCTGTCGGAGCGATCGGATCGCATGGTTGATACTTGCGTCGATGTGGTTTCGGTGAGTTCCAAGCCCGCTTGGAGCGGGCCGGGGCTGGTCCCTAATGAAAGGCTGGCCGAACTTTTAATAGCTTTGTCGGCACGAGGGGGTGTATTTTTTCTCACAGGGCAAGGGCCGGCTAGTGAGGCGGAGCGCAAAGGGTCTTCGAGGATAGATGGAATTTGAAACTCTTGCATGGGCATAGGCTGAGATGTTCCTTGTCTGCAGCTGTGGCACTCAACGCTGTTCAGGATTACGGCCATGATTTCGGGGAGGGACGAGAGTTTGTTGATTATTGGGCTACAGGGACAAGAATTCCGATTGCCCATTGTCCCTGCCAGGCCTTCGAGGGTGCATATCCTGGAGCCCAGATCCGACAGTGTTGATGCCAGAGTTTGCATTAGATCGATCTGCAGCTCCATTTTCTGCGACTGCCATAGTGTGGCCTTGGCAATTGCGTCTTGTTTGGCATGGAGGGATGTCAGTGAGACCGAAATAGAGTTTATGGGGTCCGACAGAGTGAACACGGATGATTCCTGGTCCTCTGGAGGGTTTCTGAAGAAGTTTGAGGAAGGACTTAAGCCTGGTGAGTGGGCGAGGGATTCCTCAATTCGGCTTTCTAGGGAGGCCAGGAATCGGTTGGATAGTTTGTGAGATAATGGGAGGCCTTCATTTTTTGGGCACTTGTTTGAAGGTAGGAGGACGTTCCGGCTAGTTGAAGGGGCCCCTGAGCATGCACTTGGACTGGGTTGTAATTGAGCCTTCGATGTTAAGTCTGCGATAGAACAGTTGTCAGTGTATTCAAATGGTGAAAACAGAACGCTGCCATGGACTTGGGCTTGGACTTCTAGCTTAGTCGCGTTGTTTAAAGTCATGATGTTTGTGGAGTCTGAGCTGAGGGCTGATAAGGATGGATTTCCTGAAGCTGCAGAGAAGGTGCTCAGTGAGAGAAGAGAGCTGTCATGAGTCGTGACGGCAACCTCCTGAGATAGGATGAGCAACTGGTGTGTCTTGTAAAATGACTCATGGAGTGTCTCATGTGTGGTGGAAGATTCGGGTGAGGGTAGAGAGGGTTTCCCTGGGGTTGAGTTTTTAACGTAGGCAAGTCCGGGGGAGCGGTGGTTATCAGTCTGGTCGTCAGCTTTTAAGTCTGTATCCTGCTGAGATGATTGGGTAGAGGAGAAGCCCTTTTGGACAGGGGTTTTAATAAAAAACTCGCTAATCCGAGGTTGCGATTGCACTTGCGAAGATAGGCCGCCTGTGTTTGACAGTCTTCCAAATATGGAATTTTTCAATTTATTTTCTTATTTAAAAAGTTCATTTCTAATTTTCCATAACGTTCTGACGCAGCTAACACGTGTTTCGTCTGGTCTGTATCGACCTTTGACTTCTTCAGGGCTGCAACCCAAATAATAAAAGATGTACATATTCAAATAAATTATACATATTCAAATTCATCCAATTACATTAATAATCACAGGTTCATTATAAATCTTGAAGTAATACACCCTCTTGCCATAGAGTGTCCATAGCAATAGTAAAAAGCAAAGACCAAATTCTTACTCAAGACACCCAAAAGTGCTATAAAACGTCTATATAGATAAAGTGTAAGTAGTCACCAAAGAGTAGTGTCATTCTAAGTTTCTATCATAGTCATGAAGTGGTAAATCATGGCTATTAAAATGTATCATTAGATGTGGTCTGAGATGATCTACAACATACCAATATAACGTTTTCTTAATCCAATAATGGTCCTAAGTAAGTATGTTCTAGTTCTTATGTTCCATCTAAAAATAACCACAACAATATAAGTGTGATTATTTAAGCATATGTACTATAGTATATGTAGTTAAGGTCCTCTCTTAATAATAAGCTCACCCGTCTATGTAGTACTTTTGATTATGTACTTTTCATCATAGTTGGCAAATTCAATCTACAAAGAAAATTATCGATGTTAATCTGAACTACATGGTTTTCAAACATAACACAATGTGACAGACTCTTTTTTAGTAATCCCTCACCTCAAATTTCGTGAATTATTTCGTAGCCGTTTTCCTTCTGCAATTTTATAGTTCCTTCGTGATAATGTGCGAGTACGACACCTATAATATTAATAATATTTATCACTGTTAAATCCTAAGTAAATATCGTGCACCAATATTGTCTTTTCGTAACCTGTATTTATGCGCTCGAAGTTTCGTCTTACCTGGATTTTTGTAATGTTTTCGAAAATCCGTAGCATTCTACGTCGGTGCCATCTTACTTCTCCTATTTATATGGTAGCTAGGCATGCACCATTTTAGTAATTTACCTTCGGATTACCGAATTTAGAGTATAACCTAATTATTTAAGTAAATGTTTCCGTTTTAACACTTCTTTGTTAAATAACTAGTTTAACTGTTATAGAATTCATTATATATTACGCAATTGCCGAAATATCTACATTTATTGTATACGTTCGTACAATATTTATATGTCTATTAATTAGCTACACACCTAATAAATTCTCAAAATTATATTTACTGACATTAACTACTATGTATTAATTAACTCGTAAGAGCATTTTAACTCGAAAAATACAGTCGCATTCTTAGGTCGGGCCGCAAGGGAAAGTTGGATAGCGGACTATTATATTGATACACTATCTCAAAGTTGATGTATAATCTAATACTCATACGAAAAATTGCAACGGGCTAACAAGTTACTTCACCTGTTGTTCATAATATAATATTCTACATACAAATCAGTAGTAACGATAATTGCCACGTTAATTATATCATAAGGCGTGAGCTTCTGTTCGCGGATGTCTATCTTTCTCTAAAGTAACATTTCTTAAAGTATAAGCAAATAGATAATTAAATGTTGACTGATCATTTCACCTATCTATTATTAGTTATATATGGTGTATTGCACTCTCAAAAGGCCACATCTTCTGAATATAGTAGATTAAAAAGCAAAAGAACCAGGTTTAGGAGTGAAAGTGAAAGTTGATCATAATGTCTTATGAAAATTCATCAACAATCATCGTATGTATATTATTATCACAATTGATGGTACAATCTCATAGTTATATAAATACATAAATCACGAAATTTGAGGTGAGGGATTACTAAAAAGAGTCCGTAACATTGTGTTATGTTTGAAAACCATGTAGTTCAGATTAACATCGATAATTTTCTTTGTAGATTGAATTTGCCAACTATGATGAAAAGTACATAATCAGAAGTACTACATAGACGGGTGAGCTTATTATTAAGAGAGGACCTTAACTACATATACTATAGTACATATGCTTAAATAATCACACTTATATTGTTGTGGGTATTTTTAGACGGAACATAAGAACTAGAACATACTTACTTAGGACCATTATTGGATTAAGAAAACGTTATATTGGTACGTTGCAGCTCGTCTCAGACCACATCTAATGATAAATTTTAATAGCCATGAGTTACCACTTCATGACTATGATAGTAACTTGGAATGACACTACACTTTGGTGACTACTTACACTTTATCTATATAGACGTTTATAGCACTTTTGGGTGTCTTGAGTGTGAATTTGGTCTTTGCTTTTTACTATTGCTATGGACACTCTATATAATTGGATGAATTTCCATATGTATAGTTTATTTGAATATGTATATCTTTTATTATTTGGGTTGCAGCCCTGAAGAAGTCAAAGGTCGATACAGACTAGACGAAACACGTGTTGGCTGCGTCAGAACGTTATGTAAAATTAGAAATGAACTTTTCAATGAAGAAAATAAATTGAAAAATTCCTTATTTGGAAGACTGTAATTTATGGACAATTGAGTGCTCTGAAGAAATTTGTATAGCTTTGAATCACCTCGGTGGTTTGTATGTGTTGTCGTGGTAACGGACCTCTTTCATCCTGAGCACCTTTCATATTATTCTGAATACTTACATTTACCTGTACTTGCAGTGCGCTCAGATATAACTGTTACCAATCTCTTTTTGTGCCATAAGGTACCCTATTGTTAAGGATATTGTTACTGGACCGAGGGGTCTCGTCATGCCTTGGGTGCACCCTCAGCTGGCTGCCTGGAGCTGCTGCAGCTTACACCTCTGCCGAAGGGGAAACCATTCTCCAAATTGTAAGCATGCCACTTCGGGTGTCAGTCATTTACTTACAGGGGTTATCGTTTTTTTCTACATCGGGTGATAGTGATCCCACACTCATGTAGGAGCCGCTGGGTGCCTCAGGACCTAATCTGGATGAATGAAAACACATAATTGTTTCCTATAGCTTTAGGTGGTCCCATCAATCTAAGCAAAGTGTTGCCAGCAGGGGCAAAGTGTTGCCAGCAGGGGCAACACTTTGAATAGATTGATCAAAGTTGGCTGGTGTAGTTTGAGTGGCTGGGTCACGAATTATAGTCAGAACCTGTAATTTCAACTGTACGGGGTACTGGATATTGGTAATGTCGTCGTTTATACTAATACGTTAGCGGGAAAATGAAATAGCTTGAACAGCCTTCTGCCGCTTTTGATGTGGGAGAAATTGCTTGGATTGTGAAAACCTTGGAGATGTACGCACATGTGTATGTTGCTTACAAGGTTGAGGGGATAACTGTGCAAGCGAAAACCTACGACCAGTACATATTTGTTATTGGTGTTCTTCTGCTAATGGAAGAGTTTGACAATTGCATATAACTTTAAAGTATATATCCAATGTGTATGTCTTTTTTTGTATTTTTATTGATCAGGTTGCAACGCATGAGTGCATAGTTCCATAAGTGAACCCATCCAGATATTTAGCATCTGTATGGTAATACAAGAATTTCCATTTCTTAGAAGTACAACAACAAACATAACTGCACCCCCACCCTCCCAGACGCTCCAGTACATATTGGTGATCTCATAGCAGCTTACACGTCATGATTATGGCACCTTACACAAGTAATGACAGGCCTATACAGCAACTTTCGCAGTTATGTATTATACCTGCTGCAAGTCAGGGTACCCACGTAGGTACATGGTCAATGGAGCCCAGAAGTCTGCCGGTCTAGAGGTCTCAGGCAGTTCTTCCACATATACTCCCAGCTGCTCCCTACAGTAAATGAAATCTCGAACCCACTTTTTAACAGTTGAGGTAGCTCTGGCACCCCAGCATTGAGCCACTGCTTTCTTGGCGAACAGGGTCAAGACAGCAACAATACACCTGTTGCACAGCTTGAGGTTCTTAACCATCCCCAGCAGACACATTTCAGGAATACATGCCACATTTTCTAACACAACCTCAGTTATCAATCTTGTAACTTAATTCCAAAATGCATATGTTTTAGCACAGCTCCATGTAAGATGCATAAAGTCTTCATCATCCTGCCCACATCTTATACATCTCGCAGTATCCTGCAAGCAAACTTCGGCAATTGGCATGGTGTATAATACAGCTGATGCAGGAAATTGAAATGAATAACACGGAGATTGCAGTTTGCTGTCAGTCTGCCAGTTAGTTTGCAGCAGAAGTGCAATTGTTCCAGTGGCATTTGGGACTCTTGCACCTCATTCCATTTGATAAGTGAAGGAGGCACAATAATTGCAGTCTCTCTCATAGACTCGTTGTACAATTTTGTTACCAGACCCCTACTGTCTTCCGCAGCCAGCACCGCCTGCAACACTGTCAGTGTTTTCGGCTCTGCTGGAAAGTCAGGAAATATGGATCTGATCCTCTGTCGCACCCTAATATATGTAAAGCCCAGATTTATGCTGTGGTCACTCCCAGCCTGCACGTCTGAAAGCGATTGGAACCAGCTAGCTATTCCTCTGTAGATCCCCCATCTGTCTGACCCCTGCCGCCTGTTCTTGGGTCTCAGTAATATCTGGATGTGTAGCAATCGGTAGCGCCGGGGCATATAAATAATCCAGTCGCGCCCACTTAGCCAAAGTCATCCAGGCCCGAGCAGTGCATTTGACAGAATTGATCTCAGATCTCAGGGCTTTCCTCTCTCCTGACAGCGCCAAGGCCAGCAGGGGGATCGGGGCACAGTATCTGCTTCGACCGCAACATGTGGCAGGAACCGCTGACTGCGGGAAGTATCAATAGTGTACAAATTGCACTTGGGCACATAGACAGTATAGTCGCATATCCGGCGCTTCAAATCCTCCCCGATCAAATGGCTACATAAGCAAGTCCCAGCTGCATCTCTGTTTCTGACCGCCCCACACAAGGGTCAGTAGAGCCGCCTGAAGCGTGTTGAATAGTGCAATATTGAGCCTGATGGGGATATTCATAAACAATTAGAGGAGTTTGGGCAATACTGTCATTTTTGTCACCGCGATCCTGTCCGCCAGCGAAAGAGGCAGCTTAGCCCATCGTTCTGTATGCTCAGTGATTCGGGTAATGACTCCACTATAATTCATGGAGAGTACTGTATCAGGGTCTCATGCAGCCATATCTCTAAATATTTCATCGGGTCAGTAGACCACGGCTGGGGGAAATCCAGCTCTACCTCTTTCGTTTCTGCCATCAGCGGAAAGACTGTTGACTTCTCCCACTTTATCCCTAATCCGGAATATCTCTCAAATTTCACATATTCCTTCAGTAGTGCCGGGGGATTTTCGGCATGTTCACGTACACTCAGCATCATATCATCTGCGTAGAGCGAGACCCCAAGAGATCTCTGCCGGAATAGTAACGCTGCATGAGCATGTTTTTGACGAATTCTACAAGCTAAGGGCTCCGATGCAAGTGAAAAGCGGATCGGCGACAAAGGGCATTCCTGCCTTGTGCCTCTCCTAATTGAAAATGCATTTGAGACCCAGCCATTCCTTCGCCCTTGTGCCTCCGGCTCATTAAATAATAATTTGACCTATTTAAGGAAAAACAGTGGCATACCCATTCTAAGTAAAACAGTAAACATATACTCCCACCGCAGGGAGTCGAATGTCTTTGCCGCATCAAGCAGCTCAGCCACTGCTTGAAAATCCGGCTCAAAGTAGTGCAACGCTTCAGAGATAGTACTTAAGTTTTGTGTCATTGATATCTTGGGGACAAACCCTGACTGATCCGGGAGGATTCATTTTTGGTATGAAAGGCTGTAGCCAGTTAGCGATAATTTTTGCCAAAATCTTGGCATTTATATTAATGAGGGAGAGAGTTCTATGCGATTCACACCTGTTTACCACTTTGTCAGGTTTCAGCAACGTAACAATAAGGGCTTCCTTAAGAGAAGGGGGCAGTCTCCCAGTCTCGTACGCTTCCACAAAGACATCCAATAATCTAGGCTCCAATTCCTCTATATATGCTTATAGAACTTGTTCGGAAGCCCATCAAGGCCAGCTGACTTACATGTGGGGAGGGACATTGTGGCAGTTTTTACATCTTCAACGTCAAAGGGTTGGTAAGGGGTGCCGCTCGCAAGCCGTTGTGAAGCTGTTTACTGGGATTTCCTTGCCTCCATCCACGGACTGATTTTAAAGACTCTGGGGAAAAGCTGACCAGGGGCGAAGCAACATCACCCGCATGGGCGAGACCCAGCATTCTCAGCGCTTAGCCACCTCCGCGCAGCTGGTGTCTCTTCCCGCCCCCAACTCCCCCCTACTTACTCACGCCCTTCCTCGCGGAACGCGGGACGCGCGCAGGACGGAGCACGGGGTGAAGCCCGGGCAAAGGGCGGTCCGCTTGAGGCCGTTCGAGAACGGAAGAGATCGCGATCGGGCCACCCCCTTTGGCTTCTCTCGCTTACCTTCAAGCCAGCCTCTTTCTGCTTAAGTGTAAGGATTATGGCCACCAGAGAAACAAGGAGCAAAAGCATGCTGGCAGCCGGACCAACTAAAGGTACTTTGAACACATATTTTGTTAAAGCTGGGGCTCTCCTGATTGATGAAATTAATGTACTGGAAAGGCGTATATCCCAAGAAATAGAATGGGTAAAAAGATCTTCCATGGGCGCTATAGCACAAGCAAGGACTCCTGAAAATAGACTGGATTGTATAGAGTCAGACAGAGGTGAAAACGTGGACAATGAGGGGGTAGTTTTGTCTGATGTTGTTAATTCTGTATCCTATACAAGGGATAATGAAATTAGGGGACCTATAGAGTCAAGCCAATTAACCCCACCCGGGATTCACATACAATCTAGCTTACCATCTCCTGTTGCTAATGTTGCTAACACTGAAAGCGCTAATGTTAGAGATAGCCGTTCAAAACAAGTTGATAGGGAAGGAGCCATACCAAAAAGGAAAAGAGGGACCCAAAATCTAGGGGGAGGCAAGGCAAAAGTGGCAAAGCACAACCCCTTAGCAGAGGCTAATAGCTTAGAAAAAGGTAATCTTGCACCCACCCTTCCTGTAAAAACCCACACACTACCCCTAGAGAACCCACCTGTTCGGGTTATAGAGCAGTTAAATCCCAGTCCCAGTTTGAATATAGGTGGTGACCTTACTATCGCTAATATTGGTGCTTTCATTAGGTCATTGTTAAGCCCCCTAGAAGCTCGCCTAATAAAGATCGAAGCTAGGCTATCGATTATAGAAAATTCAACGGTGTGTCTAGCTGACGGTCTTAATACCGACAACAAGGTTGATAGTGGTGGGGCTCAACCTAAGAACAAGAGGGGTATAACAGCTCCCCCAATGAAGGATGCAAGCTTAGCTCCTAATATTTAACAATCACAGCTGCCCTTAACGCACTCTTTAATTCCACAGTCTATCGAGGGCGATGTTACACCCATTCACCCTGAGAATAATGTTGCAGTTACTCAGGGAGTACCAGTCATCGCTAAAAAGTTTAAGTCTGTAAACTTGCCTCCTGAGGCGAGCTCATATATAGTTATTTTGGCTGGTGTCCCGGAGTTAAAACCAGACACTAAAGAATCTGTCGCCTCCTTAAAGAACAAGGTGGTTAACTGGCTTACCATAAATAGACCTCTCCCCCAAGGAATAACGAGTGAGGTACTTATTGTAGGAGGAGTTCCTTGGTTGGGCAACACAAGGAAATCAATTAATGGGGACTGCGTCCTGATTAATTTCAGGGAACCCAGGGTCGTCTCTTACATACACGGATGGTCGTACTGTGATCAAGGGACCTCTATCCAGTCCCTACCCCTATCTTTTTTCTACCCACCCCTGAGTTATATACGTAAGGAGGAGGGTTGGGAGACAGTCCCTAGGAGAGGGGGTGGATGGCGAGGCAGAGAGGGCGGAGACTCTTACCATCATAGAGTCCAGCAGCAGCCTGCCCACTTTACAACATTCAACAGGTTCAGCTGTCTGGATATGATCGATTGACATCGCTTGTCTAGGAGGGGGTGGCTCATTACCACTCAATGGGCAACATGGTGGGAAGGGCTATTCCCTCTAGCCACTGCACTGATCAAATGCTGGGAATCGCAATCTATACTGAACAACACTTTACAAAGGAGGACCAAATGACCACAGGAGGCCCACCTTCCAGCAATAGGGAATCCACACCCAATCTAGGGGAACCAGACCAAAATGTTACATCACCGGTTAGCTTAACTGACGTGGGAATTATTGCAACTTCCGTAGGGATTTCCAGACCACCGTCACTAAAGATTCTATCTTGGAACTTGGCTGGCTTGGGAAACAAGCTGGACTGCCAATGCTGGAGTTCATTCATAGATTGTAAAGACATCTGCCTATTCCAAGAAACCTGGGTGAGAGAGGAATACTCTCGCCTTGGTTTTGCGGCATTTTCCACTCTTGCCAGCTGGGGAGGTAGGGGGCGTCCTTCTGGAGGTCTTGCAATCTGGGTGGCTTCCCACCTGGGCTGTGAGGCCACACCCCTCCCCACAGGTTCAGGGGATATCTCATGTGTCCTGCTGAATTGGCCGAATTCTAGCAAACTTGCTGTGGTAAATGTTTACTCTAGGCCGGTAAACATAACCCGGGAATCGAAGACCATTGAGGAACTTTCCGTCTTTCTCAGTGACCTACCCCAGGGCATACCTCTCTTGGTTGGTGGGTACTTGAATTGTCACTTCGAGCCCCTCCCAGGACTACTGGACGGGTTATCACTAGAGGAGGATGCGCTGTGGTCAGTACCTCCTACGCTGGCCCCTCCGCCCAGAGCATGGACACCCCTGGCTGTACAGATCACTTCCCTAACCCTGAAGCACGGTGTGAGGGCTTGTAATGGACGCATGACTTCTGACATTCCCCGCAAACACACATTCAACAAAGTGGGAAGGGAGTCAAGACTGGATTACATCTTAGTGCAATTGTCCGCCTGGTCGTACATTAAAGATTTCAGGGTGATACCCAGGGAGGACTGCGATCAAAATGTGCTTGAATAAGAATTTGCGCTCCCTGGAATAGATAAAAATGGGGATGGTGCCGATGCGCCCGTCCTAGGGCTGGCCATGGCGAACAATAGACGGAGAGTGAAGTGGGAAAAACTAGCCACTAACCCAGAGAAGGTCGCAGTGCTGTATGCCAGTGTCATCCCTATACTTGAAAAGGTGAGCGTATTGGTGGAGCAACCCAACGCTTCCGAAGTACATGAACAATTGTGGTCGGCACATGAGGACCTTATCAAGTCCATGGCCGAAGTTCTCTTCTCTATAGGAAAGACTAGGGGTGGCCGCCTTAATCGCCCTACCTGGTATAATGCTGCATGCGGAAAGGCCAAATCAGATCTGTTGACTTCCATTAAGGAAGGTAAAAACAGTGTTGTGATACAGGCCAGGAGAAGGGTTTACAAGCGGCTTGTCACCCATGCTAAGATCGAATTGGACCACGAGAAATGGGAGAACCTTACCACCTCACTAGCTGTTAGGGATTCCCGTAAATTCTGGTGAATAGTAAACACGGGGGCCGAGGAGTTAGCTTCGGCTAGCGAACCTAACTTTTCAGCCAAGGTCTGGCAAGATCATTTTCAGTCTCTCTATATGGACGGAGATGGAGCCCCAACTTATGCATTGCCTGTTACTGACATGCAACAAGAGGGGGATCTTTTTACAGAGATGGAGGTACGAGCTGCCATTTCCAGACTGGCACCAGGTAAAGCGCCTGGTCTAGATGGGCTCCCGGGCGATCTCTTTAAACTAGAGCCAGATGTTTGGGCCCCATACTTGCTGATGATATTCAACGCCGTCCTGAGGGGCATGGAGGTGCCCTGTACTTGGATGGGTGCAGAGATTGTCCCTATATTTAAAAAGGGTTCACCTCTGCTCCCAGCCAACTACAGGCCCATCAGCCTCATAGATGTCTCACAAAAATTATTTGGCAGGCTGATACTAGATCGCCTCCAAAATTGGATGGAAGAATTTTCCATTCTGAGCCCCTATCAGGCGGGATTCAGAAGGAAGGTCTCAACTACGGACCAGATCTTCCGTCTGAATCTTTTGTTCTGGAAAACTGCAATCATCGAGGGTGGCAGTTTTTACACTGTCTTTGTGGACCTACTAGCCGTCTTCGATCTGGTGCCAAGATTTAGATTGTGGTCCGTGTTGGCGGAGTTGGGTATTCCCACTGACATTCTCTCCATTCTGATAAGACTGCACCAAGAAAATGTTGCACGTGTCCGGTGTGGCAAGAATGGGACGCTTTCAGGAAGATTCCCCTTTGACAGGGGGGTGAGACAGGGTTGCGTGCTTGCACCTCTCCTGTTCTGCCTCTTTGTCAACGGGGTAATCGCCCATTTGACCAGGATGGGTGACATTGACGCCCCAAGGCTCAATGGCTGCAGGGTGCCAGCGATTATGTTCGCGGACGACACCCTGCTGTTGTCAAAATCCCCCATGGGAATACAACGTGTCTTGGATGGGTTTTCAACCTTTTGTGTGGAGAGGGGGCTGGAGATCAATGCCCTGAAGGCCAAATACATGATTCTCAGCCCCCCACCCTCAACACGTCCCAACCCCACTATAGGCACGTTGAGATTAGAGACGGTTCTCACTTTTGAGTACTTAGGGGTGACCATTAACCAAAACATGACCTGGGACACACACAGGACAAAGGCCAACATGAAATTGGTGCAGATAACGAGCGGTATCTGTAGGATATCAAATAGATTGACCTATAAACCCCTTGGACCAGTGCTCCAAATTTACAAAATACAGGGGAGGGGGGCAGTCATAGTGGAGGGGAACTGTGGGGACATACATCCGCCCAAAACCTGACGACTACGGAAAACAAATTCATTAGGCAGTTGGTATCTTTACCCCCAAGCACCCCGCTTCTCCCGCTAAAATTAGATCTGGGCCTTCGACCAATTGCAGAAGAGCTGGGCTTGAAGCCAATAACTTTCTGGCGTCAGATCTGGGGCATGCCAGAGCTCGTGAGTTACAGGATGGAGTTAAAAGAGATCCTATGCTTATCAAACATAAAGAACATTCCTTGGCTAAAATATATAAAAAGGACATGTGAGAGCCTTAGAAGGCCAGAATTATGGTCAGATCCTATAAAAGCCTGCAGTAGGGTCTCACGAAAACTCTTATCAAAGGTTTACTATGATTCAAAATTGAACTCCCAAACAGGGAGTCCTCAGCTGGGGTCTTTGACACACTTATTCATTCGATTTAAAGACTCATATTGCTTGGAACATGAACTTGATGGTATCAGCCCGGCACTGACTAGAAAACTATTCTTGCAGTGGAGATATGGTACTCTCCCTCTCAGGTCATTTACTAGCAGCTGGTCCCAGCCCCCGACAACAGAACAATGCCCGGCATGCTCACACCATTTGGAAAATGAACTGCATGTTATATTTTTTTGCAATGCCTATCAGAGACCAAGAAAGTATTGGCTTGTACCCCTTCGTAAAAATTTGGGGTTCAGGCACTGCCTTCCGGCTTACAGAATACTAAAGACGGATCCATCTCCATCGATTTTGTTCGTGGTGGCGAAATTTTTAACTTCGATGTGGCATACCCGCATCCGCTACATGAATTCTGACATAGATTCGCTCCAGGTTGAATGTACTGTTGACTTGTAAATTTCATTGCAGATAAATGCTTTTAAGACAAACTGTAATGTTTTCTATTTTATTTATGGATTTGTATCAATCATAACTGTTTTTTAACTCCTTTGTACATCTTTTATGATCTTATCGATCGAAATAAAGATTGAAATGAATGATTGGTAAGGTACTCATTCTGGCCCTCTGAAAGCCACCCGAGTGTGACATTGTCTAGGTCTGCACATATATCAGCTTCAGACATCTGTGCCATGTCACCATACCGTTCAGCGTAAAAGATTAGCACCGTCCTGCTAATCTCTGGTGTAGTGCGTTGGGCCACCCCATCCCTGTCTAGCATTTCAGTGATGTTTTTCTAGCACCTTGGCATAGCTATCTTCTGGGGCAACGAACGGCTGGGCCTGCCTCCCTCTCAATAATACCTCTCTATGCTTCGTCTAGACCTGCGCACCAATTCTTGATCTACTGTTTGGTTGTGCTAAGTCACAAGGTGCCTTGTTTTGGCAAGTATTTCTGATTCAGGGTTCTACTCTTACACCCGTTCCAATAGATCTCAGTTGCCAGCTTGCTGATTCTGCACCTTAAGTCCTTCAAGACACCTGCCTGTGCACTTATGCATTCTCCCTGTAGAGTAACTTTGAATACTTCCCATAACAGCCCGCAGTGTCTACTGAGCCCTCATGTTCTATATATTGGTTTCTTATCGCATTTTGCTATAGTGCTCTTAAAGACGGGGTCTGCCGGGGAAGCCTGCTATTATCTCCACATAAAAGGTGGTCGCGCACAGTCTGGATTTCGTAGCTCAAGGAGCAGTGAGTAATGATCCAAAAGTGTCTTGGCCAAGTGACCTACATGAACTGCCCACGTGCATGCCATCTCGGTCACAAGCCAGTAGTCCAATTGGGCCACGATCCATACACCTAGGAAATAAAGCTGCCTTCCTGTGACCCTGGATGTTGCGGGCAAAGGTATATATTTTCAAGAGACGAGCATTAACAGCACCTAAACACTTCAGTGATTTGTGTTATTTGTTGTTGTGGCTTGATAAAAACGATGGGTAAAAAACAGACCAGCATGCAAAATACAACAAAACGCCCATCACCGACAGATCCTCTGTGAGGCAGAGGGGGCATGCAGCCCCAGCTCTCCGGTGCCACTCCATGTAAGCCAGACGGAGCAAGAGCCCATACTGAAAGCTTCAAATTTGCAGTCCCAATGTAAGAGGGCTTTTGAAAAGCCAGGGCTTAAGCCAGTGCCAGCAGCAGCCCACACCACCCTGAAGAACCTCTGTTCTGCAGTGCCCCTGTCTCCACGACATTCGCATGCAATTCAAAAATCAGAATGAAGGCTGAAATAGAAAGACGTGCAGGAGGTGGGGGAGGGTCAATATGAACGGGAAAGCAGCGATCAGGGAGCTCATGCCCAACAGAATACAAACATGACTGGCGCTGAGGCCTTCGTACTGCTTATAATAAAAATATACTCCTTGGAAAATGCAAGGGCAGCGTCTGTGAAGCAGGCGCCTTGCTGATAGAGAGGGCGAACTAAGCAAACACAAGGAGATGATGGACCGAGCGCTGAAACTTTTCAGACACTCACCCCCAGTCACAGATCTGGGTGAAATCCATCATCATTCTTTAGCTCACTCCGCCACCTCAGTTTAGACCCAGCTATATGCAAATCAGTCTTGACCATGGGCCTCATGGGAACAGTCCAGCCCAAACTGCCAAGTCAGATCTTCCCTGGGACCGGTTTCTGGGTAACACCCTTCATCAGCCAGGCTAGCTTGACTCCAGTGGCAAAGTGGAGTTCTGGACTTTTTGGTTCCGTCCAGAGGTGTCAGGGATAACACCCTAAGACCCCGGAGTTCTACCTGTCTCGGTGCACAAATAAACAGAAACACGGGCTTCTCGATGGTGGCGTCAAAGACCAAAGGTTTATTACTGCAGGGACACAGAAGTCACAGAAACTACACACGGGCAGTATCTAGGAGCCTGTTCGATTTGTACAGAAAGGGTTGCTCCTTATATACTAAAAATTGGGCTTCGGGCAAATTCTTTACATGTTAGTACACTCCCAAACCTTTGTGTCCTAAACAATAAATATTTGGCGTTGCACAGGAATCGTCGACAATATCTGATGTCAAAACATTACGAACGAGGGGTTCCTACTTTTCCATCATAATCCCATGTCAACTTTTCATTCAAGACCCGGACCGCCTCATCGTAAATTTCGTTACCTCCCCCTAATAAAGGCCCAGAAGGAAAGGAGCAGAGCCAGGTGTAGAAGATAGAAAAGCAGGATAAGAGATGTTTGTGGGTCGTAAATGGGCAAGGCTACCAGCTTCGGCCGCCTAATCATGATCAGGCCAACGAATACGAGAACCAGTATAGCAGGACTGGCCTCGGGCAGAGGAGGCAGCTTCTGTCGAGTCATGCAGCCATGGCGTGTTCTGTTCTAAGGTGCACGTGTCACTAGCAAGGTGAATCTCCGGCTAAAGCTTACGTGTCCTTAGGTAAAAGGGATCACTGCGTGTCCATTGTCTACGTGAGGGCAAGAAACACAAAATGGCTTCCGTGATCTAAGATGGATGCCATGGGTAGATCAGAAATGTGTTCATAACAGGAGTGCTCTTGCTCGTAGCATAGCGAAAACACCAGGATATGTTAAATGGATCATTTGCGGTTCACTGATACCAAAATTATGTATTTACGACAATGTTGAAAACACGGGTTCAAATCGTCACGGAACCTCAGACCCTCCTTTTGCCCTAACGTAGGCAATCACCCTATGTCCGAGTCTATCTCTATGCTCATCAGGTCAGTGACATGTTGCTGCATCATCATTCTTTCTTGCGCCTTTTCTCCAAACGCAGGTGGTTTTCTGAAACATGTTGCAGCACAGAGACTACACAAAGCGGGACCACACTGGATAATCAGGCAGCATGAGAATAGAAATACTAGGATGACACCAATGACCATCAGAACCTTCCATCCCCACGCTGATATTAGAGTCCAAAACCACTCCATGAAGGACCAGTTTCCCTTGTCTACGTGTATAGAGTCGGA
Source organism: Lissotriton vulgaris (assembly GCF_964263255.1). NCBI lineage: Eukaryota > Metazoa > Chordata > Amphibia > Caudata > Salamandridae > Lissotriton > Lissotriton vulgaris. Next base: position 2,440,096 of record NW_028251874.1, on the reverse strand, counting down.
AATCTTATGTAGCTTAGAGATCGCCTCATAGACAGTTGGAGCATTATTGGGAATAAAAACACAGCAGCTCGATTGGCTCATTCTGCATACCCCACCTCGATCTGCAAGTATCACGTCTAGAACCATACGGTTCTGCAACGTCATGAGTCGATCCGCCTGAAGCTCAGCTGTTAAGTTGCTAAGGGCACCAGCAGATTCGGTAATAGTAGATTCAACTACCCGTGTTAGCTGACGTATATTTCTACTATTGGCCATAGGCCCCCAGAACGGAAGGAAACCTTTGAAGAAGTCTCCAGCTTCCTGACCAGCGGTATCTTCCTTGCTGAAGACACCTCTTGCTACTCTGGTCTTGTGATAGTCTGGAGAAGCAGTGTACGTTGGAGGCAACAATCGAGCAACATAACATGAACCTGAAAAGTCAGCAGGCAACCATGTATACGCTCTGTCTTGACAGATGAAGTAGGTACCCCTAGCAGTAAGGAAGGCAGGGGTAGAGTTGGACGGAAACACGTAAGTCTCAACGCACTCACTCCTCCCTAGCTGAGCTCTCGGATTTCTCCCATTTCCTTGCAAACAGACCTGACCTCGTGAGGTACGACCCAGACTGGAGTTGAGCTTTTACGCTTGCTTTCTCTCTGTAGAATTCCAACTCAAATATACCCGTAATTCATCTCTAGGGTAAGATGGAGTATTATTGACGTCTCTAATCATGTCAATAATTCCCTGGACCAAAGCTTTATTGGCAGAGTTGTATTTAGTGGAACATGGTGGACGCGGAGGATAGGTCTCAAGGGCATAGGCAAAAATGGTCTGAAAGGCCTGAAATGATCCATTATAGCTAAAAGGCAAAACCAGATAGGGAATGCCTTTATCCATAGTGTGGGGTATCAAGCCACACACCCAGCAGTCTGTAGTGTTAACTACCAGTTGGTGTTGGTGTAGGAGCTGTACAAATGTGTTGTTAATGAATTCTGAGCGTTGAGCTTGCTCATGTTCAGGAAACGAGTGAAAAGAATGCATAGAAGGAACAGTAGAAGTAGCAAGATCAAGGGGAGGTACTGTAGTTACTGGCATAAAAATTAAATGCACACCAAAAACGATTCCACCCACCAACGTTATCAAAACAATCAAAAACGTAACGGCACATTGCATTAGAAAGCATTTGCTGTGAAGAATTCTGTACAGTCTATTTCTGCGAACATAAATTACATTTTCTCGTTGCAGCTCAGGAAGCTCCATCTTCTACAATCCGCTCGCGACCACTGATGATGTGTACGTAGATGAAAATGCCTCTATCAGCCCTGGGAGTTCCCAGAACTAACAGAAAGATCGACCTTGTGTCTGACCCCCGCAGATTCAACTAGGCGCACAGCCACGACCCTACGGCTACCCAGACGGCAAGGCAATTTTAAAACAATAAAACAATAGTAAACTTCCTAGCTGGAGGCAAAGTGTCAAAATTTCAAATGTGTAAAATAGGCAGTTTCCTGCTTTATTTGTCCATATTGCGAGATCGTAAATTGTATCTCAGTTTAGCAGGAGCTGTTTGATCTGGAAACAGTGTATTTTCAGCAGGGGTTGCAATGTTTAAGTTCGCAGATGGCAAAGTTTCTTCTGATGCAGAGGACAAATGTTCAGGGTTCAAAGGAACAGTTTCAGGAGGAGAGCCAGGGTTCGATGTGTCAGTTATTAGTTCGGCATCGCTGAAAGGGATAAATCTGGGTGTTCGTTCAAACTCAGAGGCAACGATTCCCTTCTTCACCCAGTTATCGTAAGGAAGTGGCAGGGGCACACGTTTGACATGTGTCGTGTGTGTATCCAATTTTTCCTCCCGGCCACACGAATAGCAGTTCTCGTCGCTAGCAGCACCTGGAAGGGGCCGACGAATCTGGGCTGAAGATTTTTTCGTTCTTGCAAAATTCCTGATGACGACTTGATCCCCAGGTTTCAGCTGATGACCTGGACTCTCCGGTGGCTTTGGCAATGCATCGAAAACCTGTTGGTGAATAAGACTCAATTTAGCAGTCAAGTCGAAAAGGTAATCAATTAACATTGGATATTCCAGCTGTCTGAACTCTTTTGGCCTAGGCACCCCCCAAATATTGGCAGGACGACCGAATACAATCTCATAAGGGCTAAGCCCTACTCGAGAATGTACAGTCGCTCTTGTGGATAACAGAGCCAAAGGCAGTGCATCTGGCCCGGACAAACCCGTGGATGCCTGTATTTTAGCAAGTTTCAGCTTGAGGGTGCCATTGTAACCCTCAACTAAACCAGCAGACTGGGGATGGTTCGCACTGTGAAATTTCTGCTTGATTCCTAAACCGGCACACACTCTCTGCATAACTTTCCCTACAAACTCACTTCCGTTATCTGACCATACAATCCGTGGCATGCCATACCTAGGGAAGTATTCTTTGAGAAGAATTTTGGCAGTGGACAGGGCAGTGTTGTCCTTCAGTGGATATGCTTCGATCCATCTGGAGAAAGCACAAACTACCACTAGGACGTATTTTAGATTGTTGCAACGATCCATGTGAATGAAGTCTAACTGGATCACTTCAAAGGGGCAGGAAGGAGGAGCGAAGTGACCAGCGGGTGTGGGGACTCCCTTGCCAGGATTATGCATCAGGCATACCATACAATTTTTCACCACTCTCTCTGCACACTTACTAATCCCATCATTCTTCCAGACTGGAGCCAACATCTTACAAATCCCTTTAGAACTGATGTGCGCTGCTCCATGCGCCATCGTTACCACTGCAAGCACGTACGCATCAGGCAACATCCAACGCTGTTGTTCCGACAAATCAATCCAACACCCACTCGAGTCCAATTTACCCGTACTCTCTTTCCATGCAAGCTTTTCCTCCTCAGTCGCCTCTTTCTGAATCTCTTTCACGCTTTCCACTGTGTCCTCACACATTCCAGAGTCCGAAATCCATCTTGCAGACGTAGCAACATACATTCTACTCATCATATTCCTAGCTGTCTGTTTAGCGGTCTCATCAGCAAAAGCATTCCCATGACCAACATCATCCGTGATTGCTTTATGAGCACTGCATTTCACAATCGCAACTTCAGTCGGCAAGGTTAGAGATTCCAACAAGTTGTTAACTAGCTGACCATGTTGAATCTTAGTCCCATGGGACGTAATGAAACCTCTCTCTTTCCACAAACGGCCAAAACTATGGGCCACGCCAAACGCGTACTGACTATCTGTGAACACATTCACTCTCTTTCCCTTAGCTAAAACACATGCTCTCGTTAGAGCGATTAATTCTGCAGCTTGGGCAGAATTCTGACTCACTCTTGCAGTCTCCACAATCGTACTCAAAGTCGTTACTGCGTAAGCAGCAGTCACATCACCATTCTCCAATTTAAAGCATGACCCATCAACATACAACGTGCCATCTGGATCTGACAACGGAGTGTCTTTTAAATCAATTCGTCCTTTAGTCTCTTCCTCGGTTCTAAAACAGCAATCATGGGGTTCAGAATCACTCGACTCCTGATTAGTCGGCAACAATGTTGCTGGATTCAATACATTGCATCTTTTGATCTGAATATGACTCGCTAACAGTGTCAGCTCATAGCCTGATAATCTAGCACTGGTAAGGTGCTGTGTCTTTGTTCTGTTCATGAGTGTATCCACGGCATGAGGAACCATGACCACTAGCATGTTGTTCATCACCAAACCAGCAGATTGTCGAATGGAAGCTGCAGCTGCTGCTGTAGCTCTCAAACAACTAGGCAACGCTCTAGCTACTGGATCTAATGTTGATGAAAAATACGCACAAGGGCGTTGTTTATCACCAAATCTCTGTGTCAGAACACTCAACGCGCAACCTTCTCTCTCGTGAACATAGAGCGTGAATGGCTTACTGTAATCGGGTGTACCCAATACAGGAGCTGAACATAGTGCATTTCGTAACTCAGAAAAACTCTCCTGACATTCAGCAGACCATGGCACTGCACTCGGAATACCTTTTCCAGTCAAAGCTACCAATGGTTTTGCCAAAAGGGAAAAATTTGGGATCCACTGCCTACAGTATGAGGTAATACCTAAAAAGGCACGTACTTCTCTCTGTGTGCGGGGAACACTCATCTGCGTAATTGCTTTTATTCTTTCTGGGGTCAACTTCCTTCCCTCCTTTGACAAGAGATGACCTAGGTAGGTCACTTCTTGGCAACAATATTGCATTTTCGAAGGTGACACCTTGTGATTCAAATTAGACAAATGATGCAATAACGAAATTGTAGCTGTTTTGCAAGTTTCCTTGTCATCTGCAGCCACTAGAAGATCATCTACATACTGCACTAAAGCAGAACCAGGAGGAAGTACAAAGGAATCTAACTGACTTTTTAATGCCTGACTGTAAATGGATGGACTCTCACAATAGCCTTGTGGATCACGTTTAAACCTGAAGCTTCGACCTCCTAGGCAGAAGCCGAAAATATCTCTGCTTTCTTCGGCTATCGGAATGCTGAAAAAGGCATTCTTCAAGTCGATAACTGAAAACCATGTGGCTGTAGCAGGAATCAACGTTAACAATGCAGTAATGTCTGGAACCACAGGAAACTGTGGAATCACAATTTTATTGACCTCCCTAAGATCGATTACAAACCTATACACTGGAGGCTTGGAAGGATCAGTACGTTTCAAAATTGGCAATACAGGACTGTTACAGACATTTCCTCTAGTTTCCTCAACCACACCTTTCTTAATCAAATCTTGCACAATCAATAAAAGTGCACGTTCACCTTCACTAGAAATCTTGTATTGAGGAATTCGTGGAAATTTGACATTTGGTTTCAAAGTGACTACATATGGTGGAATTTCCAAAAGGCCTACATCGTTAGGGCCAGTCGCCCAAAGAGTATCAGGGAGTGAACGCAGCTCTGGCGGGAGTGCATCCATTGACAAATACATCGGAGAGGTGATTCTTTTACCCAATGTAAGCTGTACTCCTTCCGGAGAACAGTACAATGTCGCATATAGTCGTTTTATCAAATCTAAACCAAGCAGATTTTCATTACAACCGGTTGTCAAAATTAAAGGTGCTTTCAATTGACACGGTCCAACAGAAATAGACAAAGGACCAGATACGGGGTTGTAAACAGGGGCGCCTGAGAAACCTACAGAAACATTTGTTAAGCCGGACAAAGGTGCGCCAGGGAGTTTCGCATGAATGATAGAACTTTTTGCTGCACCAGTATCCAACAGAAACGGTTCGACTACACCTGATGTTGCTACTGCGACATAAGGCCCACTCTGATCCACTGGAACTGATACTACTCCCTCTCTTTGTCCATGGCTGTCCTAGTATTCAGTTTGTTGAAATCCTTCATCAGTTTCACAATAGTCTTCAACATGATACTGTTGAGATCTATTTTGTTGGGTAGACTGTCCATTTCGCTGATCAAAGTGATTGGAAGGACGATCATTCGTTTGTGGAGGCATAGCACCTCGTCCTCGACCTCTAGAATTTTGCATGGAACCACCACGACCTCTCTGAGCTGCTGCAGCATTATTCTGCGCTAAGATCGGACAGTCATTCTTATAATGACCTTCCTTTTTGCAGTAGGCACACTGGTTCCACTGATATTGAGGCCTCGGCGAACTATATTCTGTCCTTCGATATGACCCTTGCTGTGTATTAGTCTGACTCGTGCGAGGCGGATATGCTTGCTGTAAAAGAACTTTAGTTTTTAAATCTTTCGTTTTCTTCTCTGACTTTTCCTTCTCCTCTTTATCCCTATTTTCATAATACTGTGCAGTTGCAAGTATTTGCGCAGTTGCAGAGACAGCCCACGCACTCTCGGAATCTTTCAATTTATTACTGAGCTCTGGCAGCAGATTGTGTACAAATTTATCAACAAACAGTCTCTGTCCTCCTTCTGTGCTCATATCCTGACCACTGTGATCTACAAAAGTCTCTTCGAACCTTGTGAAAAAGTCGGAGACACTTTCGTCTTTCTTCTGCCTGCATGCGGACAACTTGTCCCAGTTAACGCGCAATGCTGGCATCAGAGTCTTCATTAAGTCAATTATTCTACCTGGCAAATTAGCAATTAGAGGTTCGGGTTTGGCACCACCTATTTTGCTGACCATCTGCCGCAATTATAGCTGCCCAATCACCACCTAGGGCAACGGGATGATTCTCTTTACTAATTTTAGCCCAAATCGGTTGCGGAACTACATTCCCAAATAACATGTCAATGTCCGCTAAATTTATCACACAAGCCTCAACTGTCTGTGCTAACTCCTTATAATATCCGGCGGGATTTTTACGCGGATCTGGCAAGGCCTGTTTCACTGCTAGCACTTCAGCTCGCTTCCACGGAATGTGTATCCACACTCTCTGGAATTGGGCCGGAGCAGCAGCAATACCATTCACTGCGTCAGCTTGCACAGCTTCGCGCCAAATTGGAGGAACCTCCCTCATTGGATATTGGCGATTCTGCTTCGCGCTATGTTTCTCTAACTCTCTCGGTGAACGAAGGGATGGATCATTTCTATAGCTTAAAATTAGTTCCATCGCTTCCTTTATATCCTGACCAACTATCGTACCAGCAGCAAACTCTTTCTGAACATTAATTAATTCTTCTAGATTTGGTTCAGAATCATCTTCTTCTAATTCCTCACGTAAAAGAGAGCACATCTCGTCGAACACATATCGTTGTGTCGGTTCTTTCCATTGCATAAATGTATCTAATACATCCCTAGTACTATATCTTCTACTTTTTGAAATCCATCTAAGAGCTGTGGAATCTAATATTCCCCGTTCTTCAGTACTTGGAAGCTGACTACGTCTCTGTACAGAGTCAGAGGCAGGAGTCTTAATTAAAGTTTTATAGAAGGGAGACAGAATATTAGAGACAGAATCAGTGATTCTCCGACGAACAGAAAGCGGAGTCATAATACTAGCAGAAGTAGAAAACACAGTAGCAGTTGGAACAGATAGAACAGGAACAGTAGGAGTGCCAGGCAAAGTAGCTTGTGAAACAATAGGTGTAAGCGGTACAGGTATAGGCAAAGAAGCCGGCAACCCTGGAAAAGGGGGTGCCGAAGGAACATTAACATTGACCACAGGAGGTGCAGGAGCTTGATTCGGGGGAGCGGGAGCAGGAATACCGGGTTGTCCAGCAACCGGCAATTGAACATTCGGTAACGGTGGAGCCGTAGCACCCTGTGCATACGGTGGGGGTGACCGTAACAAGTAAGACAACAGAGGATCGTTTTCGGGGTCCTCTACCGTCTTAGCTGTACTCGATGGCAAGGCTGGATAGCACTTGTCTATCGCTAAATTACGCTCTCTAACAGCCACCTCCATTGCTTTCTCAGACTCGTTGAGTTGCAGCTGCTTAGCAGCCTGTTCTAAAGTCAACTCTTGCTCTTTCTGTTCTTTCTTCAACCTTTTAATTTCTCTCTGTTTAGATTCTTTTCGCCAATAACGGAAAGAATCAAACATTGCCGGCCGGGCTTTCTTCTTAAACAATTTCACTTCTAAATTGTCAAGGACTTTGGGTTCAAAACTACCATGTAATGGCCAACTAAGGACACCGTCTTTCTCGGTATATCGGACCCACACCTCATTATAAGATATAGGACCCACACCATGCTTACAATAAAGGTCATATAGAGGAGTTCCGATCGGAGGAACCAGACATGAGTCCTCCAACCGGGAATTCCTGTTGCAACCAAAACACGACAACATACAATTTTTCCGACTTACCATTTTATAATCCGGAACACAGAACAGACAAAAACACAAACAGAGATGTGCACTCGAACCAAGAACTTAGGCCTACCAAAAGCGAACGAATGTATCGATACCCAAACTAAACCAATAGATTTTAGTAACTAGAACAACCAGTGATAATCTTACGAATCCAAACCAAACCAAGAACTAAAAAGAATTTTATCCAAACAGGAACAACCCTTACGAAGTAACCAACTAGCAACCACTTAATACTTAACTGAGGCACTGAAGACGTCACCAAGGAGAAACCCGTCACGTCTCGCCGTACTAAGGACTGCACCTCGGGTCCAAGACAGGGCGACGGTCAAGGCAACGGACCACTGCAGCCGTCCTGAACGGGAACCCTCGTGGAAGAGAACGTCGGGCCACTTTTGCGATATGCCGGGATCGATGAAGTGGGGCGCCTCCCTCAGGAATCTTCACACGAAGCTTCTCGAACTCTTCAGGCTTTTGGACCGGTACCGAATGACGTCGCCCCACATTGGGCGCCAATTGGAGTTCTGGACTTTTTGGTTCCGTCCAGAGGTGTCAGGGATAACACCCGAAGACCCCGGAGTTCTACCTGTCTCGGTGCACAAATAAACAGAAACACGGGCTTCTCGATGGTGGCGTCAAAGACCAAAGGTTTATTACTGCAGGGACACAGAAGTCACAGAAACTACACACGGGCAGTATCTAGGAGCCTGTTCGATTTGTACAGAAAGGGTTGCTCCTTATATACTAAAAATTGGGCTTCGGGCAAATTCTTTACATGTTAGTTCAGTTCAGTTCATCAACTTTTATTCGATTATAAAATGCATAATCATAAAAAGTACAGTTTTATGAAATTCAGAAGTTAATACAATGAAACAAATATTATACTTAAAAGACAATTTCTCGACGAGTTTTTGCTGCTAGTTTTAAAAAGGTCACTATCATTTTGGCTTCATGTGGGTTTTTCGGTGACTGAAGATATGTGAGAGCTGGGTATGTACATCTGAGTCCGCTTAGACGAAGAAGGGGAAGGATCCATTTTTTCCTAGCTGCTCTGTAGTACTTACAGAACAAGATAACGTGGACCGTTGATTGGTTGGAAACCCCGTCACAAGGACAGTATGACAGGCTCCGGGACCAGTTGTTCGGTTCTGGAAATGAGACCATTCGGAAGAAAAGGTCGAACCGTAATCTTGTCAGTAGGAGCTTTTCATAGTTCGAGAGAAAAAACGACAGGTAAGGCTGTAGTGATTTCTCTAACTGTAGTGAGCTGATTTTTCCGTTTTGTGTTTTGACAATCTCGGCCTGATTGCGGAGTTCTCTTAAGTGGCCCATGCATAGTTCTTTCAGCTGTTTCCTTGAAATGTCTTCTATTGATGGTGGTTCAAGGAAATATTGCTCCCGATCAAGGTCTTGGAGAAATTTGTGGATGTAATTGAGCCAAGGTATTTTCTTCCAGTGGGTTAGGCCGAGGCATTCGGTGATGAGGGAACGCGTTATGTGACTCTCAGGGTTGCACCATATGCGGTGCCAGAGTATGAGAGGCTGGCATCGTATGGTGTCTGTCACATATTCCATCCCTAGCTCCCGATGCGATGCTAGGATCGGGGAGCTTTGGGGAAGGGCTAGAACGTATTTGATGAAAGCGTTCTCCGTTACCTGGAGTTGGTCAATATTTCCGTAGCCCCAAATGCCTGCTCCATAGGTGGCCACGCTGTGGCATTTTGCGTAGTATATTGTTAGCAGTTCCGATGGAGCTGGTTTGCCAAGTTTTCTGGAGAAAGCACTTAGAGCTGATACTGCTCGGCGGAAGTTAAGATTTCTGGTTTCGATTGCCTTTCGCCAGGTCATTGAGTCATCCACCAGTATACCCAAATAGGGGTATACCGAAGTTTTTTCCAGCCTGTTTTTATCGATATATATGGATTTTGAGGATCCATGTTTTGGTCCGATGGTCATTGTGAATGTTTTTTTAATGTTTACTTTCAGACCCAGGGAATCCATGAATGCCACGTATTTGTTTAGCTGCCGCTGGAGTTGATTAGCTGTCCGGGCCAGAATGACCGAGTCGTCAGCGTACAGGAGGATGGGTATCGGGCGACGTGCTATCTGCGGAAGGTCCTGGCTCCCTTCCAGCATTGCTTGTTCAATCCCGTTAGTGTATAGGTTGAACAGGAAGGGAGCCAGTACGCACCCTTGTCTTACTCCTCGTGTTATTTTGAAGGGGCGTGATAGTTCGCCTGCGATGCCATAACGAACTCGGCCTTCCGCGTTAGAATAGAGTTCCTTAAGGAAGGCTAGTATGGATGGATCCACTCCGAGTTTTGTCATGGTCTCCCACAGCTTGGCGTGCTGAACGCAGTCGAAAGCCGCGCTCAGGTCTACGTAGACCAGATGGATTTTGCCTCCTTTCGCGCGGGCGTATTTTCCGGCCAGGAGGGTCAGGTTTAGGGCCTGATCCACCGTCCCGAGCCCCTTCTGGAAGCCGTATTGCAGGTCTGTGATGATACTGTTCTCCCGGGCCCAAGATTGTAGTCGGTCCAGGAGTAGTCGACCTGCAATCTTGCCCGTGGAATCCAGAAGGGAGATCGGCCGGTAGCACGCGGGATCGTTACGATCCCCTTTCTTGAATATTGGCAAGAGAGTGGAAGTTGACCATGATGGAAGGAGTCCAATTTCGGTGACGGCTGTCATTACCCGGGTGATTATTAGTGACCAGTACTCGCTGTTATATAGGAACAAGTCCATGGGTACCCCGTCTGGGCCGGGAGCCTTACCAGTTTTTGACGCTTTGATGGCCTTTCTAACCTCGCTTACTGTAAAGCGCAGATTGATGGGGTGGAAATTGGTCCCTACTTGTGCTTGATCTTCTGGTTGAGGAAAGTCGGTTAGCGAACCAAAAATTTTTGTAAAGTGATGGACCCAGTCATTCTCAGTTATTGCCACATCTAGGTGGTGTGGGTCTTTGGTGGTAACTAGAAGGGGCGATCTGATGGTCTGCCAGAATGTGGTGCTGTCTTTTTTTAGAGCACTCTCATGGAGTTGGCACCATAGGTCTTGCTTTATCTGGCGCCTTTGGGTTTTCCGGGCATTGTTGTAGTTTTTCCTCCGCAGTGAGATTTTTTGGGCGTCTCTGGGTTTCTGTCGGAGGGCTTCTTTGAGGGACGTGAGGGCCTTTCTGCAGTCAGAATCAAACCATCTCGTCGTTGGAGGTTTTGGTCTGTTTGCAGTGTGTTTAAATAACTCGTCCCTTATTGCTCCCTGGATATTATGAAAGGAGTTGATGATTAGTTCAGGGGAGGCCTCTGCGGACAGACAGTCCCTAATCCATGGTTGCGTTTTTGCAAGTATCCTTTGTGAGGAAACTTCGGGGTCGATCTTTGACCATTTAATGGCATACCCATTTTTCTTCTTTAATACTAGTGATTGTTGATCAAGAGAGCTGACTTTTGTTGTGGTGGGACCCGCTTTTCCCATGAGAAGATCCACACTCAGGGGGTAGTGGTCACTAATCGGGCTGGACCCTACTTTATAATTTTTTAATAATCCTTTGCAGGTATTTGATCTAGGATAAAGTCAATGGTTGACATACAGCCGCGTCCATGAAAAGTAGGTAGAAATTTCTGGGCCGGGTCGACTAATTCATTGGCAAAGTCTAGGTCCAAGGTGAAGAGAATTTCGTTGAGCTTGTTTCCATTCGTGGTATGTGCAAAGTGTGGGATGGGATTTCCGGATTCGGTCTGTAGGCCACAGATTCCACTTTCGTAATTAGGACATATTGTTTGGTTGAAATCGCCTCCCCAGATATAGTTTATTGTCGTATTTAAGTTCACGTTTTGTAATGAAGATATATGAGCTACCATTTCATCTAAATAGGAGCAGCAATCCAGGGTGCCTGTGTTATTGTAGTAGTTTATGATTATGAATAGATTTCTTGATGTTGCTATCTGATGAGTAAATTGGATGATTTGGGAGGTGGGTGTTTCCTTTATTAGTTTTACTGCAAGTGGTAAGGTGTTGGAAAAATAATCGTGAGACCGCCTTTTGGTCTTCCCATTGTACTTGGCGTTGCTTTAGTGAAAAATGTCTTGTAACCCACTAGATGGAGAGGGGATGTACGCCAGGTCTCTTGTAGGCACAAGATTTGGTGGCTCCTTGCTGTATTCAGCCATAGAGGGCACAATATTTTTTCCGTTAGGCCTGCAACATTCCAATAGGCTATACCTATGCTCATGACCTCTTTATTTTCCGTGATAGCAGATACTGTCGTGACGTTGGTGTGGGTTTCAATAGCTGTATCAGGCTCGGTGTTTAATCTTTGACTGGTATCTGCTTCAACTAGATGGGGGCGAATCGAGAGATTGTTTAAATGAGTCAATGTTGACTCTGGTGTGTGGGGCGACTCTGGTAATGATGTCAGGTATTTGTCAGAGATAGAATGCTGTACGGGGTCTACTTTATAGTGATTAGGTTTATCCATAAAAGGTCAGTCGACCATTTCAAGGCACTCAAATCGGTTTTGGATCGGAAAGCCCTGCCATCCTTCATATGTTTGGTAAGGTCTATCCTGCCAGTAGGGTATTTGGTGCTCAACTTGTCTACCTCTTGGTCCTCCCCTGTCTGAGTAGTCGCGTGTGTACTCCCTCTGATTCCATGGTGTTTGACACCAAGGGTCTTGGTTTCGTAGACCTTTTGAATGATCTTTGGGGTAGTGGTGCCATTCCCATGGTGGAAAGTTGCGATGTTGTGTCGCTGGGGGGTAGAAGAAGGAGAGGTGGCGGGCGTCTATTCCCCCTTTTTTATCGAGTTGGGGCCAAGCACAAATGTGATCTACTGTTGCGGGATCTCTACATGTTACGATGATGCAATCACCGCGTAATGTTTTCTTTGTTTTGCCTATCCAGGCTACCCTACGGGCTGTAGTGATCCCTCCCGAGAGATGGGATTCGAGGGGTCTGTTTATGCTAAGCCACTGCATGGCCTTGTTTTTAAGTGACCATGCAGTTTCTGGGGTGTCGTCTGTTAACTCGGGTACTCCTGTTAGAACTATTGTGTAGGGAGTAGCTTCCGGGGGCATATGAGCGGGACGTCTAACTATAGGAGGTTTTTTCGGCATGGTTTCGGGTGTGTTCTTAGGTGTTTTTTGGGGAAGCGGTTGGTTCGGTAACTGGGAGTCAGACTTTTCTGTGGTGATTCTACTAGAGACTGAATTGGCTGATGGGCCTGGAGTGTCTGCCGTGGCTTTGCCTGCGATTACTGTTTGCTGTGCTTTTGGTTTTGATTGTGGTGGTTTCTCCTGCTGGGGGAGGGGCGTGCTTACGGTGGATTTGGATGTGGTGGATGATTGCTTTGAATTCTTTTGTACTAAGGATGTTGCGTTTGGATGGTTAACTGTTTTCTGCGCGTGTGATTGGTTTTGCTTTTTTGGTGGGTGCAAGGTGTTACGTTGGCCCCTTACATCAATCCGGGTATTCGTATCTAAAAGGGTAGCCGAGATTATTGTTAGTTGTGCTTCGAGGTTTCTGATACTTAGTTGGATAGGTTTTAAATATTGATATAATAAGTCCTTGGTTGTGGTAAGAACTTGTGAAGTGATTCTGCGGGTCTTACATTGCTCCGGCGTGTTATCATTCGGAATTGCCTTGTGTGGGAGAGTTGAATCAGAGATATGTAATATGCTGTTTGAAGTTGATGAGTTTGGGTGGGTCGTTTTAAGTTCCTGGCAAGGTGAGCTGTGTGCTTCATCATTGTTTGTCGATCGAGTTTTTGGTATTGCCCCTTCTTTCTCGCCTTGCTGGGACAAGTTATCGGTGGATTGGATGTCTCCTTCAGGTTGGCAACCAGCTAGGTCGGGAGTTGCTTCCAGGTCGTCCATTGTTATTGAGGGATCCGACTCGGAGTGCGTGACCGACAGGTCAACTACTGATGGGACGGTGTTTAGGTCTGAGGCAGAAAGAGTCACAGGAAGAGAACTGTTTTGGGTGTTTAAGTTGATTGGGGAGGCGGCATTTGCTATAGCGCCTAATGATGAGCGCTTCGCGTTTGCGGTCATGAGATCCATTGAAACTCTCTTCTCCATTAGAGCTATACTTTGGTTTATCGTGTCATTGACCCGTGATATAAATAAGTCAATGGGGCCTGTTACCTGTGCTACCTCCTGGGCGTGTTTGGATTTGGGTTTGGAGGCACTTCGCGTTTTGGGCGGCATGATTGTTTGCTGCTGGGTCGTTGTTGAAAGAGAGATGGCCCGGTCCGGTCTCTATTGGGCACTAACGGGCAACAACGGGCCCGTCCTTGGCCCGGGCTTCGCCCCGGGCTGCGTCCCGCGCAGCGGTTGCCGCGAGGTTTTGTAGCGCTTCGCTGGGGGCGGGGCACTGGAAGGGGGCGCGGCTCTCGCAGGAAGAGGACCAGCTGCTGATGGTGAATGCTGGTCCTCGCAGTCCTGGGGCCGGCGCCTCGTCCTCCTCTGCGGCCTCGCGTTCTCAACTCTCAGCAGCGCAGTTGACAGGCAGCTTTGCTACTCCTGTAGCGGGAACAGCGGCAGATGAAGGGATTCGAAGCGGTGACAGGCTGTAAGTCTTTATCCACGAGTGGCACCCGCGCAGCGGGTGCCGCGAGGTTTTGTAGCGCTTCGCTGGGGGCGGGGCACTGGAAGGGGGCGCGGCTCTTGCAGGAAGAGGACCAGCTGCTGATGGTGAATGCTGGTCCTCGCAGTCCTGGGGCCGGCGCCTCGTCCTCCTCTGCGGCCTCGCGTTCTCAACTCTCAGCAGCGCAGTTGACAGGCAGCTTTGCTACTCCTGTAGCGGGAACAGCGGCAGATGAAGGGATTCGAAGCGGTGACAGGCTGTAAGTCTTTATCCACGAGTGGCACCCGCGCAGCGGGTGCCGCGAGGTTTTGTAGCGCTTCACTGGGGGCGGGGCACTGGAAGGGGGCGCGGCTCTCGCAGGAAGAGGACCAGCTGCTGATGGTGAATGCTGGTCCTCGCAGTCCTGGGGCCGGCGCCTCGTCCTCCTCTGCGGCCTCGCGTTCTCAACTCTCAGCAGCGCAGTTGACAGGCAGCTTTGCTACTCCTGTAGCGGGAACAGCAGCAGATGAAGGGATTCGAAGCGGTGACAGGCTGTAAGTCTTTATCCACGAGTTAGTACATTCCCAAACCTTTGTGTCCTAAACAATAAATATTTGGCGTTGCACAGGAATCGTCGACAATATCTGATGTCAAAACATTACGAACGAGGGGTTCCTACTTTTCCATCATAATCCCATGTCAACTTTTCATTCAAGACCCGGACCGCCTCATCGTAAATTTCGTTACCTCCCCCTAATAAAGGCCCAGAAGGAAAGGAGCAGAGCCAGGTGTAGAAGATAGAAAAGCAGGATAAGAGATGTTTGTGGGTCGTAAATGGGCAAGGCTACCAGCTTCGGCCGCCTAATCATGATCAGGCCAACGAATACGAGAACCAGTATAGCAGGACTGGCCTCGGGCAGAGGAGGCAGCTTCTGTCGAGTCATGCAGCCATGGCGTGTTCTGTTCTAAGGTGCACGTGTCACTAGCAAGGTGAATCTCCGGCTAAAGCTTACGTGTCCTTAGGTAAAAGGGGTCACTGCGTGTCCATTGTCTACGTGAGGGCAAGAAACACAAAATGGCTTCCGTGATCTAAGATGGATGCCATGGGTAGATCAGAAATGTGTTCATAACAGGAGTGCTCTTGCTCGTAGCATAGCGAAAACACCAGGATATGTTAAATGGATCATTTGCGGTTCACTGATACCAAAATTATGTATTTACGACAATGTTGAAAACACGGGTTCAAATCGTCACGGAACCTCAAAAGCGAGCAATGGACCTACGTCTTGGCACACCCTGCCAACTTAGGGCGAACAAAGCAAACACAAGAATATGATGGACAGAGCGCTGCAACTTTTCAGACACTCGCCCCCAGTCACAGATCTGGGTTGAATCCATCATTATTCTTTAGCTCACTACGCCACCTAAGTTCAGCCCCAGCTATATGCAAATTGGTCACATATCTGGGTTTAATCCATCGTTATTTTGCTCACCAAGCCACCCCAGTTCAGACATGGTGTGGTAAATAAATATTTACCGGCTGAATTTCTATGCAGTAAAGTTCAATAAAATAACTCAATCGGAAATAAAGAGACAAAGTCCGTGGCAGCTTGGTTTATAAGGGGTTTTATTCCATAAAATGGAATGGTTCGAACCAGGGTATCATGTTCCTTTCACCATAAAGGATCAGGAAGGGATAGAGCATACTTTATTGACAGAGTACAACTTTTATAGTTAATGCACATAATGGCGAGCAATACAGAAGGCGTAACAGTTGAGAGAAACGAGATAAGAACACATGTGCGTAGCAATACGTAATCAGAAGGCGTGCACTAGGGCGTACACAGAGGTGTGTGCTAGAAAACGTCACATGAAAGTGACACAAGTGGGTGGAGACATAGTGGAATCCTGCAGTGTCAGCAGAAATCTGTGGCAAGGATGCGCGCGCAGCAGCATGACGTGTGACTGACGTGAGGCTGGAGGGTGCAGGGGACTTGACATTTAGCACCAGAGGAAAGAGACAGAAGTCTGGCATGTCAGATCAACTCGTTCCTAAATCATATCTGATATCTTGTGTTTGGGGAACTATATTATCTGGTAGGAAAGGTCTCTTGGGCAAAGGCTACTCTATACTGACTATTAATGCGTGCATATGTGATTATGTGTCTGCATGAAATACGAGGGGCCATGGGCCTACCATGGTAACAGGAGCAATGAATTACTTGCATGTAGACAGAGAGGCCGGGCCCTTTGCTCTGCAGCCGGGGAAATGTTTATCTATTCTGCTAGACTGGAATGTGTTTTCGAGGAGCTGAACTCGGCTATTCTGATAACTTGAAGGCAAAATACTGTCTTTGGCAGGCAAGCAGGCCGAGCCGGGCACCGCTCGCCGCGCAGGGAATAGGACAGAGGTCAGGGAGGCATCCCACGTTGCAGCATATGCAAATCAGTCTTGACCCTGTGCCTCATGGGAACAGTCCAGCCCGAACTGCCAAGCCATGTCTTTCCTGGACCGGAATCAAGCATCCTGGGACCGGTTTCTGGGTAACACCCTTCATCAGCCAACCTAGCTTGAATATAGTGGCAAAGTGAGCAAGGGACCCATGTCTGGGCATACCCTGCAAGGGCAAACACAGCAAACACAAGGAGAGGACGGACAGAGCGCTGAAACTTTTCAGACACTCACCCCCAGTCACAGATCTGAGTTGAATTCATCATCATTCTCTAGCTCACTTCGCCACTTCAGTTCAGACCCAGCTATATGCAAATTGGTCTTGACCCTGTGCCTCATGGAAACAGTCCAGCCCGAAATGCCAAGCCAGGTCTTCCCTGAACCGGAAACAAGCATCCTGGAACCGATTTCTGGGTAACACCCTTCATCAGCCAGGCTAGCTCGAATCAAGTGGCAAAGTGAGCAAGGGACCCACGTCTGCTCCGGTCTGTTTGTTCCACTGGCCCGTGATTAAGACACTGTTATCAGTAAGAGGTGGGGCTTGGAGAGAGTTTTGCAAACTCTGTAGCGCTGAGGTTGGCATCACCGATAGTGAGGAAGGAAGCGGAAAAATAGCTGAAGGGCGTAAGTTTTACCAACCTGACAGGATACTAAATATTACACAGCACCTCCATTCCAAGTCATTGGCGTAACTGCAGCTGAACCCCAACATGAAACCTGGTCCTGCTAGTGAAACGCAATGTGTTTCAAACACAATGCACATCCGGTGGGCCCGGAAATTACGGTATTACACTGTGCGTTTGCAGAAAACTGGGATTGTGTGAAGATCTTTGGGTTGTTTTGAAAAGACGGTCTATGGTGAATCCTGTAAGCAGAATTAAAAGAGTGCACCCTGTAGATAATAGTTAGGCGCATGGCTGCCATACTGAAACATGAAGCACGGTGCCTGTGAAGAGGGCGCGGTGCAGAAAAAATAAAAGGTGCGTGCCCTCCAAAAGCACACACGCTACCTCCTAATAATAAAAACAACAATAATCGGAAACATGAAGCGCGGCGCCCCACCCTATTCAACGTCTACATGAGCCCCCTCGCAGCCATTGCACGCCAACACAACCTTAACATTATCTCCTACGCTATTGACACGCAGCTGATCCTCTCCCTCACCAACGACCCCGCCACCACCAGAGCCAGCCTACACGAAGGAATGAAAGACGTCGCCAAGTGGATGAAAAACAGCCGCCTGAAACTGAACTCAGACAAGACGGAAGTCCTCATCCTGGGATCATCTCCCTCCACCTGGGATCACTCCTGGTGGCCCCCTGCCCTGGGCACCACCCCCAAGCCAACAGACCACGCACATAACCTGGACTTCATCCTGGACTCCTCCCTCTCGATGACCAGACAAGTTGACGCCGTCTCGTCATCCTGCTTCAACACCCTGCGCATGCTCCGTAAGATCTTCCGATGGATCCCCACCGAACCCAAGAAGACGGTCAGCCAGGCACCTGTCACCAGCCGACTGGACCACGGGAACACCCTCTATGCAGGAACCACTGCCAAACTACAGAAAAGACTCCAGCGCATACAGAACGCCTCCGCACGACTCATCCTGAACATCCCCCGCCACAACCACATCTCCTGCACTGGCTCCCCGTCAGCAAGAGGATCACGTTCAGACTCCTCACCCACGCACACAAGGCTCTCCACGACCTGGGCCCCAAGTACCTCAACAACCGCCTCACTTTCTACACGCCCACCCGCCAGCTGCGTTCGATCAGCCTCGCCCTCGCCACAGTATCACGCATTCGCAGAGCCACCACCGGTGGAAGATCCTTCTCCTACCTGGCGGCCAAGACATGGAACTCCCTCCCCATCCACCTATGGCTGACCCACGACCATCTCTCCTTCAGGAAGCAACTCAAGACCTGGCTTTTCGAGTAGTAATGGACCCCTCCCTCCCAGTGCCTTGAGACCCTTCTGGGTGAGTAGCGCGCTATATAAATTGTCTGATTGATTGATTGATTGAAGTGGGCGCTGTGCTGAAAAAATAAAAGCCATTCGGTCTATAAAATCAAATAAAAAAACAGTTCACAAGTGCTGGTATAAAACGCAGAGCTACATCGCTTTTAAAACAAGCAATGGTGGCGCGAGCGGGTGCGATATGGGGAGAAGCAGGAGTTGCGTGCACGCGCGGCCAAGGCTTAGGAAGAAAAACAATTCGGATGAGGGTGGGGGAGCAGGGGAGTGAGCCGACCATATGGGCATTGCTGTGGGGGGTGGGTGGGCGGGGAAGCAGCAGCCTTTGATAAAGCGCGCACCTGGCGAAGCGTCACGCTTCAATAGACAACATGCATTGGGAGGAATCCAGCTTGGAATCCTCTTAGTCAAAGATTTTCTTTCAACTCCAATAGTTCAGAGCTATAAATAGTTCGACCTAAAAAGAGGAGGGCCTTCAAGCCACAGTGTACATTACAGCGTGCCTCGCAGGGCAGCGCATGCACTGCTCAAGCTCGACCTAAAAGTAAATGGAAACATGCTCCTAAATTGCACGTATTTTGCACAGAACATCACCTCAAGCTATCCGAACCTTAGACATGTTTTTGCTGTTAAAAAGTGTAGGAGAGTAGGGTTTGCAATCCTATGATCACCCAGATTTTTTGCTTTTGTTTCACTGGTTTACGACTTTCTCTGGTTGTGGGCCTGCCAATCAGACCCACAGCCTAGCTGTTCTCTCGCTAAATTGATGTGTACCTTAGGTGCATTACCCAATTGGAACTGGGCCACCTTGTCAGACCCTGTAACTCAGGGCATCGGTGTGCCCAGGGCCTACCAAGGGCTGAAGCATGTATTATGCCACCCCTGGATGGCCATCTAAATCTGGCACAACTGGCTGCGCGACAGCTGGGGCAACGTGGCGTACTCGCCCTTTGCTTTAGATATAGTATACCTATATCTAACCCTCAAATGGACACCCGAATTCCTGCCAGCCACTCCTATGGCAGGCCTTGACAATCCTGAAGGCAGAGTGCGTGGAATCGTGTGAATTGGGCTCTGGCACGAGCCGAGCCCGGTTGCAGCTTGCGGAACCAAGACCCAATGGCTGTTCCATGATAACGCGTACCATATTGATAACTTCGGTATCTCGTCATCCAGACATGTCGAGTAGGTGTCATACGAATCGGGATACTGACTCCTCACCAATGCTGGCGATGGGGTTAGCATTCCACCCTTCTAGGGGGACACGACATGTACGTAACTGTGAACCCCGGTTAAAGTTAACTGAAGCCTCAGCTCCACAAAATGGATGCTGCCACCACAGACACGAGTCTGACCTCCTGCTGCTGGGAGTCCTTCCAGCGAGGAGAGCTTGGACAAAGGGTTTCCTGTCCGGGGCGGTGCTCGCACCATCCCAGACAGGGTTTTGTGTATCCTGGGTAGGCAGGGCTTTACAGGAAGGTGACTGCTGAGTGGCACCCCGGTGCTCACTACCCATCTGCCGGCTAGAACCAGTTCCAGGGGCACACCAGCCCTGGCCTGGGGAAAGTCCGGCATGGGAGAGGGGTGTAACCACCCCCCTTCCTGGTCCCACCCTTAGGGCAGGACCTAGTCGCGTACCCACCCCTTTCTTTAGGATAAAGGCAGGAGCGGGGACCCTTCCAAATTAGATCATCTTTGAATCCTGAAACTACTTTCTACGAAAGGAAATCAAGACTTCTTCTCAAGATTTCTCCCTTGTGGCTAAGGAGTAGTCACCCTGCATCCGCAGGCACCATCTAAGAACTCTGCGGTTTGCTGCACGTCCTTCCTCAGGAATCCGACTGCCCAGCTCGACGAGAACCAGCTTCCCTGGCACCTCTGACCTCTACCCACATCGTCAGCTCAGCTGAGATCCGTGGGTGCGACAAGACCTCGAGGGACCGGCCATCATCAGAACCTGCACGATTTCTAAACCAGCACGACCACCGAGGGATCCTCTGGTGAGTGCTCTGGGGTCCGAGAAGCCCCGACCCTGAGCAGCTCCCGCACCGAAGTGCAGTCTCCCAGCATCTCCACGATCTGTGTGGGGCCCTTCTGCTTTTTGCTGCTCCAAACGTTGTCTGGCTACTAGCCCGCTGGCTTGTGGCCTTCTCGACGACGCCCGACAACAACGCTGCTGGTCTGGTTGCTCCAGACTGGCCTTTGCTCCCTTCTGAGAGAGGAGCACCCCGGACCCTCCTGGTCCACCCAAGACGCCATTTTAGGCCCACCACGTGGCCCTGAATTTGCCAAGGCTTGTTGCCCCAATCCTGGGCCCAGCGACGCCGACAGCATCAACCTTCGTGGGACAGCTCACACCTCCATCCTGGTCGCCGACAACGCCTCCTGGTCCGTGAGACTGCAGAGCCTAGCGTCGCCCACTCACCTAGTCGAGGTGACGATCATCCGGTGCCCTCTTGGTACCCTCTGACTACTGGCTAGTAGTTACGAACTTGGTCCCCTCTGTTTTCAGGTGTCATCCAACTCTGATCCAGGCTTGGATCTCTACGAACTATCTCCACTGGTCGCCGGCCAGCAACTCCTTCCTTCCGGCTCCTGGTTCGTCAGCGAGGACTCCCGACGTCTGTACAAGACTTATGCAGCCGCAGCCCCTGGGCTAGGTAACTTCTAGGCTTCGAGGCTATGCGGGCATTTCGGTGCCCGCATAGCCTCCTTATCTAAGGGTCCAGAGTCACTGTTGCTTCCGACTTACCTTATCGGGTTCGCCCGAGAACACTAAACCTTCCGTGCCCTCGGGCATTTGTGTAGATTGTGCACTTGAAGTATTTTCCTAAGAGTTTTGTTGTGTGCTTAGTACCCTGTCCTCATAAAGAGTGCAGGGCTGTTGTGATTCTAATAAATACACTGTTTATTTTCATAACGCTTGTGTGGTGTCCTTTCACTTGGTGTTCAAGGGGTATGTGATGGTATAACAGCTGGCTTAACACGCCCTCTAGAGTTTAGCCCAAAGACTGCTCGTATCCACGCTACTAGGATAGCTGGTCTAAGGTTGACTTACAACCAATCACCATAAGGGTCGTTTGGACTGATGCATAGTGATCACTAGAATAGTGAGCACTGCATATCAGGCCAACTTCTCACAAAAAGGAGCTATGAAGGTGTCTGTAATGGAACAAATAATATTTTGGTAGCAATTTGGATTGCGGATTTCTCTGAAGGGCAATCTGATTCATGTTTCAATCTGCCCTTTGGGCAAGCAGAGTTTTAAAATATTTCCAAACCCGTGTAAGGGGTATGTACAAATCTGTAAGGTACACTGACTAGCACTCGCAGTAAGATGGTGTTTAGAGTTTAAGAAATATGTGTGCTCTGCACTGATTATTGCCCACACTGTGAGAGGTACTTACTTTTTGTGGAAACTTTCACACACTGTATCTTTTATGTCTGGCACTCGGAGGGGGTTTAAATAAATGCGGGTGTCTGTGACCATTGCACTGCATTGTACTCACACTGTATGCAGTGCTAACAGAAGAGGAAACCCCTACACTGCACTTCACTTTGTGGAGACCTTCACTGAAGACTTAATCTCTGCACCTGGAACTGCTTTTTACCTTGACTGGGGAAAATAAGTTGGGATATGCATAATCATTTGTTAAGTGTATTTGTAGTGCACATTATCACCGGAGATGGTATCCTGGTGCTGTGCAGATGTGAAAGTCTAGCCTAGAGGGAGGAGTCATTCAAAGAGCAGGGCATCAGCTTCTTGCTTAGCTCAAGAAGTGAGGAGGAGGCTCTGATGTGTTGAGGGAAGTCGTTCTACGCTTTAGGAGTGATGTATGAGAAGAGTTGGCCTCAGGATCCGTTTCTGTGTATGCATGGGCTGTGTCTGAGTATGAGTCCGGCTGAACATAGGTGCATAGGGGGTTGATGGAAGGAGATGCAGTTGTTAATGTAGGCAGGGATTTGTTGGTTACTGCCTTGAAATGTGGGCGCTTATACATCTGGAGCTAAGCAGCTCTGATATTTGTTCTGAGTGGGAAGTTAAGGAGACGTCTGGTTGCTGCATTTTGGGTGGTTTGCAGCTGTCGTGTCACTGTTTGATGATTCCTACACATAGAGTGTTCACATAGTTGAAACTACTGGAGATGTGTGCGTGGATGGCGGTCTTCTGGTGATTCTTGTGAGCCATTATACATTTTTCTGCAGGGTGTGGAAGCAGTGACATCATAGACCTGGGCGAATAAGTTCAGCTTTTTGTAGATGATGATCCCTATGCTGCTGGCATGCGAGTTGAGGGTGGAAGTAGGTTCTAGGTTGGATTGGCCGTCAGGTGGGGTCCCATGGGCAGGTGTTGTTTTCAAAGATCAACACTTATGTCTTGTCAGTGTTGGTTTCTACCTCCGTAATGCAGGTAGTGAACCTGTTTCTTGTGTTGTAGATTTTGCCCAAGAGTGACACTATTGTGTGTTGTCATTGCAGGAAAGGATGTTGATGTAGTGGCTATGGCTGACGTTAGCCAGTGGGGTTATTTAAGTGTTGAATAGTGTTCTGCTGAGGAGTGAACCTTGAGGTGCTCGCCAGATGAGATTTCTGGTTTCCAAGGGGTATGACGTCAGGTTGACTATCAGAGTTATATTAATCTGGAAGTAGCAGATCAATTGTGTGCAGGTTCTTGAATCTCGATCTTGTGAAGGCCCCTGATGAGGATGGGATGTGGTACCATGTGACCCACCGCCATTAGGTTCAATAGGATGACGGTCTTACCCTCTCCTCTGTTTAGGATCATGCAAATGGGGTAGGTAGGTTCAAGGAGCTCTGTTTCCTTCCTCTGGTTGGGCCTGCATCGAGATAGGGTGGCCTTGAGGAACTGGTGGTTGATGAGGTAGCTGGTCAGACACTTCTTGATGGTTTTCTCTAGGACTTTTTTACCATGTATGATTAGAGGGAGATTGTTCAGTAGTTGGAGAGTTTGGTGAGATACTCAGAGGGTTTCCTCTGCAGGGCTGTGACAGCTGCCTGCCTCCACATTTCTGGAAAGAGGACCGCATTGTTGGAGTCATTCAGGATGGGAGTGAGGACTTCACTGATGGAGGTTAGACCTTGGTTGAAAGTATGGTGGGGGCATGAGTCTCATGGGACCCCACAGTGGATGGTCTTCATGGTTGCGGCAGTCTTGTTTGTGGTGATGCCGTTCTACATGGTCAAGGTCCATTCTTCAGCTGTGATTGGAAGACTGGCTGCGAGGTCGCTGGAGTCAGGTTGAAGGTTGACGTTGTCGTATGTGGATGATCTTCCTCCAAAAGAAGTTAGAGATTTTTGCAATGGGTTTTGTAAGGGGGTGTTGCTGCTGGTGGCTGCAGCACTGTAAATTCTCAGATTATGGAGAAGATTTATTTGGTGCTGGTGTTGCAGGCTTCGATGCGGTTGATATTGGCTGTTCACTTGGCATTTTAGACATGATGGTGGACACATGTTTAGGCAGATTTGAAGACGTTGTTCTCTGCAGTGTCTTTGCTCATTCTCAACTTGCTTTAGAGTTGCTAATAGTGCTGCATTACCACCCTGAGTTCTGTGTACCAGCTGGCTTGCTTTTGTGATCTTGATTTTTTGTTGTTGTTGCTATACTTGAGGGGGTGCAGGTAGTGATCCATTCATTGAAGTTCTTGATTTCTTCTGTCAGGTTGCTGCTGATATGCTTGAGGGGGTCTAGGGTGTTGGTGCATGTCGTGATCCATTCATTGAGGTTTTTTTTTTGTGAAAAACTTTATTGTGCAAAAATAGCATTACAAGTATGGGCCTACAACCACAAGGGCTGGCCACTAGAACATGTGAGGCATTTATGCAAATTCACAAAGCAGCGACCGCTCTCCAGTGGTCCAACTTAACACAGGATACCTTTTCGGCAACACAGAATGTAGGCAGGATAAAGACATTTTTAATTTTTTAGAAATAGAACGAAAAGGAAAACAAAGGAAAAAGACTCAAGGCGAGAGGCGTTATAGACAGTGTCAAGCTCCGATGGGGGGGACCCACAGTACCAAATAACGAATCAGGAGGGCATGAAAGATGGTCGGGGGGGAGGCAGTGGGGAAGTCGGACAATAGGAAAAAAAGGAATAAATCGTTCCAGGAACCTCCGGATCAGGGGGAAAGTGGAATGTCCAAAGTGTCTTCGAAGGGGGGTGTGCAGATGTTCCCTCGGTAGGCGTTCCACTGACCCCAAATTTTGCTCCACGCCCTAGGCTTGCCCCTGGCCAGATATACTGTCTTCTCTCGAAACATGCACCAGTCCATATTCTCCTTCCATACCGACACGGTGGGGGGCCGTGGGGAACCCCACAACTGCGCAATATCTCTTTTTGCAATCATGTTCCCCAGTGCCACCCACCGGGCCTGGGCAACGTTGTAATCATTCGGCTCCCACACATTCAACAGACATCTACGAGCCTCAGGCAGCAGAGCAACCCCGATTACACATTCCATGACCGCATGCACCCGCTGCCAATACGCTGCCACCTCCCGGCACTCCCAGAGGATGTGGAGAAAGGTGGCACTCATACCACATCCACGCTTACACAACCCATCCAAGGAAAATACGATCGCATCCAAACGAGGACCCGTAACATACACACGATGAAGAATCTTAAGCTGGACGAGACGGAGACAGGCAGGAATGGCGACCTCTTTTCGGGAGGATAAGGCAGCCTGCCAGTCCTCGTCGTCCAACTCCAACCCGTCTCCGGTCCAAACCTCTTTGAGACGCACAAGGAGATCTGCCCGGTTGTTAATTAGTTTCTTATAGATCAAGGAGATCGTACTATCGGGCAGATGACCGTCAAGTATACGGTCCTCAAGTGGGGAGGATTCAGGAACCGGAACACCAGCTGTGAAGACAGACAGCAAAGCGTGGCGAACCTGCATATATCTGAAGAACTCCCGATCCCTCAACTCGTACTCACTTTGAAGCATCGCAAAGGTCTTCACCGCGCCTTTCACCCAAAGATCACCCACTCTGCTGATACCAATCATGTCCCAGTTCTCAAAACCTTTCGTTGTCCAGAGGCATCCCAATTGTTCAGATGCATACAATGGGGTCGCTCACGTCAATCGATCCTTCCATCCCATCGCCGCATTTCATCTTTCCACACACGCACTGCAATCTTAGTGGGTCCCGTTAGGTTCCTCCCCGCCGTCCGAGAGTAGAGTGCTCTATTGAAGTTACCACCAGGCAACTGATATTTGTCCATCTCGAATGCAGGCGCCGGACCGGGCTCATACGTAGCATGGTTGATGGCGGACAACTGGAAGGCCCAGTAATACCTCCTGATGTCCGGGAGTGCAATGCCCCCGTCATACCAGGGGAGAGTTAGCTTTGCAAGAGCGATGCGAGCACGACCGTCCCAAACGAGCCTCCTCTGCAAACCTTCCACTTCCCGAAAGTACGCCGCTGGAATAACGTCAAAAGAATTTTGAAGCGCATAGAGAAAGCGAGGCAGAGACATCATTTTAAAAAGTGCCGCTCGACCAAGTGGCGACAACGGCAGTCTACGCCACCGAGCCACGTCCAACTTTAGTCGTCGGAGATGAGGGAGGAGATTATGCTCGTAGCGGGCAACTGGGTCCAACGATATACAGACTCCCAAGTACTTGAAGCCGGCTTGCGAGATTTCAATGGGAAACCTACTCGGTAAAGGGGGAAGGCCACCCGAGATGACATATACACACACGATTTGGACCAATTAATAATCAGGCTGGAGTTCTTGCCAAAAGAAGTGAGAACATCGAACAGGACTTTAAGAGATTTACGAGGGGAGGTAAGGTATAAAAGGATATTGTCGGCGTACAACGAAACACGATCTTCAAAATCGTCGGGGGACCACTGGATGCCCTTTATCGACGGCTCCCATCGGAGCCAGGCTGCGAGCGGTTCTAGAGCAAGAGCAAAAAGCAAGGGGGACAGCGGGCATCCCTGCCGCATACTACTCCCGAGAGCAAAGGACTGGGACACTCTGCCATTGACGACGACCTGAGCTAACGGATCCGAATATAAAAGTCTAACCCAACTGATAAAGTCCACAACGAAACCAAACTTCGCCAAAGTGGCCCAAAGATATGGCCATTCAATCGTGTCAAAGGCCATCGTGGCGTCCAGGGAAGCCAAGATGGCCGGCTCCGATAGAGACTCCGTCCTAGCGAGAACACTGTGTAGGCGCCGCAAGGTAAGAGCAGTGTTCCGGTGCGGAATGAAACCGGATTGATCTGGGTGGATCAGGTCACAAATTACAGTGAGTACACGATTGGCAAGGACCTTGGCGAGGATCTTAGGCTCGGCATTCAGTAGGGAAATAGGCCTATACGACGCACAGCGATCACGAGGTTTGCCCTCCTTAGGAATCACAACTATAGTAGCCAAACGCTGGTCACAAGGGAGGGCGCCAAGCTCACGTGACTCCCTGAAAATTGCGCGAAGATAGGGCGCAACTTTGTCCGGGCGCAGTTTATACAGTTCGATAGGCAGGCCATTAGGGCCCATGGCCTTGCCAGAACGGAGGGAACGGATTGCGGTAGCAATCTCATCGACCGACAATGGGGCCTTCATGCGCTCTCGGTCCTCCTCAGACAGACAAGGCTAAGCAATGTCCCTCAGCAGCAAACGAGAGTCATCTTCGTCTCTGTCGGACACCGGGGAGTAGACCACACGAAAAGAATCGGTAAAACATTCCACAATCTCGCCAGGATCAGTCACGCACACACCATTCGAAGTCTGAATCACAGGGACCACACGATTCGCTCTTTCCTTTTTATCAAGCCAAGCGATCAATTTACCCGCCTTGTCCCCAACATCGTACAATCTACCCTGCTGTTCCCTGAACATTTTCTTGGCAGCATCCGTAACATGGGATTTATAATCAAACTGCTTCAAACTAAGGGCGTGGAGTTTCTCCCGGGTGACGCCTAATTCCAGATCAGCCTCCAACTCAAGTATTTCTGCCTCTAGACTCTCAACCTCCACATTTCCGGCCTTCTTGGTCTCAGCTATTAAGGATAGGGCCTGACCACGAATGACAGTTTTGAAGGCCTCCTACAGGGACACAGAGGACGAAACGGACCCCTCATTTTCCAGGAAGTAGGAATCTAGGGAATTTATCAGGCTGCTACGGGTCTTGGGGTTGCGCAAGTACCATGGATTGATAGGGGGCGATCCGCCCCGCAGCGTGTATCCCCGTATCAAAACTAAGCCACAAAGGAGAATGATCCGAAATGCCTCGGGCCAAATGTCTGATCTCCCTGAAGTAGGAAGACTGGACAGCGGCCAGAAGGATATAATCGAGCCTGGATAACTCCCATGAGCCCCGGAGTGAAAGGTATACTGACATTGCGTCGGGTGCATTAACCTCCAGCAGTCCACCAGACCAAAGGTGTCTATGAACCCACCGAGCCAAAATTGGGAAGTGGGAAGTGTCCTGGGAGGGTGGCGATCCAAACTGCCTGAAAGCACAGAATTAAATTCCCCGCCCATGAGGAGAAGACTGTCAGGGAGGTCCAGCATCATCCGGCCAACATCCGAGAAAGTAGAGGTCTGGAGACCCGGGGGAACGTATACTGTAACCAAGGAAAGAGTCTTACCCTCCCACCTACCAGTGAGGGCGGCGTAGCGCCCTCTGTCATCAAGGATAACATTATCAATCTCTATAGGGAGAGAAGACCGGATCAAAATACCAACCCCTCTGGAACCAGTGGTGAACCCCGAGTGAGCAACCAGTCGGTAACCCCACCTATTTAAAGCATGACACACGTTTCCCACCAAATGCGTCTCCTGTAAGAGTACCACATCAGGAGATAAACGAAGCAAATATTGCAGTACAACACCCCGTTTTATACGATCCCCCAATCCATTGACGTTCCATGATACCAACCTCAACCCACTATCCCCCCATCCCCACAAGTGATGCATAGGTCACCCCACAAAGAGCCGGACACCTGAAGCAAGGAAAAAACCAATATGTCGCATTGAGAGAAAAAAACACACACCCAAACACCCCATCTCACCCCCCAACCAACTCCCATTACAACTCCCCCCTCCCTGCACCCCTGCAGTAGACTAAGAAGCCACCCCAACATGCAGTGTGCCTATCGCCCTAACAACCCCATTCTACAAAAAGACCCCGGAGGAGGAAAGAGGCCCGTCGCCACCCGCCACCCAGACGTGGACAGCAATGAAACATACTATAAAAAGAAATAGAACCCAGCTGAGAAATGTCCAATGTTCGGAGGTCAGGGACCAAAAAGTCACTTCTGCGTAGGCTCACCACCTTCGGCACCGCCAGGGTGCTCCGTCCGATCGCCTCGGCCATGCAGGGAGTCCAGCCAGTCACTAACATTGTCCAGCCGATCGAAAAAGAAGGTCCGCTCCTCATACTCCACTCGAAGCCTAGTAGGGAAAAGCATCGCATACTTCAAACCAAGGTCCCGCAGATGTCGTTTTACCCCCTGAAAAGCCATCCTTTGTCTCTGGGCATGTTGAGTAAAGTCCGGGAAAAAAATTATAGAGGAGTTCTCAAATTTTACCAGGCCATGCACTCTCGATGCCTGCAGGATCGCATCTCGGTCTCTGAAGTGGAAGAGTTTTGCAATGATGGGCCGCTGAGGAGCGCCCGGCTTGGGCTTACCACCCGGCACACGATGTGCACGCTCCACTGCGAAAAACTTGCTGAGTCCAGAGGGGGAAAGATGGTTCAGGACGAGATCCTCGACCAGGAGATCCGCCGAGTGAGGCTCGGGATTTTCTGCAACACCTGTGACGCGAATGTTGTTGCGTTGCGCCCTGTTCTCAAAATCCTCCAGCCGGTGGGACATCAAGTCATTGGCCGATTTCAGATTGCCATATTCTGTTTTAAGTTCCGACACATCGGCCGTGGGGCTCGAAGTCTTCAGATCCAATGACTTCACTTTCTCATTGGTATTGGACAGGTCGGCCCTGATCAAGGTGGCATCGATGGCGACCGTGTCGATTTTACGAGCCAGAGTCTCATATTGCTGGCCGATGGTCTCCTTCATATTGGAGATGGCGCCCATGATGTCCTGCAGGGACAGATCAACAGGAGCGGATGGGTCCTCTTTGTCATCCTCTGGAGTACGACTGGAGAGTCCGGGGGATCCTTTGGGCTGAGTGTATCGATCTATAACATTTGTCTGGACCAGTCCCCCACGAAGAGGTGTCTTTGTCTTTCGCTTCTCAGCATCACCCCTGCCAGCCATGTTGGAAGATGCGCCCCGGAGGGGCCCGCGAGACCTGGTGAAAATGGCCGCCGACAGGCAGGGCACCAACAGACCACAAAAGCCGGCTCGCACGGCCAAAACCAAATCACGAAAGTGATCCAAAAGGCTGTGAAGTTAAAGCAGTGCTTGCATTAGATGGAGGCTGGACTGGCCCCCAGCCGAGGGATCAAACCGTGTCGGGATCCAGAAACAAAACCGAAAGTGGTGATGGGGCTACCAAGGAGACCCCACTGCCGTTGTTGTTCGACTCCGTCCCGGATCCACAAGTCGCCCAGTCCCCGGCTCGCCTCCAGGTGGGCCCAAGAAGTTCAGATCGACGCAGTTTCGGTTGCCCGAGTCCGATTTAAGTTCTGAAAAGAGTTATGAACTCAGCCGAGGTTCATCTCAAAGAATCCGTCTGAGAAATCAGGATAACTTCAGGATAGATTGCGAAGGGTGGCGAGGGTCCGGGGAGCCCTGTGCTCACGCGACCATCTTGGATGCGCGCTAAGCTCTTCCTCTCATTGAGGTTCTTGATGTCTTCCGTTAGGTTGCTGGTATGCTTGAGGGGTGCCAGGTTGTTGGTGCAGGTGGTGATCCATTCATTGAAGTTCTTGATGTCTTCCGTTAGGCTGGTAGTATGCTTGAGGCGGGCCAGGTTGTTGGTGTAGGTGGTGATCCAGTTGTTGAAGTTCTTGATGTCTTCTGTTAGGTTGCTTGTATGCTTGAAGGGGGCAAGGGTGTTGGTGCAGGTGGTGATCCAGTTGTTGAAGTTCTTGATGTCTTCTGTTAGGTTGCTTGTATGCTTGAAGGGGGCCAGGGTGTTGGTGCAGGTGGTGATCCAGTTGTTGAAGATCTTGATGTCTTCCGTTAGGTTGCTGCTATGCTTGAGGAGGTCCAGGGGTCAGTGCAGGTGGTGACTGTCACACAACACATTAGTTATGTGCCCCACTAGGGGGGGAGGGGTAGGTGTGTAGGAGAGTAGGGGCTGCTTCCTATGGTCACCCCCACTTTTTGCTGTGATTTATTGGATTTTCGACTTTAGTGTGGCTGTGGGCCTGCTAATCAGGCCATCAGCCCAACTGTTCTCTCTCTAAATTGATACCATGTACTTTAATTACATACCTGATTGGGTATTGGGTCACCTCTGTGAGCCCCTGTATAGTGTACCATAGGTACACCGGGCATAGGTGCATCCCAGGCCTACCAGGGGCTGCAGCATGTATTATGCCACCCCTGGCTGGCCATCCAAACTGACACCACAGGCTGATCACTCAGCTTGGGTAAGGTGGTGTAATCACCCCTTACTTAGATATAGTGTTCCTATATCTAATCTTATATATAGACACATATGCACCTATAAGTCACTCCTATGGCAGGCCTCGACAATCCTGGAGGCTGAGTGCTTGGTTTTATGTGAGAGGGTGCTCTGGCATGAGCTGAGCCCCTCTGCAGCTTTTGGAACCATGTCCTTATAGCTGTTCTATGATATAGCCATACCATATACTCTTAAGTGCATTATAATCCTCGCGGTTAAATGCTATCTTTGGTTTGGCTTTATCAAAACATGTTGTGTAAGGTGTGAAACGCTTTGGAATACTACCCCCGCCAATTCTGGCGGCGGGGGTAGCATTCCACCCTTCTAGAGGGAAAAGACATGTATGTTACTGCTTTACTCGGTTAAAGTTAAACAGAGCCTCAGCATCACAAAATGGATGCTGCTGCCACAGACACGAGTCTGACCTCCTGCAACTGGGGAAAACTCCAGCAAGGGAGGCCTGGACAATAGGTTTCCTGTCGAGGAAGGTGCTGGCACGTCCCCAGACAGCCTGTAGTGTATCGAGGCAGGGTGGGTTTAATGGAAAGATGCTTTTCCAGACACTGCCTGGGGCACACAAGGTGCTCCATGCATAGCCCGGTTCAAACCAGCTGCTGGGGTACTCCAGCCCGAGCTCTGGCGCGAAACTGGACAAAGGGAAAGGGGTGTAACCACCCCCTTCCCCAGGTCCACCCATAGGAGGGACCTAGCAGGTAATCCAGACCCTTAGTTTAGTAAAAGTTAGGAGCTTTGTCTTGAGACATTAGATTATCCTGGAAAGAAACTACGAAATAGAACTCATGGGCTTCGACATTCTATGCTGACTAGAAGACTGAAGAATATCTCCCTTGTGGTCAAGGAGTGACCACCCTGTTCAAACAAGCACCACCAGTAACTTGCCGGTTTGCTTTGTCGATGCTCCAGCGGGACTCCGACAACTCAGTGACTCAGAAACTGGACTTCCAGACTTCTCCAACTTCGATCCACATCCACATCAGAGCTGAGACCCATGGCGGACACGAGAGACGTGGGACCGGTTATCCTGGACTACCTGCACTTTGCTAATTGTGCAACGACTGAGGCACCCTCGCAGTTGTGCATTGGGGTAAGAGAAGCCCCAGACCTGAGCATTATTTGCACCAGAGCTCAGCCCTCCTCACTCCACGAGAGCCGCGTGAGGCCCGCTCCTGCATTTCAGCTCGACGCGTCTTCCTGGTTGCTAGCCCGTTGGCTAGTGAGCCCTCTGAAGACGATCCTTTTATTTTCCAGTGCTTGCCTGGTTGCTCTGGGCTTGCTTTAGCTTCCCTCAAAAAGAGAAACACCTCTGACCTTGCTGGTCTGATCTGAAGCCAATCTTCACTTCCTGCGTGGGTTGCGGTTACCAAGGCTTGTTGGGTCCAATCCGGATACCAACACCGCAGTCAACTAGATCCTTCGTGGGACAGCTCGAATCCAGCTCCTGGTTGTCGTCGACGCCTCCTGGCCCTTGTGCCTGCAGAGACAAACTTCACCTCTTCACCGGTTTGCATCGCAACATCACCTGGTTCCATCCTGGTTCCTTCCTGGTCACTGGCTAGTGATCCAGACTCTGTCCTCTCTGCTTTCAGGTTCTTCAGTTCTTCGATCCACCCTAAGATCCGCCCGGACACTCTTCCTTCGGCTGCCTGCAGCACTTCTTTTGCAGGTCTCCATTGAAAGCCTCTACGAAACCCGACACAAAAAGACTCCTATGCACCCGGCCACCCTGGGTGAGGTAACTAGAGTACCCCGGTGCTCCTGTGGGTATTGACTATCCAAGTGTCCTAGTTTAAAGGGGTTTTGTCGTAGTCCACTCGGAAGTGCACTTAATCAGTAACTTTGTGACTTCTTCGTTCTCCATTGAAAGTCAATGAGAACCCACACCAGTGTTTAGACACTGCAGGCGCTGTCCGTGGGTCTCCTACTTCCTAACCTTTGGTTCTGTAGTGTAGCCCCAGCGATTCCCTAGGCCCTAGGCCTATTCACTATTCTTGAAGTGGTGCTTATACCACTTACGGTTCGTGAGGCCCCAGGGCAGAATTGTATTTGTGCAACTTAAAGTAAATTGTAATGTATTTTGATCTCTGACCTCATAAAGAGTGCAGATGGGTTGTGTTAGTAATAAATACAGATATCATTGAGGTATTTGTCTATTTCACTCCTGAGGCGGGAGCCGGGGGATCTCTGCGCTCTCTTGTGCTTTATTAGAATAGCGCGTCTGTTATTGATCAAAAATAAAGATTTTTTAAAAGTTGTAAATATTTTAACTTGCAGTTCTTAAATTTAGCCCCCACCTTGGTGCGAGATTTGCGTCGCCCAAGGCTGCTTCCCGACCTGCCTACCTGACATTGCGCCGCCGCTATTAGGCGCTGGTTACTCACTTCAGCCACTTCAGCCGCCATCTTGGGCAGGGGAAGGCTGGCGGTCTAGCTGATCGCTCCTCCCACCCTCCTCCCACCCCCGACCATGGATAAAAACAACAGACCCACCCGTGCGCGCAGCGGGCGGGCACAGCGGGCGCGCCAAAGGCGAGCCCGTCTGCGCCCGTCCGCGCCTGGACCGGGCCAAGGGCCAGTCCCCCTGGTCCAGATCCCCATGTCCCACGAGGACCATATACGTCCAATGCGCTACTGCTTCTGCGACCCCCCAACATCACTCATGTCTCCTACTCGACCCGCTGCTACTTGATGGGGATTCTGCTCAACTCTGTTCCTGTTGTAAATCACGGATACCCCTCAAACTAAATCCTCCCCCTACCACAAAGTCTAAATCACCCAAATCCTTTTCACTTGCCCTTATTAATGTCCGCTCGCTCGGGAAACACCGACAGGACATAGCTGACTTGATGGAGGACAATAGTTTAGACTTGCTATTTATGACAGAAACTTGGATGGACAGCTCGTCCGATCCAGACATAGTGATTGCAGACCAAAAGGCTTTTCTATCCACAGATTGGACAGACAACGCAAGAAAGGTGGTGGGATTGCCGTCATTGTACGTGACACTTTCACTGTCAGAACCAACATGATCTCACTACCATCCTGTGAAACTCTGCAATTCTCTATCAAGTTGACTCCCTCCTATAACTTTAAAGGGATCCTTTTGTACCGCCCACCGGGATCAAGGACCGGATTTATCTCCGACTTTAGGTCCGTTCTGGAATCGTCAGCCCTTGATAGTTCTCTCACTGTCCTCGGTGACTTTAACTTTCATTTTGATAAAACGGAGGACAAAGACACTGCTGCGCTTCTAGGGGATATGACAACCTTTGGTCTCCCACTGCTGGTCAAATCACCCACACATGACGGGGGCCATATACTGGATGGCATTTTCACCAACTCACAGGATTTACATGTTTCTCAAATTCTTCCTGTCACCTGGTCAGACCACCATGCTATCCTGGCTTCACTAACCACACATGACACTGGTGCCTCCACATTACCCTCTAATATTCGCCAGTCCTTCCAGGCGTGGAATGACATTGATAGTTCCAGCCTGGAAACTCTCTTAACCAATTCCATCCCCCCCTATCAACCGACCCTAACACCGCCACTACTCAATTCTATGAGTCGGTGGGCTCAGCGGCATCCTCCCTGGCCCCAGTTAAACAACGGTCTCGTAATAGATCTACCCCGTCGGCCCCCTGGTATTCGGAGCCCTTAAGAAAACAAAAACAACAGTGTAGGAATAAGGAGAGGCACTGGCGAAAAGACTACTCGGTAGAGGCCAAAATTAAGTATAAAGAAACGGTAGCCAAATATAAAACTATGATAGATGAGGCCAAGAAAATATTCTTTAGCGACAGAATCGAAATGGCCAAAAATTCCAATAAGGCTTTGTACGAAACCTCTAAGCAGCTAGCAGGCTACTCTCCAAATTTGACTCCACCTCCCTCACAACCTCTTTGTGACGCCCTAGCTAGCTTCTTCTTTAGTAAAGTCAATGACATCTACTCTGCCTTTGCTAAAAATACTAAATTCCCTTCTAACTTGTCGACTGCCGTTTATACTGGACCCATCCTCTCTCAGTTTGCAGAAATCTCTAGTTCCTAGATTGCGGACATTATATCCACCATTAGATCAGGCTCTGCACTTGACCCCTGTCCATTTAAAGTACTACTACCTGTTATCGAAGTGATTCTTCCTGCCATCACCTCTATCTGCAACGCCATGTTTAGTACAGGCACCTACCCTGATATTTTTAAAAAAACCCTCATTAAACCACTCTTAAAGAAGCCACATCTCGACATGGAAGTACCAAAGAGCTACCGGCCTATTGCTAGCCTACCTGTTCTGGCTAAAATAGCTGAAAAAGCTCTGAATCAACAGCTCTCCGCCTTCATAGAGCAACATCATTTACTTGATGAATCCCAGTTTGGCTTCCGCCAATTTCATGGGACGGAGACAGCTTTGATTAAAGGAGCGGATGATATTAGATCCATCCGCGACGCTGGGGGTGCAGCAGTCTTGATACTGCTTGACTTATCGGCAGCTTTCGACACGGTCGATCATGCTATTTTGATCGACCGTGTGGAAAACATGGATGTCCAGAATAATGCCAGGAAACTTCTGGCCGACAGAACCCAGGTGGTCACAATGGGATCCTTTCACTCTTCCACCTTGTCTCTGCCATGTGCAGTACCTCAAGGCTCATCCCTAAGTCCGACACTTTTTAACATCTATGTGTCGGACCTAGCCAATATCATTCGTGCACATGGGATGAGCCTTACCTCCTATGCAGATGACACACAGTTGGTCCTTGCCATTAAGAACAACGGCCATAAAATAGCTGAAGATCTCAAATCAGGCATGGTAGCAATTGGGAGCTGGATGGCTTCCAATTGTCTAAAATTAAATTCCGACAAGACGGAAGTAGTCATCTTCGGACAGCTGACTCCAGAATGGTCATCCAATTGGTGGCCATCTTCAATAGGCTCTCCTCCCGAGCCGGTCAGCAAGGTGAGAATTTGGGAGTCATCTTCGATGACCGCCTCACTTTTCATCCACATGCTAACCAGATTACCTCCTCAGCCTTCCACAAACTGAGACTCATCAAAAAAATCCTCCCCTTCCTTCCTGACACAGCTGGTAAAACCCTGGTCACTTCCCTTGTATTTTCCACCCTGGATTACTGCAATGCCTTATTCCTTAATGCACAAGAAGGAGTCCTAAACAAAATGCAAATTATACAAAATTCAGCTGCTAGGCTCCTGGGAAAAATTCCCAAATATCAATCCGCCTCCGACACCATCAGAGAGTTACACTGGTTACCCATCAGAAACCGAATAAAATTTAAAACTCTCTGTATTGTGTACAAGGCCTTGCATAACCTGGGACCAGCTTATCTCGTTCAAAATCTGATTCCCTATTGTCCGTCCAGAACACTACGTTCTTCAAGTCTAATTGACCTTGTGGTTCCTCGTACCAAAACTGTTTCATGGGGTGACAGAAGATTCCTGGTGTCAGCTCCAAAGTTATGGAACACGCTGCCCCACTCGATTAAAGCCAGTCCTTCTCTCTGGTCCTTTCGTAAGCAACTTAAGACCTGGCTCTTTAATCATTAAACTCAGCTCCCCCCTCTCAGCTTAAATATTACAGATATCTCAGCGCCGAGACGCCCATGGGCCTTTGTTCGCGCTCTAGAAATGTCAAAATTAATCAAATAACTAAATAAATATATACCTTGTGTGGTGTCCTTTCATTTGGTATTCAAGGGATTATATATGGTAAAACAACTGGCTTCCCATGTTCTCTGAAGTTTTAGCCTAAGACTGCTGGTCCATGCTACCACTAGGATAGCTTGTCTATAAGGTTGACTTTACAACCACCACCATAAGGGTCGTTTAGACTGTTGCAAGGTGCCCACTAGAATAGTGGACATCATATACCAGGCTAACTTTTCACAAGGTGTACTCCCCATGAACTCCTGGTTCGCCGGGCATCTATCCAAAGGGTACCGTCCCTGGGTTGGGGAGCCAGAAGCAAGTGTTTTTTGACCTGGACGTCAGGGCAACTGTAATCAGTGTCCTGACCGGTTTGCCTTCTAGGGGTACCACTCCAGAGGGTTGGTGCAGGCCTAGTCGGGATCTTTAGGGTCCCTGGCTGAGTGTGGTAGTACTACCCTGAGAATAGATAGGCCCATCTTAAGTGAAGGGACCCTGCTCTTCAGAATGGAGGGTATAATTAATGGAGAGAGGTCCTGAACTGGTGGGAGAGTAGTGTTCTTGTGGGTGCTTCTCCTGGGAGAGTGCGGAACCCCAGAAGGAGAGGTAGGGTGAGGTAACGCTTTGCCCGTGACCTTTGGTCAGCCTGAGGGAGCCGACCCTAGGTTGAAAGATCGGTGGTAGTTTAGAACTACACTGAGAGGGAGAGTGGAGAATGGCTATTATGTGCCAGGGGTTACTGCCCCCACTCTGTGCTTTGGCAATGACCAATGACATTAGGATGGCCTAGGGTCTGGTCCTGGCCGTGGACAACTAGGGAGTACCAGTGGGGTAGCCTAGTTGGGCCTGAGAGTTTTTTTTCAGAGGCAACCACGTGGGTTCAGAGTGTCGTAGAACTGGAGGGTGTCCCTGCAGTGCAGGCCCGCGTCCATGTTCTATCGACCGAAGCAGGGAAGCCCATCAAGGTAGTGATTGGTCTACCCTGCATTTTGACTGGAAGGTGTTTGTGTTGGACTTGGCCCTTTTTGCAGGTTCACCTCTAAACGTTTTGCTTTTCTTCCAGCCTTTTTCTCTGTGTAGTGTTAGTGGTTTAAGGCCGCTGGGCACTTTAGCCCTGTGGTCCAGTGTATTCTGCGTGCGCTCTCTGTTACATTTAGTGGGTGTGAGAGTGGCCTGCCCTCCTATAGGAATGCATGGGGGATTCCCTGCTCAGTGTGTGTCAGTGGTAAATCCTGTTATGAGAGTAGCAGTATGGTCAAGCATGGTATGTATGAAATTGTGAGAATAAATGCTGTGCAATGGTGTGCGCAGATTTATTATGACTATGTGAAAAATTCCACTTTTAGAAGTTGGCATTTCTTTGTGCTATGTGTGCTCCTACCTGATGTGAATTTCATGTCTGGTTTTGGTGGGACAGGGCAGGCTGAGCCTGAAGTGGGTTGAATAGAGAGATCTGTAGTTGGGGTATGGGAAGGGGTGACCCTTTGATCTGAGCAGGCTGTGCCTGGCAAGGTGAATGATGGCTCCACCTCCCACTGTGCGGCTGATGGCAGACCCCCTCTTCCTCAAAGGCAGGATGCAGCCTTGTAAACAAAGTGCTCCAGGACCACACCGAACTGGTGCTGGCTGGGTTCAGTGACTTGTGACTTTTGAGAACAAACAGCCTGATTCATCAAAGACCCGCTTTGCGAGTCTTTAATAGCGATTCATAAGGAATCGCTATTACAGACTCACAAAACGGGATTCATGTAGGAATCTCAAAATAAAATGCGATTCCTACACATTCCTTATTTGCGATTAGCAAATTGCTAATCGCAAATAAGGAATTACTCCCCATTCATTCCTTTGGGCCAAAAGGCCCATAGGAATGAATGGGGAGTATTCCTTATTTGCGATTAGCAATTAGCTAATCGCAAATAAGATAGCGATTTAAAGGGTGCCAGGGGTGTCCAGAGAACACCCTGTAGCACCCCTTAAATGCAAATTTAAACAGGTGTTGCGCACACACATGTCCAAAGGACATGTGTGTGTGCAACATGCAACTTAGAAAAATGCTTTTAAAAGCATTTTCCTACGTTTTTGCTATTTACCACGAGGTTTGACCTCGCGGTAAATAGCGGCCCGAAATTGCGATTTCGCAATTTGAAATTGGATGATGAATTGCATTTAAGGAATCTCAAATAGAGATTCCTTAAATGTAATTCCTCGCAAATTTGCGAATTCGCTATTACCGATTTTTGCATTTGGGATGATAAATCCCAAATGCAAAAATTGCGCTCGCAAAGGGCCAGATTCTGAGAATCTGGCCCTTTGCGAGCGCAATTCACCTTCATGAATCTGGCTGAAAGTCTTTTGGTGGTATAAGTAAAGGGGCTTTGACCCCATGAAATATTTCAGTTCCATGGTGCTCTTCTAGGATGATGTGCTGCTCCTGATCTTGCTGGGGCATGCTGCTGCCCATGAGGAACTGCCATGAGGGCTTGCCTCCCTGGGCCCTGCGTTGCCCCCTTGATTGCTGAGGACTTTTGCTTTTGGAGCTATGGCTCCCTGCGCTCGGTGAGCGCTATATTTTAATTCTTTCCTGGAGGAAGAACGTGTTACTTCTGGATGCGAAGACGAACCTCTGTCCATGTAACTAGAGGGAAAGGACTTTGAAACTTTCATCCATCTTGCTGAAGCAACTACCCAAGGGCCTGAATTGAGCTTGCCTCCTGCTGAAGGGACATTAGACTTCACCCATCAGCCTCTCAGGTGAGGCCTCTGTTGAGAATTCCAGATCCTCTGGTTCTACTGCAGGTAACGCGGACTGAAAGTCACCGTTATCGCTATTGTGGGCCGCCGCAGCTGAGGAGCTGTTGCCGCAGAGAGCCTGCATTTGCCTGTGTTACCAAAGACATCGTTATTGCAATTTTGGGCCACCGCAGCTGAGGAGCCGTTGCCGCTGAGAGCCCGCATCTGCCTGTGTCTTCAAAGTCCTCATTATCGCTCTTTTGGGCCGCTGCAACTGAGGAGCTGTTGCTGCTGAGAGCCTGCATTTGCCTGTGTTACCAAAGTCATCAATATCGCTATTTTGGGCCACCGCAGCTGTGGAGCTGTTGCCGCTGAGAGCCTGCATTTGCCTGTGTTACCAAAGTCATCGCTATCGCTATTGTGGGCCGCCGTAGATGGGGAGCTGTGGCGCTGAGTGCCCGCCTTTGCTGTCCTACGAGAATCATCGCTATCGCTATTGTGGGCAGCTGCAGCTGAGGAGCTGTTGCCGCTGAGAGCCCGCATCTGCCTGTGTCTTCAAAGTCCTCATTATCGCTCTTTTGGGCCTCTGCAATTGAGGAGCTGTTGCTGCTGAGAGCCCGCATTTGCCTGTGTTACCAAAGTCATCAATATCGCTGGTGTGGGCCGCTGTAAATGGGGAGCTGTGGTGCTGAGAGCCCGCATTTGCCTGTGTTACCAAAGTCATCAATATCGCTATTTTGGGCCGCCGCAGCTGAGGAGCTGTTGCCGCTGAGAGCCTGCATTTGCCTGTGTTACCAAAGTCATCGCTATCGCTATTGTGGGCCGCCGTAGATGGGGAGCTGTGGCGCTGAGTGCCCGCCTTTGCTGTCCTACGAGAATCATCGCTATCGCTATTGTGGGCCGCTGCAGCTGAGGTGCTGTGCCGCTGAGTGCTCGCATTTGCCATCCTACGTGAATCATCGCTACCACCAATGTGGGCAGCTGCAGCTGAGGAGCTGTGCCGCTGATTTCCCGCATTTGCAATACTACAAAAATCATTGCTATTGCTGTGGGTCGCTGCACCTGAGGAGCTGTGCCGCTGAGTGCCCGCCTTTAAGCCCCGTACTTTCACAGCTGTGCAGCAGGTCTGCGCAATTGCACACATGGATTCTGCTGCATTGGCAGCCGCCCTGACACTTTAAACATGGGGCATTTTGAGCCCCTTTGAGAAGGCCGGTTGGCAGGGGGTCTGTTAGGTTTGTAGGGCCCTAATGTGATGCATGTGGTGCTAGGAAATGTGATTTATGTAGTATGATTTATGCACCCTGTTTTATGCCGCTAAATGTGGTTTATGATTATGAGGTTGTGCATACTGTATTTATGTTTAAGTTATCCTCTATTGTGGTTTATGCTTGTGAGATTTTTTCCTAAGGTGAGTTATGCTTAGGAGGTTATGGTCTAATATGTTTAGGCTAATGAGGTTGGCGCAGGATATATTTCACGCCTAATGTGATACTGTGCGTAATATGATTTATGTTACAGGATGATGCTGAGTTCAGTGTTTGCCAGTAATTGCTGGTTGTGTTCTATGCATATTATATGTTCTCCATTTACTATCTATACTAAGTGATGGTTCTGACAGTGGTCCAGGTGGCCCTATCATGTGTATATAATCTCCTGTAAATATTGCCCAGTGCCAGTTGGCACAGTGTATATTGTATGATTACTATTCTAATGTGTGTTTTGATAATACAAAGGCTATTTTTGATAAACCCTTGTGTGGAGATCCTTTTGTGATGTGCGTAGTATGTTGTTGCTGTGTGGGTTGCGCAAATGCTTCACACATGGCCTCCGGGATAAGCCTGACTGCTCTTTCCAAGCTACCAAGTGGGTGAGCAGAGGTTATCTTTGGCGTGTAACTCCCTTGCCCTGACTAGAGTGGTACTTTCTTTCTAGATAAGGCTCAAGCCCTAGCCAACCAGAAATCCCATTTGTAACAAGTGTCATCTATCGGCTCGATTGACATCCACCAGCTGGTTGGAGTCACATGTTGGGAGCCTTCACTAAATATTCAGTGATGACAAAATAGTCGTATGTCTTCCAGGAGCAGCGCGCGACCGTCTGACAGCTTCTTAGATGAGTTAAAGCAAACGTAAGACATTAAGTCAGATACCATGGTAAGGTAGAAAAAGACAAAAAGCGCACACTTCTTGGCGGCAGGGATATCGAAGGTATATCACTGGCTGTGATGAAATCTCTATTATAAATGCTGCAATCTTCCAACAATTGCTTGAACCATCCCGAGGAATGCGGCAAAGATAACTTAACAAACAGCAAAGTAAAGACAGGAGTTAGAACTTCAGCTGATCCAGTGTGAACAGGAAAGTATTGTCAAGAAGAGTGTGAATGGAGCTGCATTTGTTATATACTTCCTGAAGTGTTACCTTTATTACATACATCTTGAAGAGTTTCCTTTGTTATTTACTTCCTGAAGAATTACCGTTGTTAAAACTGAAGTGACTGTAGCATATAGCTGATCCATCTCTTTTTCCACAATGTCTTCTTGTTTAAATGAAATCTTGACTATGTGCGTCTTCTTAAAGCTATACCTCTAGCGAATGGGTGCTACGTGAGTGCCCTTTCTTAACTAAGTTATCACCTCCTTTTCTGAATTAAGATGCGGCATGTTCAATAGAACGTTTAGTTACATATCTTTGTATGGTGAAATATCTCTTGGTTACTTTAAAAAATGGTAAAAAAGAGATGTCATTTACAAATAGTTAAATATTGTGTATTTACATTCTCTTACATTTCTATTTAGTGATACATCTCTTTACATCCAACAGGATCCAGCCTTGAATGCACAAATGATTATGAATAATGACAATAATCGTGTAAATCTGCAAAAAAAACGTCAGGAAAAAATGAGCTCCAATATTCAGGAAAAGAGCTGCACAGTCAGAGACTGAGAAACCTGAACATAAACTGATAGATCCTGGAAGAAGCAGTCGAGAGCAATTCAGTGGATGTAAGAGTCTGAGCTGTGTACCTCCTCACCACAAGACGAAGAAATGACCTCGACAAAACTAACGCAACAATAATAACTAACCACTGCCTGTATAAACAAGTCTCCAAGCTTTGATCATTCAATCGGTGTGAGGTGGATACAGCATTGCTCTGTTTCCTGTAATGATGGCAGACCACCATTCAGTGTGCTAGGTATATTGTAAACTATTTCTGGCTAAACCACAGGAGCAATAGAAAAGCACAATGGAGTGGAGCCAGACAACTGAAGGGTAAAGGAAAAAGAGGGTCTCTGATCTACAAGACTGTCCCAATTTGCATCAACCTGAAGGAAGACTAAAATTCACTTGTAAATATGCAAAACCATTCCGCAACCTAAAGAAATAACCACATACAAAGAAGCTTTACTTGCCACAATTATAATGTATGTAGTTGGTGAGTCTTGTATTTCGTTGTGAAATCTGAAATAAACCATCCAAAATACCACACACATACAAGGAGTGTGAGAATAACACAAGTGATTTATCAACCATGTTAGCTCCTCAGGAAACGCACTCATGGGTTGCAGACAAATATGAACCCGACCCAGAGACACTAACCAAGAAAGAAAAATCATACCCAAGCAGCAAGAGGTTTAGTTTGTTATCATCACTAAAGAGCAATCAGCAAACACACACAGGAGAAGCAACGTGCAATTGCAATGAATGTGTAAAGAACTTTAGCCAATTAGCACTCCTAAAAGATCATCAGCGGACACACATGGGGGAAAAACCATACCATTGCACTGAATGTGTAAAGAGCTTCAGTCATTTATCACAACTCCAAGTTCATCAGCGAACACACACAGGGGAAAAACCATACCATTGCACTGAATGTGTGAAGAAATTCAGTCTCTTATCAAATCTACAAACACATTTGCGAACACACACTGGGGAAAAACCATACAATTGCAGTGAATGTTTGAAGAAATTCAGTCTCTTATCAAATCTACAAACACATTTGCGAACACACACTGGGGAAAAACCATACCATTGCAATGAATGTGGAAGTAGTTTTAGGGATTCCTCATCTCTCAGGAATCATCACCGAACACA
Source organism: Lissotriton vulgaris (assembly GCF_964263255.1). Classification (NCBI taxonomy): domain Eukaryota; kingdom Metazoa; phylum Chordata; class Amphibia; order Caudata; family Salamandridae; genus Lissotriton; species Lissotriton vulgaris. Next base: position 2,396,279 of record NW_028251874.1, on the reverse strand, counting down.
CACAGGAGAAAAGCCATTCCAGTGCAGTGAATGTGTGATGAGATTCAGTCAGTTATCGTGTCTCCAAAAACATCAGCGAACACACACAGGGGAAAAACTATACCATTGCACTGAATGTGTGAAGAGCTTCTGTCGGTTATCACACCTACAACTACATCAGCGAACACACACTGGGGAAAAACCATACCATTGCAATGAATGTGACAAGAAATTCAGTCAATCATCAATCCTACGAAGACATCAGCGAACACACATAGTGGAGAAACCAGTGAATGTGTGAAGAACTTCAGTCTTTTATCACATCTCAAAATACATCAGCGATCGCACACAGGGGAGAAACCATTCCATTGTAGCGAATATGGAAGTAGTTTTAAGGAATCTTCAAAATTAAGGAATCATCAGCGAATACACACTGGAGAAAAGCCATTCAAGTGCAGTGAGTGTGTGAAGAGCTTTAGTCAATTATCAGACCTACAAAGACATCAACGAACACACACAGGTGAAAGACCCTACCACTGCAGTGAATGAGGAAGTAGGTTTAGTCGTTACTCAGCATTAAGGAATCATCAACATACACACACAGGGGAAAAACCATACCACTGCAGTAAATGTGGAAGTCGTTTTAGTGACCCTTCAACATTAGGAAATCATCAGCAAACACATTTAGGGGAAAAGCCATTCAAGTACACTGAATGTGCAAAGAGCTTTAGTCGATTATCAATTCTACGAAGACATCAGCAAAAACATACAGGGGAGAAACCATACCATTGCAGTGGATTTGGAAGTAGTTGTGGAAAGGATTTTCAGCTTTACACAGGGATTAGTGATTAAACCTATAAACACAACACACTTGAATAAGTTTAACAAGCACAGACTGGAGAATATTTGTAGCTGGTTTTGATGTCCGGTCGTTTTGTACAACAACTGGTTCAATGACAGCTGCTAGAGAACAATGTCCAAAGGCACAAGAAGTCAAAGTAGGAAAATGTGACCTGTAACTCTGAGAGTAAATGCTTGCAGTGCACAACATTTATCTCCAATGCTCTGACGCAGGAAAAAATGATGCTCATTTCCATCATCACATACATATGTAAAAGCACCCACCATAGCGGCACTTCCCCAGAGGTGTCCAATATCAAGCTGGACCCTTGGGAAATTTGCTGACTCGCCCCCTGACTATGTAAATGATTCACGGTGAGATTAATTGCATATGAATATATTTTAGATGTTTCTTATTTACAGAGAATCACCCAACCAACTCCTAATTGGTGAAAGGACAGAATCCGTGCATGATGGCAAAATTATTGATCAGAGAGAGAGCTGTTGAAAAGTTTAGTTCTGAATAGGTTTCTGAAAGCTTGAGGGTTAGGAAAAGATTGAATCTTGAGCAGTAAAAAATTCCAGCTCTTAGAGTCCTGAACTATCGACTCCCTGCTTTACATTTCTTGTACCATGGCATTGGAAAATAAATCTGGATTCAGAAGTAAGGGAACACAAAAGATAACATTGCCTTCCACCGAGGTAATTTTAACAAAGTGCCGAGTCCGGGAAGTTCTTCCTGCTGCCGACCATCATCATCACCACCACACAGCCAGTGAGGAACAGCAACGAGACTGCTCTTCAGCACACCCATCCTTATACATAACACACTACAGGGATTTGCTCCTGGGTCAAACTCACTTTACTTTCACATTAACAGCAACAAGTTCTAACCTGAACAAATTATATTTAGGAAGAAGTGGTTTGTATAGACATTAGTGGCATAATACATTTGAAACCCAATACTTTATAAATCTATATTAATGATACATAACCAAACATCCAAACACCACCCATGTATGGACATCCAAGAGCCTTAAAAAAACACACTATAGAGGTGTATACCAGGATCAAACTCAATTTACTTTTAACGTTAACATGAACTAAATTATGATACAGCAAGAACAGTCATGATGCTATGAATTGTACACAATGATGACTAGATTTTACATATTACTAACAAAAGTATGTTTTTTGATATGTAATAAAAAATGTATTTGCATTCATGGTATTTGACTGCTGATTGTATGGAAAGAGATGTTTTTTGTTTTTTAAAGTCCTCATCGAGCAAAATCCCTGAAGGTAAGGAGGAGTCAAAGGCCCCAGTGTCTATTCAGAGCTTTGGAAGCCGGGGGCCCGAGTTTGTCCCGATAAACACAGTTTCTGGTCTTGTCCTTTTGGGGCCTTCTTTTGTCCAAACCGAAAGGTCACGATTTTCAACAGTGGAGGAAGCTAGTCATTATGACTACTCTGGTCAAGTAGTTAGCTTGACATCGTTGTTTTTTTTGCCTTAATCATTGGACCCTCTGTTATTTTGTAAATTATACCTTTCCCACAAATTCCAGAATCAGTTTTTCATTGTGTGTTTCTTTTGAGTTTCAAGCTTATATACCCTTTGACACTGTGGATCATGACATTCTTTTGTCACGTGTCAGGGCGGCGGGAATAGGGGACCGGCATTAGCTTGGGTTGAGTCCTTCCTGATGGACCGCACTCAGACAGTCCACCTAGGCACCTTCTCGGCTCCTCTGTGTAATGTCAACTGTGGTGTTCCCCAGGGGTCTGCTCTTTCCCCTTTATTATTTAATCTTTATATTCTTCCACTGGTGTTTGCTTTACAGAACATGGAGGTCACTGTATACAACTATGCAGATGACCTACAACTCATTTTTGACCTATCCTCCCCTTCAGGAGTTGGCAGTTTCCAGTCCGTCATGCTATTTATCCGAGACTGGATGAACATCAATCAGTTAAAACTTAATCCGGATAAAACAGAACTAGTGGCGACGGGCGGTGCTGCCAACCCCTGGTCCCCCTCTTTTTGGCCCCTCTCGCTTGGGTCCCCTCCTCTTTCTTCTTTTTCAGTTAAAACACTTGGGATCACGCTCAACAATCAATTAACTCTTCATTCACATATCAATTCGGTGGTTTCCTCCTGTTTTTTTACACTACGAGTCATTCGGAAAGTTGCCAGGTTTTTTACCACCTCTGCATTAAAGCTGATCTTAATGGCCATGGTCTTGTCAAAGATCGACTATGGCAATATCATCTATAATAGAGCTCCTGCCTATGCCCTGCAACGTCTGCAGTTGGTACAGAATCAGGCGGCCCGCCTGGTTTTTGGTTTATCCAGGTCCTATCATTCGACCCATCTGCTCAGAAGCCTACACTGGCTGCCGATAAAACAACGGGCCAGGTTTAAGTTGGGGTGTTTGACTTTTCAAGCAAGAGCGGGCACAGCCCCTGCTTTTATCAACTCGGCAATCTCTTCCTATGTTCCCCTCAGGGACCTTCGCTCCTCTAGCCTGGCCTTGTTAACTACGCCTCGCTTTAAAAAGAAACGGTCAGGAGGGCAGAAGTTTGCTGTCCTTGCACCCACCCACTGGAATGACCTCCCTCTATCTTTAAGACTCTCCTCTTCCTATACGGAGTTCCGGAGGTCACTAAAAACGTTCCTATTCCAGCAGGCTTTCGGCTCCTAGCTCTCTTCTTGCTCTCACTCAGTGACCTCGCCATGAAACTGATTCAGTGTATGTGCGCTTTATAAGTCTCTTTAAATTCAAATTAATACTGAATTAAGCCAGTCTGTGTGTTTTGGGAGAGATGGCTTAACCATAAGAGGGGCAATGGGAGCAGGAGTGGGCTGTGGCGGGGGGACATGCGGGGTGTGAGGCTTCAGGGCAAGGTACATTGGGGCATATGCAGGAGGGTTTTCTAGCATGGTATCAAACAAAGAATCACCTTCTTCTCCCCCTTCTATATGGCCCTTGCCTTTCTCTTCACGAACTGGATAACATTTTTGTACCCGGGCCCCATGCTCCCTATCGGCTATTTCTATTAACTTTGTCATTTGATTTTGTAAATTTTCTCTGCGGTGGTCGGCCATTGACATACGTTCCTGTTTTCTTTCTTGAGCCTTTTGCTTTCTGGCTCTCTGCTCTATCTCTTTCCTCCAAAATCGGACAAATTCAAACATAGACGGGCGCGTTTTTCTTTTCATTAATTGTTCCTCTAAGTTGTTGGGAACTTGGGAATTAAAGGAGCCATAATGTAGCCACTGTAATTCCGCATCACTTTGTTTCGTATATTTGACCTTGAACGAGGAAAACATTATGGCAGAAGGGCCATGTTTAACCTACATCGTACGGCCAGGGGTCCCTTCTGGAGGAAGCGGACAAGCCACCTCCAGCTGGGAGTCCTGTGTACACATACAACAACATAATTTCTTGAACTTACTACTGACTGGCATGCTTAAAAAACAGAGAACAGACACCAGCGGGTTTTTAAAACTCACCTCGCTTGCTTGGCTTTTGCAAAAGTCAATAACAACAGAATCATACAGGACAGACACCAGCAGGTTTTTAAATATTCACCTCACTTGCTTGGCTTTGGCAAAAGTCAATAACAGCTTGGCTTTTGCGAAAGTCAATAACAGAATCATACAGACTTGGTGGGTGATCAGTCCACCCTTACCTTACAGGGGTAGTTCTCTTCTGCAGACATAGGGCTGTGTCCTGCTCCAGAAATTATTTACTAGGGGACTCCAGCGAGAACGCGGTCAAGTGGCCCAGACTGGGTGGGGAGGAACAGCGGGCGAGTCGTTCGGCTTACCGGATTGTAAGAATCTCTCGGGTAGGGTACCTCCGTCGGAGTCTCTCTGTGCACCTCCTCACATCCACCAGGCCTGACCTTCGTGCTCGTGGAGTCCCTATTCGTGCGCCATTTGAAGAACCGGAATAACCCACTTACTGGGTCCCGACGGCGGGGGAACCGCCCAAATCTTCCATACCCTTCATACGTAGTAAAAGGAGACACAGGAGCCTTCATCTGCAGGAGGAACCCAGATTTATTCAATAGCCCAGGCTATGGAACAGAGTCCCAAGCTAGTCAGAGACAATACAGAGGAGGCTGCTACTTCACTCTGTAGCTTACAAGCCTTTTATACTTTTTCATCCCAGTCTGTTGGCTGTTAGTTCATTGTTTAATCAGGACAGTGTTTGCAGTTGATAACCAGATCCAGACGACGTTTGTAGATGGTGACCTGGTCAAGGCTTGAAACACAAATCATTGTTCACTCGGCTTTGATCAAGGTTTAGTCTTTTCAGGTCATTGTTCAATTGCCTTTAACAAAGCCCGGTCTTTCAAGTCATTGTTTAAGCACCCTGATGAAGGTGCAGCAGTCAGACCATTGTCCAGATAACCTGATCACGATATCAAGGATGTTTACCAGACTGGGAGCAGGAGATGGAAAATAAATCATTTAATCAGGGTGTGAGTATCTCGTGGCTTTCTGGTGAACTGCAGAGAACAGGGTGGGTTGGGCGTGTGACAGTTCCTGGGCAGAAATACAGGCTGCAAGATGGTTTTTGTCGTGTCAGTTAGAATTTTCCTCAGGCATCAGCAAAAAAGACCAGGTGGGTCGTGTGGAAGTGTTTGACACGAGATGGCAATGAAAAAGCAATGAAAAAGCAATGATGTCCCGGTACAAATGATGCCGATGAGAAGAACACTTTTCCTCAGGAACCATGATGGAACAATCAGGCAGCAAGAAGCAACAAACACACCCCACCAACCAGCTTGCAGGGGAAGCCGAACACAGACACTATCACCATATCTAAGGGGGAGTAACCTCACAACAGAGAAGCCCCCAGAAGGAGGCGCACCAGCATAAACAGACACAGATGCACCAAACAGGGAGACCCGGCGGGAGCTCACACGCCACAAAATGCACCTACCGCCACAACCCTAAGGAAGCCAAGAACAGCGGAGGCACAGAAACATAGCAGAAGGGCAGGCACAAAACACCACCCGGCATTCATCAAGGGCACCTATCAACCTGTGAGGCGCCCCCGAAAAGGCAGCACCAGGCCTGTGAGCACCACAATGCAAACGCTGAGACATAACACAGGAAAACCTACAGTCAATGGGATAAAAGAGAGCCCACAGGTCAGGAAACATCCCAAAAACAAAAGACATAGCACAGCTATACACAAAACGAAAAAAAGTCGTCCAACCCAGAGGGACTGAGTTACCAACGGGAAGGAGCACGGAAGGACCAAAAAGCCAGCAGCAATTGCCCAGAGGTGCTTATTTAGTCACAACGACCGCCAGAGCACAGCTCCAAAGTGCTGCAACAAGCCCAGGGACAACCATAGGCTAAGGAGGCCCCAAAACACAGGAAGCACTGCACAGCCGAACCCACATACAGACTGGACCACCAGGATACAGGGAATCCTCCGCAGCCTAGGCCAGGGGACAAGCACCCACAAAGAACGAACGCGCTGAAATCCAGAAGAAGCGGACAAAGCAATGCCACAAAAACGATCCGACAACACCCAAGGCCAAAAGCAGCAAAGCAACCCCATCCATAGCCAGCGTTTTTAGCCTACAGCACCAGGTTCTCCTGGGGGACTACCATTCAGGTACTAACCAGGACCGACCCTGCTTAATATTTGAGAACTGGTGATTCGGGGTGGAACAACCATAGGCCCAGGCACCCACCCCTAGAGGCCAGACACCAAAGACCAGATGCTGAGGAGCAAGCCCACCCAAACCCCTGTGGCAAGACTGAGACCCCCGGCACAAAAACCAAGCCCCTGAAGGACACATGAGCCAGACACAGGGAGCCACAGCAGAGGGCTGCAAGTGAGCCCACACATAGCAGACAGAAAAGCACCACAGGAAAAAGTGCAGACACCAGAGGGCCAAGGCCCCAAATGCCCACTCAGGCCAGAGAAGGCACTGCAGCCCACCGGCCAGGTGAAAACCAGAGGAAAGAAGCAACACACAAGGCTGCGGCATTGCTAGCAGGCAAACAAACGCATCCCACCATGGCGCACCAAACAGAAATAAGCCGGTGCCAGGCAGAAACACTCCCTAGAACACCACTGACAGGGAAGCCGAGAGCCAGCAACATTGCCCCACTGAAGAAAGGCACAGCAGGCCTCCAGCTGGGAGAACAAAACCAGGACAAAGTCAGGAAGAAATCTGCCGCACCACAAGCAGACACCCCCCCCCCCCCCACGTGGGCCACAGGAGACACAATACAGCACCCCTGGCTATAGAAAAATTGGGGACAGGCACCCCCTCCACGCGCGTCCTGACAGGGAACCAGCAGGCTGGGAGATGCCAAAACCGTGCTTCCGACCCCACAGCATCGACAGCAGGAACAGAGAGGTGCCACAGATCAACAAGCACACATTCGGCACTCGAGAGAACTGCACCCTGGCCGTAGGCCCCGTAAAGCGGACGCTGACGGATGTGCAATGGAAGAGCCCCCAACGGCCCACCGTGCAGCCGTCACACAGTCAGACACACACCCCGGCCGGAGAAAGGCACAGCAAACCTACGCCTGGCAGAAATCAGCCCAGACAACAGCACAGGCCCACCCCAACCGGACGTGAGCACCATCGACCTACGGTCAAAGTGAAAATATGCAGGCAACCAAAGCGTGGGAGAATATGTCAAAGCATCAGCAATGCCTCCCAACAGAGAGGAGGAGACAGACTCCCTAGCACTGGTACATGCCCTCAAGCTGGCCGGAGGCAAGCAGCGCAGACCTCTGGCCCAGCAAGAAATGAAACGAGGGAGGAGCCCCGATCCACCGCCCTTAGGCAGACCCACTCCTCCCCTTACCTGAAATGACATGGTCACCAGCAAGCCAGAAGAGAACGCGGAAGCCTTTCCCCATGACCGCCAGCACCGTGTGGCCAGAAACAGAGCCATCACGAACACCGGAGCATGCGTACAGTGGGTGCCCTAACCCAGAACACACAACACAGCCGGAACAAGCACGCCGCACCGCACAGCAAAAAGGCAGCCTACGATAACGCCAACCAAAACAACAAACCTACCCTGGAGCGAGCGCGCCGCACCCAAACCAACATGTCTACAGACACAAAAGAACAGGTCTTGTGGAGGGGGCGTTTCCTTTTTATTTTGGTAGGGGGTGTGTCTACGAGGCACAGGGGCCTCATTGCGTAATGGAGATAAGCGAGAGGGACTGGAGGTAATGAAATCCTCTAAGGCTGACTTTGGAAACTGACAGATTTATTAAGTTCGATGCAAAGTTCGATAATTTTCCCGGCACTCTGGCTCTCACTCCTAATATTTGTCTTTATATATGTAAATGTCACTTTTTAGTTTCTCGCTTTTTCTCTCAGTTGTTTAAACAGTTAATAAAAAGATCAATTTAATAAATGTATGTTGTAGAGAGGCAAATAAGTGAAAGAGAGACAGGCTATGGAAAGTGGGGCCAAAGAAATAAGATCAGGGGTCAACACTTAGAGGAGGAGGGGCAGAGAGGGGAGAAGCAGAGGTGGAGGGAGGAAGGTGGCAGAGGAGAGGGGAGGAGGGGGCAGAAGGAGGAGGAAGAGAGTCAGGCTATGGAAAGTGGGGCCAAAGAAATAGGATCAGGGGTCAACACTTAGAGGAGGAGGGGCAGAGAGGGGAGAAGCAGAGGTGGAGGGAGGAAGGTGGCAGAGGAGAGGGGAGGAAGAGAGACAGGCTATGGAAAGTGGGGCCAAAGAAATAGGATCAGGGGTCAACACTTATAGATTTGCTCCAGGATTATTCAGTCTATTTTTACAAACAGCCGAAGGTGCTAACCGTCTCCTCCCCGTGCAGGCATTTCCAGTCTTTCTTCCTCGCATACTACTGCTGCGATGCCTATGGGGCGCCATGCTCTCTACAAATCCCGTCGCATATATGGCAATACACCTGATTCAGGCGGGAGACTCCAGATTTTCTAAGCCAAAGTGCCTTTTTTTTTAGCTGCGTCGCTCTTGAAATTGCTTCTGCTTCAATAGACGTCAATGGGGGAAATACATTCTCCTGATTTCTTTTTTAAATCTGGCACTTAAGTTCTTGTTCTGAAATGTTGGCATTTATGCTCTCCTCCTGGCTCTGAATGGGGAGAGGAGTATCTGAGGTCTGTGAGGGTCTAAAAATGAAGATACCTGCACAGACCCTCGGGGGCCCCTCTCACATATAGGAGACACAGACCCTCAGGGGCCCCTCCACTCTGAAGGAGGCACAGACCCTCAGGGGCCCCTCTCACATATACAAGACACAGACCCTCAGGGGCCCCTCTCACATATACGAGACACAGACCCTCAGGGGCCCCTCCACTCTGCAGGAGGCACAAACCCTCAGGGTCCCCTCCCCACTGCAGGAAGCACAGACCCTCAGGGGTCCCTCCCACTGCAGGAAGCACTGACCCTCAGGGGACCCTCCCCTTGCAGGAGGGACATACCCTCGGGCCCCCTCCCCCTGCAGGAGTCACAGAAACTCAGGAGCCCCTCTCCACTTCAGGAGGCACAGACCCTCAGGGCCCCTCCCCCTACAGGAGGCACAGACCCTCAGGGGCCCCTCTCCCTGCAGGAGGTACAGACCCTTAGGGGCCCCTCCCCCTGCAGGAGGCACAGAACCTGCAGGAGGCACAGACCCTCAGGGACCCTTCTCCCCTGCAGGACGAACAGACCCTCATGGGCCGCCCCCCCCCCCCCTGCAGGAGGCGCAGACCCTCAGGGGCCCCTCTCTCCTGCAGGAGGCAAAGACCCTCAGGGACCCCTCCCCCCTGCAGGAGGCACAGATCCTCAGGGGCCCCTCTCCCCTGCAGGAGGCACTGACCCTTGGGGGCCCTCTCCCCTGCAGGAGGCACAGACCCTCAGGGGCCCCTCCCCCCTGCAGGAGGCACAGACCCTCAGGGGCCCCTCCCCCCTCAGGGGCCCCTCTCTCCTGCAGGAGGCACAGACCCTCAGGGGCCCTCTCCCCTGAAGGAGGCACAGACCCTCAGGGGCCCCTCCCCCTGCAGGAGGCACAGGCCCTCAGGGGCCCTTCTCCCCTGCAGGAGGCACAGGCTCTTAGGGGCCCCTCCCCCTGCAGGAGGCACAGACCCTCAGGGGCCCCTCCCCCTGCAGGAGGCTGGGACAGAACAGGACTCACTGCTGGTGCTGACTCTTGCCCCCTCTGACCCGGACAGGATGACACTGACAGGAAGAGAGGAGCTCATCCTCCGCTGCTGGTGCTGACTCTGCCACAAATGACCCCACACTATCACACCCACAGACCTGAGGAGAGCTCATCTGTCGCTGCCGCCGCTGACCCGGAAGTGAAACTCTTCATTTGCAGACTCTGTCTTTATTACTCTCTGTTATATTTTAGCTATGTTGTAGTTTGTATCATCCATCTCTCCACCAGTGGAACCCTGTAAGGATGATGTAACATGGATTACATTTGAGCTATGTTGCAGTTTGTATCATCCATCTCTCCACCAGTGGAACCCTGTGAGGATGATGTAACATGGATTATATCTTAGTTATGTTGTAGGTTGTATCATCCATCTCTTCACCAGCGGAACCCTGTAAGGATGATGTAAAATGGATTATATTTTAGCTATGTTGTAGTTTGTATCATCCATCTCTTCACCAGCGGAACCCTGTAAGGATGATCTAAAATGGATTATATTTTAGCTATGTTGTAGTTTGTATCATCCATCTCTCCACCAGTGGAACCCTGTAAGGATGATGTAACATGGATTACATTTTAGCTATGTTGCAGTTTGTATCATCCATCTCTCCACCAGTGGAACCCTGTGAGGATGATGTAACATGGATTATATCTTAGTTATGTTGTAGGTTGTATCATCCATCTCTTCACCAGTGGAACCCTGTGAGGATGATGTAACATGGATTATATTTTAGCTATGTTGTAGTTTGTATCATCCATCTCTCCACCAGTGGAACCCTGTAAGGATGATGTAACATGGATTACATTTTAGCTATGTTGCAGTTTGTATCTTCCATCTCTCCACCAGTGAAACCCTGTACGGATGATGTAACATGGATTATATCTTAGTTATGTTGTAGGTTGTATCATCCATCTCTTCACCAGCGGAACCCTGTAAGGATGATGTAAAATGGATTATATCTTAGTTATGTTGTAGTTTGTATCATCCATCTCTCCACCAGTGGACTCCTGTTAGGATGATGTAACATGGATTATATTTTAGCTATGTTGTAGTTTGTATCATCCTTCTCTCCACCAGCGGAACCCTGTGAGGATGATATAACATGGATTACATTTTAGCTATGTTGCAGTTTGTATCATCCATCTCTCCACCAGTGAAACCCTGTACGGATGATGTAACATGGATTATATCTTAGTTATGTTGTAGGTTGTATCATCCATCTCTTCACCAGCGGAACCCTGTAAGGATGATGTAAAATGGATTATATCTTAGTTATGTTGTAGTTTGTATCATCCATCTCTCCACCAGTGGACTCCTGTTAGGATGATGTAACATGGATTATATTTTAGCTATGTTGTAGTTTGTATCATCCATCTCTCCACCAGTGGAACCCTGTAAGGATGATGTAACATGGATTACATTTTAGCTATGTTGCAGTTTGTATCTTCCATCTCTCCACCAGTGAAACCCTGTACGGATGATGTAACATGGATTATATCTTAGTTATGTTGTAGGTTGTATCATCCATCTCTTCACCAGCGGAACCCTGTAAGGATGATGTAAAATGGATTATATCTTAGTTATGTTGTAGTTTGTATCATCCATCTCTCCACCAGTGGACTCCTGTTAGGATGATGTAACATGGATTATATTTTAGCTATGTTGTAGTTTGTATCATCCTTCTCTCCACCAGCGGAACCCTGTGAGGATGATATAACATGGATTACATTTTAGCTATGTTGCAGTTTGTATCATCCATCTCTCCACCAGTGAAACCCTGTACGGATGATGTAACATGGATTATATCTTAGTTATGTTGTAGGTTGTATCATCCATCTCTTCACCAGCGGAACCCTGTAAGGATGATGTAAAATGGATTATATCTTAGTTATGTTGTAGTTTGTATCATCCATCTCTCCACCAGTGGACTCCTGTTAGGATGATGTAACATGGATTATATTTTAGCTATGTTGTAGTTTGTATCATCCTTCTCTCCACCAGCGGAACCCTGTGAGGATGATATAACATGGATTACATTTTAGCTATGTTGCAGTTTGTATCATCCATCTCTCCACCAGTGAAACCCTGTACGGATGATGTAACATGGATTATATCTTAGTTATGTTGTAGGTTGTATCATCCATCTCTTCACCAGCGGAACCCTGTAAGGATGATGTAAAATGGATTATATCTTAGTTATGTTGTAGTTTGTATCATCCATCTCTCCACCAGTGGACTCCTGTTAGGATGATGTAACATGGATTATATTTTAGCTATGTTGCAGTTTGTATCATCCATCTCTCCACCAGTGAAACCCTGTACGGATGATGTAACATGGATTATATCTTAGTTATGTTGTAGGTTGTATCATCCATCTCTTCACCAGCGGAACCCTGTAAGGATGATGTAAAATGGATTATATCTTAGTTATGTTGTAGTTTGTATCATCCATCTCTCCACCAGTGGACTCCTGTTAGGATGATGTAACATGGATTATATTTTAGCTATGTTGTAGTTTGTATCGTCCATCTCTCCCATGGAGCCCTGTAAGGATGCTGTAACATGGATTATATTTTAGCTATGTTGTAGTTTGTATCATCCTTCTCTCCACCAGCGGAACCCTGTGAGGATGATATAACATGGATTACATTTTAGCTATGTTGTAGTTTGTATCATCCATCTCTCCACCAGTGAAACCCTGTACGGATGATGTAACATGGATTATATCTTAGTTATGTTGTAGTTTGTATCATCCATCTCTCCACCAGTGGAACCCTGTGAGGATGATGTCACATGGATTATATCTTAGTTATGTTGTAGTTTGTATCATCCATCTCTCCACCAGCGGAACCCTGTAAGGATGATGTAACATGGATTATATCTTAGTTATGTTGTAGTTTGTATCATCCATCTCTCCACCAGTGGAACCCTGTGAGGATGATGTCACATGGATTATATCTTAGCTACGCTGTAGTTTGTATCGTCCATCTCTCCACCAGTGGAGCCCTGTAAGGATGATGTAACATGGATTATATCTTAGCTACGCTGTAGTTTGTATCGTCCATCTCTCCACCAGTGGAGCCCTGTGAGGATGATGTAACATGGAATGTTGTTGTATGAAAACCACAGTTGGAGAAGGGCTGAGCGCCTTGCTGGCTGCTCCTGCTGGGGCTGTATTACTGATGGAGTGATTACTACACTCTCACAGGCCAGGGAGAAGCAGCGCGTGCCGACTCGGAAGTGAAACTGTTCAGTTTCTTACAGCAGAGGAAGGTGAGGAGAGGAGGGCCCGAGGGAGGGGGGAACAGAGGAGGGGGGGCAGAGAGGGGAGAAGCAGAGGTGGAGGGAGGAAGGTGGCAGAGGAGAGGGGAGGAGGGGCAGAGGAGGCGGAGGAGGGGGCAGAAGGAGGAGGTGCCAGGGCAGAGGAGGAGGAAGAGAGTCCATGGCAGAGGGGGAGGAGGGCCTGGGGAGGAGGGACAGGGCAGAAGAGGGTAGAGGAGGGCCCGAGGCAGAGGAGGGGGGAGGAGGGCCCAGGGCAGTGGAGAGAGGGTGAGACTTGGGTGAACCTGGGCAGAGGTGGGGGAAAGAGGAGGGAGGCGGGGCCAGGGCAGAAGAGGGGGGAGGAGCTGGGGCAGAAGAAGGGCTGGTGAAGAAGGGGGGAGGGGCCCGGGGCAAGGAAGGGGGGGAGGGGAAAGGATGAGACTTAGGTGGGCCTGGTGCAGAGGTAGGGGAGGAGGGGCCAGAGCAGAGGGGGAGGAGGGGCCGGGGAAGAAGAGGGGGAGGAGGGGCCAGGGAAGAAGAGGGGGAGTGCAGGGGCCGGGGCAGAAGAGGGGGAGGAGGGGCCCAGGCAGCGGGAAAGGAGGGGCCCGGGGAAGAAGTGGGATGGGGGGGCCGGGGCAGAGGGGGGAAGGGGCCCGGACCAGAGGGGGGAGAGGCCGGGGCTGAGGGGGGAGGAGGGCCCTGGGCAGAGGGGGGAGGAGGGGCCCGGGCAAGAAGGGGGGAGGAGGGCCCGGGCAGAGGGGGGAGGAGGGGCCCAGGCAAAGGGGAAGAGGCCCCTGGGCAGAGTAGGGATGAGGGCGGCTTGGGCAGAGGGATGAGGAGGGCCCAGGGCAGAGGTGAGGGGGAGGTGGGGCCAGAGGCAGAGGAAGGAGGAGGGGGCGGGCCTAGTTGGCGCGATACAAAACTAAAAAACAAAAACCAGTGGGTGCAGAGAGTTTAGCAGCAAAGCAGGGGGCAGCACCAGGTCTCCTGCAGTCCCTGTTTGCAGCAGTGGCTCAGCACATGAGCTCATACAGATGTGCAGTGCTATGACTCGGGGTCAGATGCAGGGGGCAGCACAGGAGCTCATACAGATGTGCAGTGCTATGACTCGGGGTCAGATGCAGGGGGCAGCACATGAGCTCATACAGATGTGCAGTGCTATGACTCGGGGTCAGATGCAGGGGGCAGCACAGGAGCTCATACAGATGTGCAGTGCTATGACTCGGGGTCAGATGCAGGGGGCAGCACATGAGCTCATACAGATGTGCAGTGCTATGACTCGGGGTCAGATGCAGGGTGCAGCACATGAGCTCATACAGATGTGCAGTGCTATGACTCGGGGTCAGATGCTGGGGGCAGCACATGAGCTCATACAGAGGTGCAGTGCTATGACTCGGGGTCAGTTGCAGGGTGCAGCACATGAGCTCATACAGATGTGCAGTGCTATGACTCGGGTCAGATGCAGGGGGCAGCACATGAGCTCATACAGATGTGCAGTGCTATGACTCGGGGTCAGATGCAGGGTGCAGCACATGAGCTCATACAGATGTGAAGTGCTATGACTCAGGGTGAGATGCAGGGGGTAGCACATAATGCTCACAGTCGTACGACCCACAGCGGGGTAAATAAGGCGTTGGATGTAGTGTGCATGCCATCAGCCTCTCACACTCATCGTGCAATCTATGAAGTGTGAACGCAGTTCATGTGGTGCCAGCTCTCATAGTAACCCTCTCTGAAGGGGTATTTACTGTGGGGTTATCGGCCCTTGGAGTATCTCTGGGGTCAAAGGCTCTCTGTCCCCCTCCTGCTGCCCCTCCCTCTGTTCATTTAGGGGTGTGCCACCCAAGGCTCACTGGTGGGGGCTGAACATGCATCAGGGGGGCCACAGGTCTTATCCAGACCAGCCCTGTGAACCGTCGGGTCGACCAGCACTCTACAGTTTTACCACACCAGACGAGAGCTAGCCAGCTCATTACTCCAGGCACTTCCCTCCCGCTTTCAAAGTTTTATCTGCTCTGGACATAGCTCATCTCCTCCACTCGCCTCTATCTCCACTGCTCCAAGAAGTGGCTTGGATGATTCACCATGGTCCCAGTAGGTTCACCCACCTCTGTATGCGGAAGGCCTGCACTACCATGATAAGGTTGGGAGCTGGCATGCTTCTCTTTCTGTTCCCCTGGTGCTTCTCTTTCGGTTCCCCCAGGTGCTTCTCTTTCAGTTTCCCTGGGTGCTTCTCTTTCAGTTCCCCCGGGTGCTTCTCTTTCAGTTCCCCCGGGTGCTTCTCTTTTGGTTCCCCTGGGTGCTTCTCTTTCAGTTCCCTTGGGTGCTTCTCTTTCGGTTCCCCCGGGTGCTTCTCTTTCAGTTCCCCCGGGTGCTTCTCTTTTGGTTCCCCTGGGTGCTTCTCTTTCAGTTGCCTTGGGTGCTTCTCTTTCGGTTCCCCCGGGTGCTTCTCTTTCGGTTCCCCCGGGGTGATTCTCTTTCAGTTCCCCCGGGTGCTTCTCTTTCAGTTCCTCCGGGTGCTTCTCTTTTGGTTCCCCGGGGTGCTTCTCTTTTGGTTCCCCCGGGTGCTTCTCTTTTGGTTCCCCTGGGTGCTTCTCTTTCAGTTCCCTTGGGTGCTTCTCTTTCGGTTCCCCCGGGTGCTTCTCTTTCGGTTCCCCCGGGGTGATTCTCTTTCAGTTCCCCCGGGTGCTTCTCTTTCAGTTCCCCCGGGTGCTTCTCTTTCGGTTCCTCCGGGTGCTTCTCTTTTGGTTCCCCGGGGTGCTTCTCTTTTGGTTCCCCTGGGTGCTTCTCTTTTGGTTCCCCTGGGTGCTTCTCTTTTGGTTCCCGTGGGTGCTTCTCTTTCAGTTCCCCCGGTTGCTTCTCTTTCGGTTCCCCCGGGTGCTTCTCTCTTGGTTCCCCCGGGTGCTTCTCTCTTGGTTCCCCCGGGTGCTTCTCTTTTGGTTCCCCCAGGTGCTTCTCTTTCAGTTCCCCCGGGTGCTTCTCTTTCAGTTCCTCAGGGTGCTGCTCTTTATATTCAGCAAGAGCCAGGATCATTGGAAGACTTGTGGGTGGGAGACTGAGCCTTGCCACTGTCTGCAGATGTCTCATCCCACGGGTCAACTATCCTGCAGTCGTAGTGAAACGGACCCCCAACCCCACACTATGCTTCAGTCCTTTAGCTTCGGTCAGTACCGTGGATGTGGCTCTACGGATCTGGGCCCCGGGCTGCCCAGCACTGCTTACTGTTTGGGGATTCTGGGGTGCTTAGTGTAAATGTTGGTCCAGGTTGTACTTGGTTAAACTGCACTTTCTGGTTCTAATTGAAATATTCTCAGTAAATCATCACCGTTACTCTGCTCTCTCATGCAGAATCGTTCACTCTTTAACCTTGCGCACACGCACCCTCTGCAGCCCCTTTGTTTGGGGCAGAAATGAATGGGCAATCTTCCCCATTTTGGTCTTGATTAAATAAATTGCTGTCCTTACTCAGAGCCCGAGGTAGCGGCAGACAGCGCCCTTTTGTGATTGGAGGACTCTTTTCATTTTGTGCCCAGCTCACTTGGTTGTGTGATGTTTAATAATTGTGAGTCTACATGGCCCACTGGTATATATGACTCCCTTCAGTTAGCCATGGGTCATTAACAGCACATTGCATTATGATATTTTTGCACCCATACTAACAGTGCTTAAACCCAAACTACATGTCCCAGAATGCTATGTTTCCTTGCTAAAAGTTAGGACTTAAGGTGTACTGTGCAATGGGGTCACTTTGTGACCTTGTTATAGTACATCAAAGATTCAATCTGGTCTCAGTGTGTGGGTTTAAACTCCTTTATATTGGGAAAGGTTCCAGAATGGGTCCATTTGTGATTCTTACTAATTTTCACAAAAAATGCTTGTTTTTTAATTTTTTATTTGGGGGAGATTATCATTCTAATGGATTAACAGTTGTGCAAGGAGGAAACAAAAGTATATTTTGACAGAAAAATATTAGTTTCATCTTTTTTAATACATTCCTAAGCTCTTTTGCTCACAGTTCTATACATTAAACTCTTTGATGTCCAAACCTTCTTCTCCAAAGAGTTGTGAGGGTTTTATCGAAGCAGATTTATGAAGCCCAGCTAATTACCCACTAAGGTATCCAGCCACTGGTAGCCATGCTGCTTCGGTGGATCAATTCAACAACCAGGTCGTGAGTCCCTCCCTGAATGGAGGTTGAGGCCTGAGGTGGAGGGGGAGGCTGTTCCAGGACTTCGCTGCGAGGTAGGAGAAGGAGCATCCCTTACGGTTGTTTCGGTGGATGCGGAGCGGTGTGAGACAGGGAGGTGGAGCGCAGATGTCTGAAGGTTTGGTGGAACCTTAGGTGGTGGTTGATATAAGCTAGTCCTTGGTTTTGCAGGGCTTTGTAGTTGGGGTTCAGCGTCCTGAATTGACACCTTTTGTGGACGAGGAGCCAGCGGAGTTTCTTGAGGTGTGGGGTAATGTGGGTATGTCTGGGGAGGTTGACGCTGAGCTTGGCCGCTGAGTTCTGTATGGTCTGCCGTCTCTTCAGGGTGTGTGTGGTAATTCCTGCATAGGGTGTTGCCGTAGTCCAGGCGGCTGGTAACGAGGGCTTGAGTGATAGTGCGTCTGGTGCTGATTGGGAGACATTTGAAGATCTTTCAGAGCATGCAAAGAGTGAAGTAGCAGGCGGAGGAGACTGTGTTGATGTGTTTTTTTGTTTGAGTTTGTCCAGGAGGATGTAGAGGTTCCGGGCATGGTCTGTAGGAGTGGGTGAGGGTCCTAGTTCAGCAAACCACCCAAGAGTCAGTGTTCCCGAAGATCAGTTCTTCTGTTTTTTCTGTGTTGAGGCAGTTGTTTTGCATTCCGTTGACGACGCTTGTTCAAACCAGCATATGAAACTATAACTTACAGTTCACTGAGCTATTAAGGGTTTGTAGAGCCCCGGGCAACACATATTTGTGGCTCCCTATTAGGAATACATTTGAATTTATTACCACTTTTAGGTTCAATTGAAGTCCCTGTGATGCCGAAAAAAGATTTAATCATGTTAAACCTTCACAACCCGGAGCCGGCAAGAGCATCTAAAAGCCCAAGCTGCTTAGAGTCCACCAGCCAAGTACTATCAAAAAAAGCTTGAGCAAACATTGATAAAGATATATTTATTTTTGAGTTTGTGTCTAAATCTTTTACATGCAAAAACATTTTATGTGGATATCCAGCCAGCTTGTTATTCCTATTTCAGTGAAACCTGCTATGTTTAGTGGACTAGTGCATAATATTACAATAAAAAGACAAATGCATATAACACTTGAAATTGTAGCTTTAGTTGCAGAAAATTTGTTACCGTACATATAGCCCTTTTGCCATTGGCATTCCTGCTACAGCAACGAAAAATCAATGCACTGCTCTGAGGATTTTTACAGTCTCATCTAATAACTCCCCTTCATTTCTCTTCCCCTGCCTTGTCCATCTTCACTTCTATATATGTGAAACTTTCCAGCTTGGCAGGTACCTGTGAGCCTCCTGAGTAAGATAATGAGACACAGGAGATGTACAGAGACTTAAAGAGAACAGTAGAGCGAGAGACATGAAGTGGAAGGGAGAGACGGAAATCATGTAGAAAGATATGTGAGGTGGAGAGGAAAAGAATATAGAAAAATATGAGGAAGCCGGATGGAAAGATGAAGAGTGGTAGATAGAGGAAGATGTTAAAGAGAGGTAGAGAAATAGGTAGAGTTTAGAGTGAGGTAGGAGAAGGTGATGTAGAGAAGCAGAAGAGGACAGTATTCCAAGGGGGAGGTGAAGAGAGAGAAGCAATGTAGATAAAAGGTGAATTAGAGAGAGGTAAAAGCAGCAAGAAGTGGACGATGCACGATAGAGTGTGCAAAGTGAGAAGAGGTAGAGCCCAACATTTCAGGTAACGAGAGCGGAGAGGGGTGAAGTGTAGAAAGAGGAATCTGCTGTAGAGAGAAACGAGGAATTTGAAAACATATATGAACTAGAGCAGTGTTTCCCAAACTGTGATCTGTGACACATTCCCAGGGGGTCATCAGGCAGCAGTTTTAAAAGCTCTGAAAAATTCCTTGTAGAATTAGCAGTTTTCGAGCAACAATAAAAGTGTCAAGATAACACCAGTGATTAATGTACCTGCTGGGTCGATGAGAGTTTTTTCCAGTGGCAGGCTTGACTTATCTAATGTAGCACAGAGGGTTAATATGCCTGCTGTAAAGAACGCATACCATGCATTTTAAAAAACAGTATTTTATGTGCATAGGTCAGTGGGCTACTTCTTTTGTCACAGATATTCTTGTGTTACTATGCAGCTCATAAGAGACAAACATATTCTAGCACAGTGACCTATAAACTGCCATCGAAGAGCTGCTTACACACTGCATGGTACAAGTGAGTAACTTACGTTTTTCCCAGTCTTTCATTATCCTGATGCTGCTAAAGGGGTTTCATTTGGTGGAAATAGATTTCTATTGTTAAAGTCAATGCTAACCACTGTGTTAATTTCTGAATTCTGAGTTTGTGCTTTTCCAGACCAAGCACTCTTTAAAAATGCCTACCATTATGAATGACATGTGAATCCTACACTTTGTAGTCCCCTTTGCCTTATGTAACATTTTCTATACATTAATTTTCCCGTATGATTCATTTTCTCTATATGTGTGTGATGTAAAGTTATGTTATGTTATGTTAGGAGGTTCTTTTAAAGTGCACTGACACCGTGAGTTTCCTGGCGCTGATTGGGATTCAGTGAGATAGCAGATAGAGATTAACCAGATTGGGGGAAGAGCCAAGTTTTGAGAGATTTGCGGAAACGGATGAGTGAGTTAACAGATTTAAGAGAGAGGGGAAAAGAGTTCCAAAGTGTAGGAGCAAGATATGAGAAACTCCGACCTCCAACCCTCGCGAGTTTGAAGGAGGGGGTGGCAAGGAGATGAAGATGGGATGATCTAAGATTGCGAGGGGGGCAGTACGGAGTGATAAGGGATTTCAGGAACCTAGGGGAGGGGCAAGTCAGGGATTTGAATACTATGCAGCCGATCTTAAAGGCTGCCCTGAGATTGACTGGGAGCCAATGCAGTTTGGCAAGGAGAGGCTTGGCCGACTGCCATTTTGGAATCCTGAAGACCAGTCGCGCTGCTTGGTTCTGAGCGATCTGCAGCCTGTAGAGCAAGGTTTTGGGCAGACCATGATATAAGGAATTTGAGAAGTCCAAGCGGGAAAGGACCAAGGCCAGGATGACTTGGAGCAAAACTTCGGGGGACAGGAGATAAGCGACCTTCCTGATCCTGCGGAGCTGGTGCATGCAGGAGGAGACCACCGCCCCCACCTGGGCTTTGAGTGAGAGTTCGGAGTCGATGATGACTCCCAGACTCTTTACGGATGTAACAGGGGCGGGGGGAGGGCCATGCCCTGTGGGCCAGAAGTGTGGACCCCAATGGATGGAGCTCTTGCCTGGAAGAAGGAGCTCCGTCTTTCCAGGGTTCAATTTGAGCTGGTTTTGGCTCATCCAGAGGAGAATGTGAGACATGACGGCGTGAAAGTTGGAGACAGCGGAGGGGGTAGAGAGAGGGAAGATGAGTTGTAGGTCGTCAGCGTAGTTGAAGACGGTGACGTCCCACTGCCTCAGAGAAAGAAAGAGGGGGCGAAGATAAAGATTGAAAAGAAGGGGGGACAAAGAGGAACCTTGGGGGACACCACAGGAGGAAGGTACTTTGGGTCCACGGAAGGTGCCCAAACTGACCGACTGAGACCTGCCGGACAGAAAGGAATGGACCCAGGCCAGCGCCGGACCCTGGAGGCCGGCTTGTTCGACACGGCGGATAAGAATGTTGTGATCCACCGTGTCGAACGCAGCCGACAGATCTAGCAGTACCAGGGCCTGGGGGATGCCCTTGTCAGCATTGCCTCTCAGAGTGTCGAGCACGGCCAAGATGACTGCCTCCGTGGAGTGGCCGGGTCTGAAGCCGGCCTGATTGGCCTCCAGGAAGTTCGAGCTTTCGACGAACTGTGAGGGGCTAGCAGTGACATGGGCTTCCAGAATTTTGGAAAGGTAGGGGAGGAGGGAAATGGGTCGGTAGTTAGCTGGGACCGAAGGATCAGCCCCAGGCTTCTTCAGAAGAGGCACAAGAACGGCCTCCTTGAAAGAGCCAGGCACCGTACCCGAGGAGAGAGAGGAATTAAGCAGAGGGAGGGTACATTCGGGGAGGGTCAAGCAGATGTTTCGTAAAATAGAGGGGGGACAACAATCATCTGGGGAACCAGACTTGACCCGGGTGACTAGTTTCTTTAGGGTGGTAGAGTCAAGGGTAGGGAAGTGTGAGAGTGAGGAAGTATTGTAGGGGACAAGAGTGATATTAGCGTCAGGAAGGGAGGCAGTGATGGAGTCCTTAATCATAACAATTTTGTCCACAAAAAAAGAACTGAGGGCATTACAAGATTCCTGAGTGGGGGCCTGGGTGGGAAGAGTCCTGGTGTCAGTGGTGAGTTCCCCAATGACTTTAAAGATCTCCTTTGATTTAATAGGTGCGGAGAGGATTCTTTCAGTGATGTGTGCAGATTTGGCCGCGATGATAGCTTTCTTGTATTTATTACGCGCGGCCAGGTAAATGTCCCTACTCGTGGTACAATAGTCTCTTCTCCACCTGCGCTCGAGTTGGCGAAGTTCAAGGTGTTGCTGTTTTAAGCTAGAATTGTACCACTTGTGGGAATGACTGTACCGGGACCGAGGGAATTTAGTTAGAGGGGCCAGGGTATCGCTGCCCGATACCAGCCAGTGGGAGATGTCATTGGCCAGCTCGCCAGTGCTGAGGTCATGCGTGAGGGGAGGACGCGATTTTGAAAGGAGGTCAAGAAAGCCCTGGGTGTCTACAGCCCTCCATTTTCGTGCCATGCCGCCCTCTGAGGGAGGAACCCTGATATGGCCAGTGATGGTAAGGGTGGCCTCGACCAAAAAGTGGTCGGACCAGATGCAGGGAGTGATCACTGGGTGAGAAAGCTTGACCCCGTGGGTCCAGATGTGATCAAGAATGTGACCTCCAGTATGTGTGGGGGCATCTATATGTTGGTTTAAGTTGAGGGATGATAAGGCCTCGAAGAGCTCAGTGAACTGGGGGCCAGCATCCTTATGCTGGAACCAATAATTAAAGTCCCCAAAGATGGCCACACGGGTGGAAGAAGTGGTGAGGTTGGCCAGCTGTTCAGCAAAGGAGGAGGGAAAGAGGGGCATGGGGTGGGGGGGACGATATAGCACCATGAGCGTGACAGCACCCTCTTTCGTGCCCAAGTTGATCACAAGATTATCGACTGCTGGGAGAGCAAGCGAGGAGGTGGAAATGAGTTGTAAATTTTTCCGGATTACTGCTGCCACGCCCCCACCATGAAAGTGCTCTGACATCATACAATGGTATGAGAGATGCTATAAAACAAATGAAATACATGTGACAGAGAGGATATGGAGAGAGGAGAGGCACTGTTGAAGGGTGATAATAAGGGAATCATTGAAGAACCCGAACAAAGATTTTTGTACCCAGGTGAATAGTAAGGCCATCCTTTACTATTCCATAAAAGATAATACAATTCAATATATAATGATACATGTGTTTTAGAATGCACCATTGTATCCTAAATTTTCTTGGGGAGAGAGCCTCCCAAAGCCCCCTCTGTAGTGGTCAGGCTCACTCACTGCACTTTGGGGTGCACTGTATGGGGACTGGTCTGAACACATTTGCCAGGGCTGCTTTGGGTTTCCACTCTGGCCTTGGCAGGAGCAGGAGCCTTGTGCTGCAAAATAAAACGAACCCTTTAAAAGTTAATCACGGAGATGCAGCACCAACCTTCCCATTAAAGTTTTCAGTTTTTTGCAAACTCTTTCAATATAAAATGCAAAAATCCTTAGTAATTCGAGTGTTCGTTTTGTGTGCATATGTGTGTTTATTTTTTACTCTTTCATTGTTTGAAATTTAACATACAAATTGCTGGGGGTCCCTGGCCTCCAGTGTTGAGTCAATGGGGGTCCTCAGGAGTCAAAAGTTTGGGAACCCCTGGACAAGAGAAAGAGAGTTGATGTTAATATGGAGATATCGAGTTGTGGGAAAATTAAAGAGGAAGAGACAGTTAGGTAGAGCGATCCGTACAGATACAGTTTGAGAGAGATAGTTGAGATGGAGGGGGTGAGGTGAAATGGAGAAGGAGGTCCAGAGAATGATGTATTTCTGAGTGAAAGATCGAGTGAGGGAGAGAGAAAGAGAGAATAGTTAATGGTTGAGGTAAAGCAATAGAGGTAGCCAGAAAGTAGTAAGATATTTAGAGATGTGAAGGAAAGGGAACAGATGTAGTGGGTGAGAAAGGGAGGTGGAGAGATTAGGCAGTGAACTAATAAGGACCTAAATCTAAAATGTATTCAGTGAGTGAGGAGATGAATGGGGCAGAGAGAGGTGAGTCAGAGAGAAATGAACTAGAAAGGAGGAGAGAATGATGAGGCACAGAAAGGGATGAGAGAGAAGGCGAGAGAGGTTAGGTAAAAGGACGTGAAGAGAGGATGGAGGTGAGGTAAAGCTACAGACAGATGAGTTTGTCTGAGAAGTGCAATGGAATGAGGAGAGATACAGGGATTGTTGGATAGGGCCTTTTTTTTTGCAGGTTCACCCCCAGACTTTTTGCACTTAGCCTCTGGCATGGTGGTAGCGATTTTAGGCCTCTGCGCACGTTAGCACTGAGGCCCAGTGTAAAGTGCGTGCACACTCTGAGTGCGTGTGCTGAGAGTGGCCTGCCCTCCCAAAGGAATGCATGGGGGATATGTGTGTCCATGGTAGGTCCTGATATGTGGCGAGAGCAGGGTCGAGTTTGGTATGTGTGAACTCGTGAGGATAAATGCTGCGCGATGGTGTGCGTAGATTTATTGTGCCTAGTAGAGAAGTGCCACTTTTAGAAGTTGGCATTTCTGTGTGCTGTGGGATGTGAATTGCCTGTCTGGCTTGTGAGTGACAGGGGCTGGCTGGTGTGCTTGGCTCCAGGAGCCAGGATGAGTCTTCCCGGTGGTGATTAGGGAGATCTGCATGTAGATGGGAGGGAGGAGTTGCACCTGGGACCTGAGTAGGGCTGGGCCTTCCCTCCACAATGCTGGCTCCACCCCCTGTGGTGTGTCTGATGTCCCTGGCCTGTCCTGTGAATAGAGAGGGGAGCTGAGCAAAACAAAGTGCTCCAGAACCAGTTGTATCTGGTTCTCCTCTTGCCTGCAAGTTTGAGAACAAAGGATTTAGCTGTATAAAAGAAGGGGCTGTGACCCCATAAGGATGTTCTTGTTTGTGGACTTGAATCTACCAGGGGCGTGCTGCTGCTGGGGCTCAGGGGAAGGTTCGCCACCCTGGGCCCTGCCCAGCCCCTGGATGTCTGGGGGACTTCTTTCTGTTGGGACCCTGCTGCCTGGCCTGAGGATGACTGGGGGGGACTCTTGTTACAGGGAGCTGTCTGGTCCATTTTTCTTGCCCCAGGACTCCGTGTGCTTCCCAGCGCCCCGTGAGCACTCTGCTTTGGTTCCCCGTGGCCCCTTCATTGCAGGTGCCCACCCCACTCAATTATGTCTTTCCTGCAGGTGCCCACCCTGCGTTATGGCAGTTCTATTTTTGATCGTTGCGGGTGTCCACCCCGCATGGTCACCGTGATTGTCCCTATGTGAGTTGCACGGGTGCTTACCCCGCGACGTTGCCCGCATTTATTGATGCAGCGTGGGTGCCCACCCCGCTTATGGCTGCTTGCAGACCTCATCTCTAACGCGGGTGCCCACCACACATTTCACCGTCGCGGCCCGAGCCGCGTTCTAACCCCTTTCAAAGCCGCTGATGTTGCGCTGGCCGGTTCTGGAAGCCAGGCTGCCGTGCCTGACTGGGGCGGGCCTAGGGCACTTCATTTACGCTCCCCCCCGCGGCCGGGGAGAAGCCACACAGTGTCCCACGGGCGCTATCTCCAAAGTCCCGTTCCCGATATGGGGGACCGGGTGAAGATGCGCCCCATCCTGGCTCCTGGTGTTTTATGGCCGGGATCCCAGGAGTGAGGGGAGCCCCAGAAGCAGAGTCTCGCCTGCTATTCTCGGAAAGGAGACAGCCCCCGCAGAGAGAGAGCAGCCCGGTAAGGAGGGGGCTCGGGGTTGTCCCTGATTGTGTCTCGGGCGGCCCCACTTGGCAGCGGGCCGCCCCAATGGTGATGGCTCATTCCTGGTAAGAGCCAGGTGGCTCCAACCATTTAGCGATAATTATGTTCCGAGGCCCAGAGGAACCCATGCTTTATAGCCTAGGGGATATAGTTGACTTCTAGAGCCAGGAGGGCTCCAACAGGTGCATCATTTACTCCAGAGCCAGATGGCTCCAACGTTCACATAAATTACTTTCAGAGCCCTGTGTGGTTCCAGCAAAGGCCACATTTCTTAAAGGGCCAGCATTGGCAGCGCGCCCTGACTCTGGACAGAGGGCATTTGAGCCCCTTAGAGATGGCCAGTTGGCCCAGGGGACTATTAGGTTTACAGGGTGTAAGGCCCTACCTTGTGTGAGTTATATAGGTGCTAGGAAATGTGATGTTCATAGTATGTGTTATGCACCTTCATTTATGATTATAGATGTGCTTTTAATGCTTGTCAGGTTTTACCTACTGTCTTGGGTTTTATTGTGGTTCTCTACTGTGGTCTAGGTTGGATTTATTCCCTATTTCAGGTTATGTAATTACGTTTATTTTCTAATGCAAGGTATGTTTAGGAGATTGAGGTCTGCTACATTCAGACTTATGAGGTTGGCACAGAATAGAGATCTCGCCTTATAAGATTCTGTGCCTGTTAGGATTTATGTTACAGTTTGACGCTGAGTATAGTGTCTTGTCAGTGATTCCTGGTTGTGTTCTAAGATTATGGTGTGTTCTGACTTTTACTAATCTTTATCAAGTGATGCCTCTGAAGGTTGCCCACGTGGCCCGGTCATGTGTAAATAATCCCCTGTAAATATTGCCCGTGCCAGTTGGCACAGTGTATATTGTGTGATTACCATCTAATGTGTTTTATGATAATACTAAGGCTATTTTTATATATAACCTTGTGTGGATTTCCTTTTGTGGTGTGCCCAGCAGGTTGTTACTGTGTGTGTTGTGCAAATCACCACCCAGACAAGCCTGACTGCTTGTGCCAATCTACCAGGGGGGGGGCAGGGGTTATCTTTGGCGTGTAACTCCCTTGCCCTGACTAGAGTGGAGTCTCTGCCTGGCTTTGGCGCAAGCCTTAGCCAACCAGAGATCCCCATTTCTAACAGGGATGTCATAGAGAAACAAAATAAGTGTGGTACAGCGATAGGGATGAGGTAGAGAGATTTGTGTAAGGGAGCGTGGATTAAGAGTGATAGATATAGATGTAGGTACAGAGACTGAAGAGAGGCAAGGGCATGGGAGAGTGGTCTAGAAAGATGGAGCAGAGTGAGGTATATTGGATGAGAGTGAGGTAAGGTAAGGTAATTTTTATTATGCATGATTAATTAAAACCGTTGCATACATTAAATGATATTTAAAATCAAAACCACTACTACAAAAGAGTTAATCAGTGCTAAAATAATTCCCTATAAAAAAGGGATTAACCATTGTGATTTACATAAAAACTGTATAACGCTTTCAATGTTTTAATCAAGTAAAAAATCGATCTCAAGTACTTTGCATTATTACGCAGTCAGTCCTTCTAATCTTTGTCAACGTTTTTATTCTGTGGATTGTTATCTTTTTCTCCATGGGATCCCCTTAGAGCTCAACTTGTAGAGCTAGGGCGTTGCCTTCAAGGATGCATTTTTTCAGTCTCTGGTCAGTGAGAGCAAGGAATTTTATGAAGCGGCAATTCAACTGTACTGAGATTGGATTAAAGCAGTGGATTACCGCCTGCCTGCAGGACCTGATGCCGTGCTGATTAAAGGATGGTTTTAATAAAGTTTTCCTTATGTCTTTTAGTTTGTCGCAAATACAAATGATGTGGATGAGGTTCCCGACTCCACGGGCACAAAGCCTGCATAGCTGATCACCTCTTCTGCTTTCCCAAGGTGGTAAGAATGGGTTAATTGAACCAACTCCCAGGCGTAGTTTTAAGAAATTTTCTTTAGTTGTTAACTTTATTGCTGCATTAAGGTAGGGTTGGGGTTTGCAGGCTTCGTAATTGTTGAGCACTACCCAACCATGTGCTCGCTTCGATAATACTTCCTTATACTCAACAATAGATTTAAGTCTTGTTGACTTTGTGACTAGTTTGTTGAACACACAGTGAGCCGTCGGGGTATTCCAAAGATCTGTCAGACCTAGAGCTTTGATGGAGGACAAAAAGTATTTGTTAGCTGTTGATTTCCCTGTAGGCGTTAGTTCAACCCAGAGATGTTTATTTAGGGAACCAATCTCGGCAGCTCTGATTTTATGCCAGCATTTTACATAGGTTCCCATTCTCTCTGTCGCCTGATTTTCTAAGCCAAATTCCAACCGCATTTGGGCCGGAGAAACGTATTTAGGGAGCTGAAATATCACTCAGAAGGAAGTTGTTATTATGCTGTTTAAAGTTGCTCCATCTCTTCCTCTCATCGACTCACTCCCGTAGGTGATTGTGGGATGCAATTTAGCCCGCAGGACTTTTAAGAAGGGGTCTAGTGACAAGTCGGGCAACTTCTTTTTCAAGGGTTTAAGTGCCAGGTAAGTCATTGCACCTTTCCTTCGCAACAACTCCAGCTGGGGCTTGAAGGAGTTGTTATGGTCTAAAAGTATTCCCAGGTACTTATAACTTGTTACTTGCTGTAGGCATTTCCCGTCAAGATACCAGCTGGGGCTTATCTTTTTGTGGAAGTTTACCATCATGATTGTACTTTTCGCAAGGTTTATTTTTAAGGCATTCCGTTGAGAAAAGTTACAGGTCGCGTCCAAGAGATGTTGAAGACCAATAGGGGTTCGGCTGATCAGGACTAGATCGTCCGCATATAACAGATTTGTCAATGTCGTGCATCCTAGCCTCGGTGCATGTGATGAACAACTGTCCAGTTCCCCCGGTAGGTTCCACTAGGAAAAGGTTAAATAACAGTGGGGCTAGGACGCACCCTTGTTTGAGTCCCTTAGTTGTGGGAATTCTGTTTGAGATTCGGTTTTTATCCTGATCCACGTGTTGGTGTACAAGAATCTAAGTTGATCTAAGAGAGAAGTTGGTATCCCCCGGCTGGCCAGCTTATGCCAGAGCTTGGTGCGATCAACATGGTCGAACGCTGCTGCTAATCTATGAAGCAAAGGTACAGGGTATTTGCCCTCCTTTGCAGCATCCATAAGCATGGTCAAGGCCATGATATTAGTTGTTGTGCCTTGGCCTTGACAAAATCCTGTTTGCGTTATGGGAATGATTTTGTTTTCTGAGGCCCAATTGGCCATTTCTTTTAAGATGATCCCTGCATAGTATTTGGTCTCAGTGTCTATGAGGGCTATCAGCCGATAATTATTTGGGGTGGACCTCTCGCCATGTTTATATATTGGGCTGATAATTAAGCCTTTCCATGATTGTGGAAGCGTGTGAGCTCTTAAAGCAAATCTAAAGACTGGTACCAGTCCTGTGGAGAAGTGTGGCTCACGGTGTAGAGCAGGCAGACCCGGAAGCTGAGGTCAGACCCGGGACCAGGGTTCAATTCCCGATGCGGCAGGGTCTTGAGCTCAAATGTCCATGGACTTGATAATTCTCGCTTCGGTGCCTGCTCTAATCATGGGTCCTCACTCTGCAACTCTGGGCATTAAGCTTGCTTAATCTCCACAACGGCCCCCCTGCGGCGGGATGCCTGGCTTTCACCTTGGGGATGCCCTCTAGGGGCTATCTCACAGGGAAAAAGCCAGGACGGGTTCCCAAGGTAAGCGCCGGGAAACCTCCGGGTAGCTGTGCGCTCAATAAAAATGCAATAATAATAATAATAATAATTACTCCAGCATTCTGGGTCATGTTTAAACAGCATTGGTGGAATGCCGCTGGGGCCGGGGGCCCCCGCCTGTCTGCCTTAAGCTATTTGTTTCTTTATGGCCAATGCCGCGGGGCTATTGTACTCATCTGCTGCGCTGGACAAGCAATTTTTGCTTAGTAAGTCTTTCTCCCACTGTGTCGGGCAAGAACTGTTAGTATCCTCTTTGATGGAACAATCTTGGTTAGCTGCTTCGTTTTTAGGTCTCGCCTGTCGATGCGCATGCGCATCAAGCAAGGCGAGAGTATTGCGAGTTATCCACTCTTTATCTGCACTGCAAGGAATCGTGGCGATTCCTTGCAGTGCCCGTGACTTTTAAGGTCAATGCGCATGCGCATTAAGCTTATGCGCATGCGCATTGACCTTAAAAGTCACGGGCGCGTGCATGTCCGTCTTCCCGCCGTCTCGCATTTCCCCTGTCGCACTTCTCCTCCCCCCTCCCCTCTCTTCCCTCCAGCTTGTTTTTTGTTTATTTGACCCGCTCCGCCCCCTCCCCTTCCCGCCGTGTCGCTTTTCTCCTCCCCCCTCCCCTCTCTTCCCTCCGGCTTTTTTTTTGTTTATTTTACCCGCCGTGTCGCCGTGTCTCCGATCCTTTCGCTCTCCTCCCCCCTCCCCTCTTTTCCCCTGTCGCACTTCTCCTCCCCCCTCCCCTCTCTTCCCTCCAGCTTGTGTTACCTGGGTCATCTGGGTGCATGATACCAGCAGCTGTCATGCCGACCCGCCCTCTCCTTTTCTGTGCTGAGGCCGCCTGTGATCCTGAGCGTACACTCTTTGAAAGATACGGTTTTGATTAACATTTAGATAACCGAATGTATGATTAATTGCTTTCAGCCGGAGGGTTTCTTTAGAAAGCGGAGACCTCTTAAAAATACATTTTTCGCTTTAACATCATACGGTATGATATGGAAAGACCGCGTTATGACTCGGTAGTGGTGCTGAGTTTTGATTTATTATTTTTTTTTATTTATATCGGAGCTGATTGCATAATTGTAAATGTGTAACAGTCCGAAAGTATTGAATCACTGGTAACGTTTTTATGTCAGAACAATGTTCGAGGCCGCTTGTAATTGTGTACAAGCCTGGGCTGGTAATCCGATCAAGCAGCAGATCCGTAATGTGAAAGGCGGGCCTGCATCCATCTTTCAATGAAAGAGAGGGTTAGACGAGAACAGCGGTAAACACTCCCACTGTTGGATGTGGGCCTTGAGCTGTCATGGAGAGGCATCTCTTCTCCAGGCACTCGAATCCAACCCAGAGCTCAAACCCAAGTCAGTAGTGAAGGGCCCCCCATTCTCTGCTGAAGCGAATGTACTTGTTCAGACAGTTCAGTATTTTTTTAACATATAATTTTTATTATTAGGTTTTTATTAGGTCTCGCCTGTCGATGCCCCCTCCCCCGTTCCGCCCCCTCCCCTTCCCGCCGTGTCGCATTTCTCCTCCCCCCTCCCCTCTCTTCCCTCCGGCTTGTCTTCAGTACTTGCGAACCATTTACCAGTTTTTGAAAAACTTGCGAAAATGGCCCAGATTTTCTACCTTCTAAAGCTGGCAACCTTTTCTGCAGTTGGGCAGTCTTAACTTTCCCACTCTACAAATTTGAAGAAGCTAACTTTGCTTAAATGACAGTGGGTGCAGGGTCATATTTGACATTGTTTCTTTACTCTGATCGTCTTCCAAGCATAGCGAAGAGCACTGCTTATGGAGAAGTGTGAACCAGTGATCTAGTATGTTTCGTGTCATTTTCCAACCACCCAACGTGGTGCATCACGCTAGTCTAAAGTCTTGAAGTAGACGTCTCCTCTTTAAAGCCATCATTTTGCGATTTAATAGAAGTAACGCTTTTGGATTCCCCATTCCCAGATTGAAGCCTATACCCTATTAGCCTTCCTACACATCCCATACATGCAGCAATTTGTGAGCCTGTGCTAACTGCTGATCTAGAGGAGTGCCACCTCATTTTGAATGCTTTGGCATTCCTAGCACCTACGAGGCCATACCACATGCGGCCAAGTACCGATGCACAATGAGAAACCACAGCTCCTTGTTAAATCGACATCAGCTACCATCAAGAGCCAGCAGCGTCAACAAGGGCGGCATGGGACATTTGCGGGTTAATACGTTTCAGTCTCGTTGCAGCTCTCTAAAATGAGAAGTGGTATGAAATCCATTCAAATGATTCTCACCCTCTAACACTCACCCTCACCCTCACTCACCCTCACTCACACTCACCCTCACTCACCCTCACCCACCCTCAACCCCTCATCCTCACTCACCCTCAACCCCTCATCCTCACTCACCCTCAACCCCTCACCCTCACTCACCCTCAACCCCTCACCCTCACTCACCCCCACTCACCCTCAACCCCTCACCCTCACCCTCACTCACCCTCAACCCCTCACCCACCCTCAACCCCTCACCCTCAATCCCTCACCCACCCACACTCACCCTCACTCACCCACCCTCACTCACCCTCACTCACCTTCACCCTCACTCACCCTCAACCCCTCACCCTCACTCACCCCCACTCCCCCTCACCCTCCCTCACCCTCATTCACCCTCAACCCCTCACCCTCACTCACCCTCAACCCCTCACCCTCACTCACCCTCAACCCCTCACCCTCAATCCCTCACCCTCACCCACACTCACCCACCCTCACTCACACTCACCCTCACTCACACTCACCCACCCTCACTCACCCTCACCCTCACTCACCCTCACCCTCACCCTCACTCACCCTCACCCTCACTCACCCTCAACCCCTCACCCTCACTCACCCTCACTCACCCTCACCCTCACCCTCACTCACCCTCAACCCCTCACCCTCACTCACCCTCAACCCCTCACCCACCCTCAACCCCTCACCCTCACTCACCCTCAACCCCTCACCCTCAACCCCTCACTCACCCTCACTCACCCTCACCCTCAACCCCTCAGCCTCACCCTCACTCACCCTCAACCCCTCACCCTCACTCACCCTCACTCACCCTCAACCTCATGCTAAAGATTTACAAAAAAACCCATAAACAATTCTAAAAGCACTAACTCTAATGCTGCGAGACCTATTGCATTTCTAATGCTTGTTTGGACTGGTGTTACTAGTGTTGCTCTGATAAATGGAGGTGTTTATTTTTTGATTCGCGTCATTGAAGTGATTAAATAGATGTTCATTCCAAACCGCTCCTGTGATATTAGAATCAATACCAGGATGGTTTGGCCTCTGTATTTTATTAACTGATTGCCAAAATTTGGCGCTGTTTTTCAGTTTTGCGTCGTGGAAAAGTTTCACCCATATTTCATTATCTTTTGTTCTTTTAATTGCCCAACTCCTCTGTTTTAATGATTTCTTACCTTCGCGGAAGACACTTTGGGGGCTCGAATTGTTTGGGAATTTGCGGAGTTGTTTTAATGTATGATTTATGAGTTGCATCCATTTTTTAGACTCTAGGCTTTTTACCATTTTGGTAGGAATTTGTGAAGTATTCCGCTGTTTCGAGACTTGCCTGTTTAAAAATGTTTCCCCAAGCGATGTGACAAAATTATTCCAGTACTCCAAAGGCTGGTCTGTCAGTTCTCCCCCTTGCTTGTGCAGATCTTTGGCAATAGATGATATTCCCTCATAGGTAGATGAAGCTGAGGTAAAGAGACCAGAGATAGAGTGAGGGTGGAGTAACAA
The DNA here is from genome assembly GCF_964263255.1 of Lissotriton vulgaris. Taxonomy (NCBI): domain Eukaryota; kingdom Metazoa; phylum Chordata; class Amphibia; order Caudata; family Salamandridae; genus Lissotriton; species Lissotriton vulgaris. The sequence continues at coordinate 2,363,364 of NW_028251874.1, read as the reverse complement.
AGAGAAGTAGAGATAGGTTAAGCGGGACGGTGAGGTGAAGTACGGAGAGAGTGATGAAACACACTCATTTCACTGTAATTGCCACCAGCTGACGGAGAATGGGAGGGTTAGGCCTAGGCAGACCACACATGCACAAGAGAATGTGAGGGTTATGACTAGGCAAATCAAGCATGGACAGGAGAATGTGAGGGTTGAGGCTGGGCAGATCAAGCATGCACAATAGAATGAGAGGGTTGAGGCTGGGGAGACCAAGCATACACAAGAGAATATGAGAGTTGAGGCTGGGCACACCAAGCATGCACAAAAAAATGAGAGGGTTGAGGCTGGGCAGACCAAGCATGCACAAGAGAATGTGAGGGTTGAGGCTGGGCACACCAAGCATGCACAAAAGAATGAGAGGGTTGAGGCTGGGCTAACCAAGCGTGCACAAGAGAATGTGAGGGTTTCGGTTCCCCCAGGTGCTTCTCTTTCAGTTCCCCTGGGTGCTTCTCTTTCGGTTTTCCGGGTGTTTCTCTTTCGGTTTCCCGGGTGCTTCTCTTTCGGTTCCTCTGGGTGCACCAAGCATGCACAAAAGAATGTGAGGGTTGAGGTTGGGCAGACCACACATGCACAAGAGAATGTGAGGGTTGAGACTGGGCAGACCACGCATGCACTAGAGAACGTGAGGGTTGAGACTGGGCTGACCAAGCGTGCACAAGAGAAAGTGAGGGTTGAGGCTGGGCTGACCAAGCGTGCACAAGAGAATGTGAGGGTTTAGACTGGGTACACCAAGCGTGCACAAGAGATTGTGAGGGATGAGGCTGGGCAGACCACACATGCACAGTAAGGAGCATATTTATTATTTTTAGTGCAACTCAGTGCAGCAGTCTGGTGCAGCGCTGTGATGTGCGAGGGGGAGAAACCAGCGCTGAGCCAGATTGATTAAATTCAGCATGCTGCACCTCACTGCCCCGGCACAAGTACACAGTCTACCTAGTGCCACTCAAAACCTTTACACCGTAGGGCAGAGGATTGTGTGCTGTCTAGTATATGATTGTTATGTTATGTTATGTTAATGACTCTTTTATCGCGCATGACTCACCCAGGGGCATCTCAGCGCTTACCAGAGAGGGGAAATAGCCTGTGATTAGAAGGTTCAGAACAACCTGGTTTTTAATTGTTTCCTGAAGATCAGGGACGTTGGAGATTTTTGTAGCATCACTGGAAGGGAGTTCCAGTATTTTGGTGCTACAAATGAGAATGCTCTCCGCCTGTGCGGGTTAGACGTATCCGGGGAATATTTAGGAGGGCAAGAGCGTTTGATCTTAGGTTGCACTCACTTACGTGCTTGACCAGTTTGTCCCTAAGATATGCTGGACCTTCACCTCTTAAAACCTTGAACGACAGACAGCAGATTTTAAACATGGCGCGTTTTTGGATTGGCAACCAGTGCAGTTGTCTGAGCAAGGGGAGGGATGAGGTTCCAGGGGGGCAATTCAGAACCATTCTGGCCGCAGTGTTCTGTATTACTTGTAGCTTTGTTAGGGTGGTGATTCCTACCTCTGCCAGTAGGGCATTTTCATAATCAAGCCTGCTTCCTATCATTGCCTGTACTACAGTTCTGCGGTGTTCCAGGGGTAGATAGGTAATAATTCTGCGTAGTAGGCGTAGATTGTAGTAGCATGAGCCTGCAATGTTTGTCACATTTTCCTTCATATCTAGTTTGGCATCCAGTTGGATTGCCAGGCTTTTTACTGAGGTAGACGGTGTTGGTGCTGATCCCAGTTGGGGGGGCCACCAGTCTGGGGTCCAAAGGGCTGCAGACTTCCCTAGCAGCATTAGCTCTGTTTCCCCGGGTAGAGTTGTAAACATTGCTCCTCCATCCAGTTTGCGATCGCCAGCATACCATCCATAAAGCGTTGGTTTTCTTCAGTGATGTTATTACCGATTGGGAATAGTAGCTGCGTATCGTCGGCGTAAGAGATAATCTCAAAGCCGAAGGATTGAATGAATTACCTTGGCGAGGGGAGCTAAGTAAATATTAAATAGGGTGGGGCTGAGACAAGATCCCTGTGGTACCCTCTTATCCTGTAGGAATTTTTTGGGGAAACATAAGGACCAAGCATGATGGTTTGCCATCTATCCTCTAGGAAGTTTTTTCAGCCACTGTAGGGCAGTGCCCCCAATACCACACTCACTTAGTCTCTCCGCTAGCCTCCAATGAGATATCGTATCAAAGGCTGCGGAGAGATCTAAAAGAATCAGAATGGAAGAGCCCCCGGCATCGAGGGTGCGTCTTAGTGAGTCGGTAACCACCAGCGTAGCTGTTTCTGTGCTGAAACCCAGTCGAAACCCTGATTGGGACGGGTCAAGTATGTTATTTGCTTCCAGGTATTGGCTGAATTGAGTGTTTATATTTGCTTCCAGAAGTTTGCCCAGTAAGGGAAGCAGGGAAATCGGCCTATAATTACTTAATTCCAGTGGGTCTGCGGCTGGTTTCTTCAGGATCGGCCGCACGACGGCTTCTTTCCAGGCCCCCTGGATGAGACCAGTCTCAATTGAGGCATTAAAAATACGTTGGATTATTGGGGCACATAATGGGGAAACAAGGGCCATCGTACTAGGTGGGCATATATCCTGAGGAGACCCGGATTTGGCAGCTGATAAGAGTTTACTTGTCTCTGCCAGTGAGACATGATTGAATTGACTGAGCATCACACTATTCGTTTTAAGGGGGGTTTGCGTTTCATTGTTTGATTGGATATTATTTATATCCACAACTGGGAAGTTTGCATAGATTTTAGCGATTTTTTCATGGAAAAAGTAGGTAATAGAGTCACATAGTTCCTGGGATTCTGATGGCAGTTGCTTGCATACTGGAGGGGAGGCGAAGTCTCTAACAATATCAAACTGGGCTTTAGTAGAATTTTTTGAGTTTTCTATTTGAGTTTGGATATAGCAACACCGGGCATTCTTAATTTGGTGATGATAGTGGGATAGTTTATATGTTTCCCTGTCTTCCATGAGCTTTCTCTTCCTCCATTTCCTCTCCAGTACTTTACAAGTGCATTTCAAGTCTTTTAGTTCACTCGAGTACCAGGGGTTGATGGGCCTCTTTGTGCTAAAGTCGCTTTTTTGGGGGGGATCACTGCGTCCAGTGTTTTCGTTAGTGCTCCATTAAAACTCGCCAACATGGCAGAGGGATCCAGATCCGTCATATTAATTTTTATGACCTGTTCAATATAGGGTTTGGCGAAGCTGTCCGTTGTCAGTTTTTGCCATGATCTTTAATATTTGCCCTTATTGTATGTGGGGTTTATCCTATAGTTTGGCCCTGATTGGAGATCAAGAGAAAATGGGATAAGATAGTGATCTGACCAAGTTAGTGGGAGTGGTTGCATAACTTTCAGCTGTTCTGAGTTCGTGAAAATAAGGTCTAAAGTGTGGCCTGCAGTGTGTGTAGGGCCTTACACCATCTGATTAAGACCCAGATCACCTAAATTTGAGAGGAGACCCTTCACCTCTGGGTTGTCTTTGATTTCCCCGTGATAATTGAGGCGGATCGCGGTCAAGCGAGCTCATGCTGCTAACCGCTGGTTCACCCCTGACCTCAAGGACAAGAAGCTGGCCGCACGCAGAGCAGAGCGCGCATGGAGAAGAGCATACTGCCCCGCCCAAAAAATTACCTATCTCTCCGTGCTTAAGGCATGTAAGCAACGCATCCTGGATGCTAAGACCATGTTCTACTCCAATAGGATACTGTTAGCGGAGTCACAATCCAAAGAAATCTTCGCCACGGTGCACGAGCTTGCCTCATCCAACAGAGCCACGGCCTCGATCCCCCCCTCCCAACCTCTCTGCGACTCGCTCAACGAATTCTTCGTTGTCAAGGTCGCAAAGATCAAGGCCAATATCCCCCTCCCATCCTCCACATTCATCAACCCCTCCCCACCAGCTGCCATCTCCAAACTCACCTCCATTCCCCCCCTAACCAAAGCCACGCTTCTCCCTCTGCTTCAAAAGGTGAAGTCAGGTTCCCCCCTGGACTTCGCCCCTGCTCACATCCTGAGAGAAATCTTCCTTGCCTGCCCAACCCCACCCCTCACACTTCTGAACGACTCACTCAGTAATGGAGTGGTTCCCACTGCCCACAAATTCGCGGCTGTCATCCCCATCCTAAAAAAGGCCGGTGCCGACCCTTCATCCCCCTCCAACTACCGTCCCATCTCCCTCCTGCCTTACCTGGGTAAGGTCTTAGAAACTCATGTAACCAGCACCCTGAGCACCTACGTGGAAACCAATCACTGCCTCTCCTCTCGGCAGGCGGGCTTCCGCCCCCTCCACTCCACGGAGAAGGTGGTGATCTCAGTGATGGACAACCTACGCGAGGGTATTGACACCAACCTTCCGCAGGCCCTCATTCTTTTAGACCTGTCCGCCGCTTTTGACACGGTGGACCACTCCATCCTTCTCACCCGTGTCAGGGCGGCAGGCATAGAGGGCCTAGCCTTCGCTTGGCTTGAGTCCTTCCTGAGTGACAGGGCCCAGGCGGTCCACCTAGCTGGTTTCACTGCTGCCTCCCGTAAGGTCGTGTGCGGGGTTCCCCAAGGTTCTTCACTTTCCCCTCTTCTGTTCAATTTATACATCTACCCCCTCATTTTTATTTTACAGCAGCTCGAGGTCACGGTGTTTAATTACGCCGATGACCTCCAGCTAATTTTTAACCTTTCTCACTCCCCCTCATCCTCCCAGAACGTCCAATCTGTCATGTTGTTCATCCAAGATTGGATGAACTGCAACCACCTCAAACTCAATCCGGACAGGACGTAGCTAGTCTTGACCGGAGGTGGTTGCAGTCCTTGGTCCCCTTCTCACTGGCCTCTTTCACTTGGTGTCCCCCCGCTCCCTGTTCCCAAGGTCAAAACCCTTGGTATCCTCCTTAATCCCTCACTTTCTGTCCACTCACAGGTTAATTCGGTTGTTTCCTCTTGTTTTTTCTCCCTCAGAACCATTAGGAAGATCTCTCTCTTTTTCTCCCTACCTGCCCTGAAGATCATAGTGATGGCCATGGTGCTCTCGCGCCTCGATTATGGCAACATCATCTATAACGGCGCTCCGGCCTACGCCATTCAACGCCTACAGCTAGTGCAGAACCAGGCCGCCCGCCTGATCCACGGCCTGCCTAAATTCCATTGTGCCACTCCTCTACTGCAGGCTGCCAGTGAAAGAGCGAGCCTTGTTCAAGCTTGGCTGCCTTACTTTTCAGGCCAAAATGGGCACCGCCCCGGAGTTCATTTGCTCCGCTATTAAGCCTTACACACCTGGCAGAGAGCTACGTTCCACCCATCAGGCACTCTTAACCACTCACCGATTCAGAAAGAAAAAGGCTGGCGGAACAAGATTTGCGGTTCTCGCTCCTGTGTTTTGGAACTCCCTTCCCGTGGAACTCCGCATGACACCTTCTTACATTAAGTTCCGGAAAGGTCTTAAAACCCTTCTCTTCTCCCGAGCTCACTCTGTTTAACTCCCTCTGCTCCTGTTGTCTCCTCGCAATCCAAAAAGCGCCAAGAAACCGCGGGGTAGAAGCGCGCTATATAAATGTTTTTAAATTCAAATTCAAAATTCAAATAATTAAAGTCTCCTAGCAATACATAAATTCTTGGAGTTCATGACTTGCATAGCAATAGGTTCTGTCACAGCTGTGGGAAAGTTAGATTTGGATTTAGAGCCGGGCGGTCGATAAAGGAGGGCTCCATCCCAAGAGACTGTTGGGGATACTAGCACTTAAATGCCTAGTTCCATCATTTCGTTATTTATAGATGATGTCCAGTTTATCTGAAGGTCTTTTTTATGTGCAATTCCTATGCCCCCTCCTGACTTTCCCTTTCTGTCAAGTTGTATAAATTTGTAGTCTGTTGGAATCGCTATGGTAATGGCTGGTGTATTAGTCGAGTTGAGCCATGATTAGTACTGGAAACACACTCACAGTACAATATCCTATACATAGAGTAATCCTTCTACACTCCACAGGTTGTGTTTGTGCTATGAAGTGCAGGGCAGGTGGTGTTTGTGCTGTAAAGTGCTGGACAGATTGTGTTTGAGCTGTGAAGTGCAGGGCAGGTTGTGTTTGTGCTGTGAAGTGCAGGGCAGGTTGTGTTTGTGCTGGAAAGTGCAGAGCACATGCAATGTGTGGAGTGTTTGAAGAAGTGACAACGTTTCTCCGTGTTATCACCTGCCTCCATGGCTTTTTTAACATAAAATTAACATACCCTCAGTACTCTCACAATGCGATATTGAAGCCTTGTACATTTTTCCATATTTCCGCCCGTCGCTAATATATGAAGGTATCGCGTGTCCATGGCGGTGATAGAAAGGAGGAGTTTATTTCGTACAGAATGCTCCACCCACAGATCTGCTTCATCCTCAGATACTGATACCTTCCAACTCCCTCAAAAGCATTCCACATGCGGTGTTGCCTCAGAGACTCTGGGATGTCACAGCTCTGTTGAAGAGACTGCAAGAACTTTGTGTGAAGAGTGAGCTGTGATTATTTGGGGTGTTACATGTGATTGTGCAGATCTGTGCCCACCCTGTGCTCCCCCTGTCGGTAGGTCTCTTGGAGTAGTTGATGCCCGTGAATGGCTTGGACGAAACCTAACCTTTCAATAGAAAATGTATGGAAGGAATGTGTGTGTGCGAGACAGTGTGTATGTGCTTGTTTGTGATTGGTCGTCTTGGGTGGATACATTATGTGCTTTGTTATTTTAATTTTATATAGCGCAAATCACCACTGATCTCTAAGCGCTTCAGAGAAAGAGCAGGTCACTGCGTAGCTGCAAGGGCGGAGCTTAGACTGATGTCAATGTCTCTCTAAACAGGTGGGTCTAAAGGGGAGAAGGGCCGATTCCTTGCGCAGGTTCTCCGGTAGATCATTCCAAATCCATGGAAGGAGGACCGAGAACGCTCTGCCCCCTTTAGTCTAGAGTTTGTACCTGGAGGAGGCTAGCCTGCAGGCCTCAGAAGAGCGGAGAGCCCGGCCGGGAACGTACTTTTGCACTCTATCTTTTATGTATTTTGGTGCATCCACGTACATGGCTGTGGGAGGGCAGGGCGGATATACAGACGCGGAGGCTGAATATATTGACGAACAGGGGTTTCTTTATTGTCAGTTGACACAGATTTAAGATCTCTTTTTGTTTGTTCCCTGATGAAATAATCCTTGCTTCATAGAAAGCCGCCTTCTTACCTAGGATAGCTGATTTATATGTAGCAAGGAGGGCTTTATAGATTTTTAATTCTGTTGGATCATACTTAAGTCTCCATCTCCTCTCAGCTTGGCAGAGGAGTTGCTTTTTTTCCCCTTAACGTCTCGTCAAACCATGGCGCTCCTTTCTCTTTGTCTCTAACCCTTTCTTTCCGTTCAGGTGCCAGTGAGTCAATGGCCTTTTGTTACCGGGAGAAAAGGGCTGCGCTTTTATGGTCCAGGTTATCTTCACTCACCACAGGGACAGGGATAGAGTGGAGCTGAGTAACTAAGGGGTCTGCCTCCATGTTTTTCCACAGTCTAATCTTCCTCCACAGAGGTGGAGGCCGCAGGAGTGGGCTGTCAATAGGGACCCAACATCTTAACAGCACGTGGTCCGACCAGGCACAGGGACTGACATTGGTTATCTGTGCCCGCGGTTGAGAAGACCAAATCAGGTCTAAGATATGCCCTTTGTTGTGGGTAGGGCTATTCACAATTGCAACATTTCCATAGAGCTCATGTTTGACTCAAATAGAGATTCCGCAGGCTCTCTTTGCGTCTTGTCCCAATGATAGTTGAAATCCCCCACTACTAAGAGGTGTTTATATCTGGAACATAGGTCAGTCATAAGCTCCAGAAAACCATCATTGAAGTCAGGGGTGGATCTAGGGGGGCGATACGCTACCATCAGTATAAGGCAGGAGGATTTCAAGGAATTTTTTATCGCCAAAACGTCAGCACTATCACAATTTTCAGCAAGTATTTGAGTGACCATGAGGCTCTTTTTGAACAGGACCACTACTCCCCCTCCTCTGGAATCCCCTGGCCTATTGTGCCAGACCGCGTCAACGTCCATTGGCAGGGCTGCCACAATGTCTGGGGTGGAAGTATCCCCCAGCCAGGTTTCTGTCAGTGCCAAAACATCAATGTTACCCTCTTGTTGCAGGGAAAACACTTCAAGATGATGTTTATGCAAGGAGCGAGTATTAAGGACCGCTACTTTCAGACCATTTCCTCTACGGGCTCGGGGCTGCCCCTCAGTCCTCCGGGCCCCCTCCCCCTCAGTGTTGCTGGTCTTCAATAAGGATTCAGCTTGCAACTGTACATATTTTAAATATCTAACTTTTATCTGTAGCCCCCACCTAGGAGCGAGAATTACTTCGCCAAGGTTGTTTTCACTGCATGACACAGCGCCGCTGTTGCTAGGCGCTGGTCACTTCCCCTAGCAACTTGAGCCGCCATCTTGGGCTGGGGAAGGCTCGCGCTGCAGATCTCCGTCCCTCCCACCCTCCTCCCACTCCTTTAGATGTATTTAAACCACCATACCGCCCGTCCGCGCAGCGGGCGGGCGCAGCGGGCATGCCGGCGGCGCACCAAAGGCGGGCCCGTCTGCGCCCGTCCGCGCCTGGACCGGGCCTAGGGCCAGTCCTCCTGGTTCTCATCCCTTGCCCCCAGGAAGAACTTACACTGCTAATCAGCTTCGACACTGGTGCCTCCCCCAAGACCAATCTTGCACTATACTCGATCCTAGCCTCCTTACTGGAAATTCACCTCACTGTTGTTCGAATTGCTCCGCATCAATACCCTTATATCTGAAACACCCTCGGTGTAATCCTAACAATACACGGAGCTCTCATTCCATTGCCCTTATCAATGTTCGATCGCTCGGCAAACACCGACAGGAAATATTCGAACTTATAGAGGACAACAAACTAGATCTATTATTTTTGACAGAGACCTGGATGGACAGCGCGTCCGATCCGGACGTAGTCATTGCTGTTCCTCACGGCTTCTCTATTTATAGACTGGATAGACAACGCAAGAAAGGGGGTGGGATAGCAATCATTGCTCGTGATTCATATGCGGTAAGAACCAATGTGATACCGCTCCTCTCCTGTGAGGCTCTTCAATTCTCCATTAAACTGACTCCTTCGGTGAATTTTAAAGGCATTCTCCTCTATCGCCCACCAGGGCATAGGTCTGGATTCAATTCCGACATTGGGTCTGTTCTGGAAGTGTCTGCCCTTTATAGCTCATTCACCATCTTAGGTGACTTCAACTTTCATTTTGATAAAATTGAAGATAACGATACAGCTACCCTCCTGGCAGACCTGACAACCTTTGGCCTTTCCTCGTTGGTAAAGTTCCCTACTCATGAAGGAGGTCATATCCTTGATGGGATTTTTACTAATTTGGAGGACCTACATGTTACCGAAATACTCCCCACCACCTGGTCAGATCACTATGTCGTAATGGCTTCATTTATCACCCATGACACTGGAGCACTTATGGCAAGTGTCAGTCCCCGCCAGACATATCTGGCCTGGAACGACATCGACAGAGACAGTCTAGAATCACTCCTGACCACCTCCAAACCAATCCTCTCACATGACCCAAATATTGCCATTACTCAATTTAATGAGTGGGTGGGATCCGCGACCTCCGCTTTGGTCCAGACCAAACAACGCTCTCGCAACAGATCCTCCCCGTCAGCCCCCTGGTATTCCGAGACCTTAAGAACACAAAAACAATTGTGTAGAAGGTACGAAAGGTGTTGGCGTAGAGACTATTCTGAAGAGGCCAAAACCAAATACAAAGAAATGGTGACTAAATATAAAATAATGATAAGTGAGGCCAAGAACAAGTTTTACTGCGAAAGAATAGAATTCTCTAAAAATTCCAACAAGGCCTTGTATGAGACCACTAAACAGTTAGCAGGTGACTCGCCCGACTTACACCCTCCCCTCTCCCAACCACTCTGCGATGCGCTGGCAGAATTCTTTTTTAATAAAGGTAATGATATCTATGCAGCCTTCGCTAATGGTGTTAAATCCACTCCTAAACCCATCTCTGAGCTGGTTTGTATCCCCAGGACCAGCCCATCGCTCCTCCAGTTTGCAGAGGTCTCCACAACTCAGATTAGGGACATTATGTCCTCCATTAAAGCAGGCTCCACCCTTGACCCATGTCCTTTCAAAGTATTATCTTCAGTTACTGAAGTGGTTCTTCCTGTTATTACCACCATTTGTAACACCGTGATTACCACAGGTATTTATCCACTTACTTTGAAAAAAACCCTAATAAGACCTTTGCTCAAAAAGTCAAATCTCGACATGGATGAACTTAAGAGCTATCAGCCCATTGCTAACCTCCCAGTCTTGGCAAAGATTGCTGAAAAGGCTTTGAATTTTCAACTTTCAGCCTTTATAGAGGAACATCACTTATTGGATGATTCCCAGTTTGGCTTTCGTCAATATCATGGGACGGAGACGGCCCTGATCAAGGCTGCGGAGGATATTAGAGCCATCCGGGATGCTAGGGGAACAGTAGTTCTTATACTGCTGGACCTGTCAGCAGCATTTGACACGGTCGATCATACCATCTTGATCAACCGTGTCGAAGGCATGGGCGTTCAGCAAAAGGCCAAGACTCTCCTGGCCTCCTTTTTGGCAGAAAGAACCCAGGTGGTTACCATAGGACCCTTCCAGTCTGCCACCTTATCACTGCCATGTGGAGTACCCCAAGGATCATCCCTGAGTCCGACACTTTTTAATATATACGTGTCGAACCTTGCTAATATCATTCGAACTCATGGGATGAGCCTTACATCCTACGCTGTCGACACCCAGCTGGTCCTTGCCATCAGGAATGATGGCCAAAAAATTGCTGACAAATTCAATCTGGGCAAGCAAGCCATAGGGAATTGGATGGCCTCCAATTGCCTGAAATTGAATTCTGATAAGTCCGAAGTAGTTATCTTTAGAAACATGACTCCGGAATGGTCCTCCCGCTGGTGGCCACTGTCTTTAGGTCCTCCCCCCACACCTGTAAGTAGGGTGAGGAATCTGGGAGTCATTTTTGATGACCGTCTTACCTTCCTCCCACATGCTAATCAGATTACCTCCTCTGCTTTTTATAAGCTACGACTTATAAAAAAATTCTCCCTTTCCTTCCGACCTCAGCAGGCAAAACTTTGATTACGTCCCTGGTTCTGTCCACCTTGGACTATTGCAATGCCCTATTCCTGGACACACAAGAAAGAGTTCTCAATAAAATGCAAGCCATCCAAAATGCAGCTGCCAGGCTTTTGGGAGGTGTCCCCAAATTTCACTCAGTGTCAGGAACCATCAAAGAACTCCATTGGCTTTCTATCAGGAATAGAATAAAATTCAAAACTCTTTGCTTTGTTTACAAAGCTTTGCATAACCAGGGACCAGCCTTTCTTACTTAAAATCTTATTCCTTACCGTCCCCTTAGATCCTTGCGATCTTCTAACTTACATGAGTTAGTGATACCCCGTACCAAACTGGTGTCATGGGGTGACAGAAGATTCCTCGTGGCAGCACCCAAACTCTGGAATACTCTACCATTGGCCATTAAAACCAGCTCATCTCTTCGGTCTTTTCGAAAGCAACTTAAAACCTGGCTTTTTAATCAGTGATCCCCTTCCCCTCTTTGGCTGTACATAGCAGATATTTTAGCGCCGAGATGCCCAAGGGCCTTCGTTCGCGCTCTACAAGTGCTATAAATAAATAACTAAATAAATAAACTTTGCTTGCACACTTTTCTCTAGCACACACCTACCCGCCTTGAGTGCCCATAGTGTCTCAGGTGCATAGGTAAGTACTCGAGCAGGGGTTCTGGCTGCGCGTTGGCTCCATCAGCTGTTTTTATGGCAGCCGCGGCAGAAACTAGAGTGCTAACCAAGATGGCGGCTTCACCTGTGCCACCGGAAGTAGGAGTGCAACCACAACCGTCACCCTACACTCCCTTCACACAAACAGCACTTTGAGCTGCGGTGGACCGGGGAGAAGTGACCGGAATGCGGCGGAGGACTAGGTAAGCGGACCCGATGTATGCAAACACAGTCTAAAAGCCCTATAGCTGTAGCAATGTGTCAAGCAGCTTCTCAAAAGTCCCCTCTGTAGGTGAGCAACAAAATACAATAATGATTCAGAAAAGGGGGGTGGTGATGAACAGAGTGTCTGAATTAAGCAGACCACTCTTACCCAGTCCAAAGATCAGGGCTTGATCCATCACCGTTTTTTAGCTCACTGCACCATCCCAGCTCAGAACTTGGCTATATGCAAATTAGTCTGACCCTGGCCCAGTGGTCTGCTTAATTCAGACACTCTGTTCATCACCACCCCCTTTTCTGAATCGTTTTTGGCCACTATAGGTGTGGCAGGGTATACTCTGACATGAGTCCCTTTCTCACTGCACCATCAGGATTCAAGCAAGTCGGGCCGAAGACGGCTGAAATGCCAGAAACCGGTCCCCGGTAGCTTGTCTCCTTTCTGGTGAAGAATTGGCTTGGTAGTTTAGTCTGCCCTATTCCCATGATGCACTGGGCCAGGGACAGACTGATTTGCATATAGCCAGGTTCTGAGCTGGGATGGTGCAGTGAGATAAATAACGGTGATGGATCAAGCCCTGATCTTTGGACTGGGTAAGAGTGGTCTGCTTAATTCAGACACTCTGTTCATCACCACCCCCTTTTCTGAATCGTTTTTGGCCACTATAGGTGTGGCAGGGTATACTCAGACATGAGTCCCTTTCTCACTGCACCATCAGGATTCAAGCAAGCCGGGCCGAAGACGGCTAAAATGCCAGAAACCGGTCCCCGGTAGCTTGTCTCCTTTCTGGTGAAGAATTGGCTCGGTAGTTTAGTCTGCCCTGTTCCCATGATGCACTGGGCCAGGGACAGACTGATTTGCATATAGCCAGGTTCTGAGCTGGGATGGTGCAGTGAGATAAATAACGGTGATGGATCAAGCCCTGATCTTTGGACTGGGTAAGAGTGGTCTGCTTAATTCAGACACTCTGTTTATCACCACCCCCTTTTCTGAATCGTTTTTGGCCACTATAGGTGTGGCAGGGTATACTCAGACATGAGTCCCTTTCTCACTGCACCAACAGGATTCAAGCAAGCCGGGCCGAAGACGGCTGAAATGCCAGAAACCGGTCCCCGGTAGCTTGTCTCCTTTCTGGTGAAGAATTGGCTTGGTAGTTTAGTCTGCCCTGTTCCCATGATGCACTGGGTAAGGGACAGACTGATTTGCATATAGCTAGGTTCTGAGCTGGGATGGTGCAGTGAGATAAATAACGGTGATGGATCAAGCCCTGATCTTTGGACTGGGTAAGAGTGGTCTGCTTAATTCAGACACTCTGTTCATCACCACCCCCTTTTCTGAATCGTTTTTGACCACTATAGGTGTGGCAGGGTATACTCAGACATGAGTCCCTTCCTCACTGCACCATCAGGATTCAAGCAAGCCGGGCCGAAGACAGCTGAAATGCCAGAAACCGGTCCCCGGTAGCTTGTCTCCTTTCTGGTGAAGAATTGGCTTGATAGTTTAGTCTGCCCTGTTCCCATGATGCACTGGGCCAGGGACAGACTGATTTGCATATAGCCAGGTTCTGAGCTGGGATGGTGCAGTGAGATAAATAACGGTGATGGATCAAGCCCTGATCCTTGGACTGGGTAAGAGTGGTCTGCTTAATTCAGACACTCTGTTCATCACCACCCCCTTTTCTGAATCGTTTTTGGCCACTATAGGTGTGGCAGGGTATACTCAGACATGAGTCCCTTTCTCACTGCACCATCAGGATTCAAGCAAGCCGGGCCGAAGACGGCTGAAATGCCAGAAACCGGTCCCCGGTAGCTTGTCTCCTTTCTGGTGAAGAATTGGCTGGGTAGTTTAGTCTGCCCTGTTCCCATGATGCACAGGGCCAGGGACAGACTGATTTGCATATAGCCAGGTTCTGAGCTGGGATGGTGCAGTGAGATAAATAACGGTGAAGGATCAAGCCCTGATCTTTGGACTGGGTAAGAGTGGTCTGCTTAATTCAGACACTCTGTTTATCACCACCCCCTTTTCTGAATCGTTTTTGGCCACTATAGGTGTGGCAGGGTATACTCAGACATGAGTTCCTTTCTCACTGCACCATCAGGATTCAAGCAAGACGGGCCGAAGACAGCTGAAATGCCAGAAACCGGTCCCCGGTAGCTTGTCTCCTTTCTGGTAAAGAATTGGCTTGGTAGTTTAGTCTGCCCTGTTCCCATGATGCACTGGGCCAGGGACAGACTGATTTGCATATAGCCAGGTTCTGAGCTGGGATGGTGCAGTGAGATAAATAACGGTGATGGATCAAGCCCTGATCTTTGGACTGGGTAAGAGTGGTCAGCTTAATTCAGACACTCTGTTCATCACCACCCCCTTTTCTGAATCGTTTTTGGCCACTATAGGTGTGGCAGGGTATACTCAGACATGAGTCCCTTTCTCACTGCACCATCAGGATTCAAGCAAGCCGGGCCGAAGACGGCTGAAATGCCAGAAACCAGTCTCCGGTAGCTTGTCTCCTTTCTGGTGAAGAATTGGCTTGGTAGTTTAGTCTGCCCTGTTCCCATGATGCACTGGGCCAGGGACAGACTGATTTGCATATAGCCAGGTTCTGAGCTGGGATGGTGCAGTGAGATAAATAACGGTGATGGATCAAGCCCTGATCTTTGGACTGGGTAAGAGTGGTCTGCTTAATTCAGACACTCTGTTCATCACCACCCCCTTTTCTGAATCGTTTTTGGCCACTATAGGTGTGGCAGGGTATACTCAGACATGAGTCCCTTTCTCACTGCACCATCAGGATTCAAGCAAGCCGGGCCGAAGACGGCTGAAATGCCAGAAACCGGTCCCCGGTAGCTTGTCTCCTTTCTGGTGAAGAATTGGCTTGGTAGTTTAGTCTTCCCTGTTCCCATGATGCACTGGGCCAGGGACAGACTGATTTGCATATAGCTAGGTTCTGAGCTGGGATGGTGCAGTGAGATAAATAACGGTGATGGATCAAGCCCTGATCTTTGGACTGGGTAAGAGTGGTCTGCTTAATTCAGACACTCTGTTCATCACCACCCCCTTTTCTGAATCGTTTTTGGCCACTATTGGTGTGGCAGGGTATACTCAGACATGAGTCCCTTTCTCACTGCACCATCAGGATTCAAGCAAGCCGGGCCGAAGACGGCTGAAATGCCAGAAACCGGTCCCCGGTAGCTTGTCTCCTTTCTGGTGAAGAATTGGCTTGGTAGTTTAGTCTGCCCTGTTCCCATGATGCACTGGGCCAGGGACAGACTGATTTGCATATAGCCAGGTTCTGAGCTGGGATGGTGCAGTGAGATAAATAACGGTGATGGATCAAGCCCTGATCTTTGGACTGGGTAAGAGTGGTCTGCTTAATTCAGACACTCTGTTTATCACCACCCCCTTTTCTGAATCGTTTTTGGCCACTATAGGTGTGGCAGGGTCTACTCAGACATGAGTCCCTTTCTCACTGCACCATCAGGATTCAAGCAAGCCGGGCCGAAGACGGCTGAAATGCCAGAAACCGGTCCCCGGTAGCTTGTCTCCTTTCTGGTGAAGAATTGGCTTGGTAGTTTAGTCTGCCCTGTTCCCATGATGCACTGGGCCAGGGACAGACTGATTTGCATATAGCCAGGTTCTGAGCTGGGATGGTGCAGTGAGATAAATAACGGTGATGGATGAAGCCCTGATCTTTGGACTGGGTAAGAGTGGTCTGCTTAATTCAGACACTCTGTTCATCACCACCCCCTTTTCTGAATCGTTTTTGGCCACTATAGGTGTGGCAGGGTATACTCAGACATGAGTCCCTTTCTCACTGCACCATCAGGATTCAAGCAAGCCGGGCCGAAGACGGCTGAAATACCAGAAACCGGTCCCCAGTAGCTTGTCTCCTTTCTGGTTAAGAATTGTCTTGGTAGTTTAGTCTGCCCTCTTCCCATGATGCACTGGGCCAGGGACAGACTGATTTGCATATAGCCAGGTTCTGAGCTGGGATAGTGCAGTGAGATAAATAACGGTGATGGATCAAGCCCTGATCTTTGGACTGGGTAAGAGTGGTCTGCTTAATTCAGACACTCTGTTCATCACCACCCCCTTTTCTAAATCGTTTTTGGCCACTATAGGTGTGACAGGGTATACTCAGACATGAGTCCCTTTCTCACTGCACCATCAGGATTCAAGCAAGCCGGGCCGAAGACGGCTGAAATGCCAGAAACCGGTCCCCGGTAGCTTGTCTCCTTTCTGGTGAAGAATTGGCTTGGTAGTTTAGTCTTTCCTGTTCCCATGATGCACTGGGCCAGGGACAGACTGATTTGCATATAGCCAGGTTCTGAGCTGGGATGGTGCAGTGAGATAAATAACGGTGATGGATCAAGCCTGATCTTTGGACTGGGTAAGAGTGGTCTGCTTAATTCAGACACTCTGTTCATCACCAGCCCCTTTTCTGAATCGTTTTTGGCCACTATAGGTGTGGCAGGGTATACTCAGACATGAGTCCCTTTCTCACTGCACCATCAGGATTCAAGCAAGCCGGGCCGAAGACGGCTGAAATGCCAGAAACCGGTCCCCCGGTAGCTTGTCTCCTTTCTGGTGAAGAATTGGCTTGGTAGTTTAGTCTGCCCTGTTCCCATGATGCATTGGGCCAGGGACAGACTGATTTGCATATAGCCAGGTTCTGAGCTGGGATAGTGCAGTGAGATAAATAACGGTGATGGATCAAGCCCTGATCTTTGGACTGGGTAAGAGTGGTCTGCTTAATTCAGACACTCTGTTCATCACCATCCCCTTTTCTGAATCGTTTTTGGCCACTATAGGTGTGGCAGGGTATACTCAGACATGAGTCCCTTTCTCACTGCACCATCAGGATTCAAGCAAGCCGGGCCGAAGACGGCTGAAATGCCAGAAACCGGTCCCCGGTAGCTTGTCTCCTTTCTGGTGAAGAATTGGCTTGGTAGTTTAGTCTGCCCTGTTCCCATGATGCACTGGGCCAGGGACAGACTGATTTGCATATAGCCAGGTTCTGAGCTGGGATGGTGCAGTGAGATAAATAACGGTGATGGATCAAGCCCTGATCTTTGGACTGGGTAAGAGTGGTCTGCTTAATTCAGACACTCTGTTCATCACCACCCCCTTTTCTGAATCGTTTTTGGCCACTATAGGTGTGGCAGGGTATACTCAGACATGAGTCCCTTTCTCACTGCACCATCAGGATTCAAGCAAGACGGGCCGAAGACAGCTGAAATGCCAGAAACCGGTCCCCGGTAGCTTGTCTCCTTTCTGGTAAAGAATTGGCTTGGTAGTTTAGTCTGCCCTGTTCCCATGATGCACTGGGCCAGGGACAGACTGATTTGCATATAGCCAGGTTCTGAGCTGGGATGGTGCAGTGAGATAAATAACGGTGATGGATGAAGCCCTGATCTTTGGACTGGGTAAGAGTGGTCAGCTTAATTCAGACACTCTGTTCATCACCACCCCCTTTTCTGAATCGTTTTTGGCCACTATAGGAAACCGGTCTCCGGTAGCTTGTCTCCTTTCTGGTGAAGAATTGGCTTGGTAGTTTAGTCTGCCCTGTTCCCATGATCCACTGGGCCAGGGACAGACTGATTTGCATATAGCCAGGTTCTGAGCTGGGATGGTGCAGTGAGATAAATAACGGTGATGGATCAAGCCCTGATCTTTGGACTGGGTAAGAGTGGTCTGCTTAATTGAGACACTCTGTTCATCACCACCCCCTTTTCTGAATCGTTTTTGGCCACTATAGGTGTGGCAGGGTATACTCAGACATGAGTCCCTTTCTCACTGCACCATCAGGATTCAAGCAAGCCGGGCCGAAGACAGCTGAAATGCCAGAAACCGGTCTCCGGTAGCTTGTCTCCTTTCTGGTGAAGAATTGGCTTGGTAGTTTAGTCTTCCCTGTTCCCATGATGCACTGGGCCAGGGACAGACTGATTTGCATATAGCTAGGTTCTGAGCTGGGATGGTGCAGTGAGATAAATAACGGTGATGGATCAAGCCCTGATCTTTGGACTGGGTAAGAGTGGTCTGCTTAATTCAGACACTCTGTTCATCACCACCCCCTTTTCTGAATCGTTTTTGGCCACTATTGGTGTGGCAGGGTATACTCAGACATGAGTCCCTTTCTCACTGCACCATCAGGATTCAAGCAAGCCGGGCCGAAGACGGCTGAAATGCCAGAAACCGGTCCCCGGTAGCTTGTCTCCTTTCTGGTGAAGAATTGGCTTGGTAGTTTAGTCTGCCCTGTTCCCATGATGCACTGGGCCAGGGACAGACTGATTTGCATATAGCCAGGTTCTGAGCTGGGATGGTGCAGTGAGATAAATAACGGTGATGGATCAAGCCCTGATCTTTGGACTGGGTAAGAGTGGTCTGCTTAATTCAGACACTCTGTTTATCACCACCCCCTTTTCTGAATCGTTTTTGGCCACTATAGGTGTGGCAGGGTATACTCAGACATGAGTCCTTTTCTCACTGCACCATCAGGATTCAAGCAAGCCGGGCCGAAGACGGCTGAAATGCCAGAAACCGGTCCCCGGTAGCTTGTCTCCTTTCTGGTGAAGAATTG
This sequence comes from Lissotriton vulgaris, assembly GCF_964263255.1. Lineage (NCBI taxonomy): Eukaryota > Metazoa > Chordata > Amphibia > Caudata > Salamandridae > Lissotriton > Lissotriton vulgaris. The sequence goes on along the minus strand of NW_028251874.1, from coordinate 2,344,706 downwards.
GCTTGGTAGTTTAGTCTGCCCTGTTCCCATGATGCACTGGGCCAGGGACAGACTGATTTGCATATAGCCAGGTTCTGAGCTGGGATGGTGCAGTGAGATAAATAACGGTGATGGATGAAGCCCTGATCTTTGGACTGGGTAAGAGTGGTCTGCTTAATTCAGACACTCTGTTCATCACCACCCCCTTTTCTGAATCGTTTTTGGCCACTATAGGTGTGGCAGGGTATACTCAGACATGAGTCCCTTTCTCACTGCACCATCAGGATTCAAGCAAGCCGGGCCGAAGACGGCTGAAATGCCAGAAACCGGTCCCCGGTAGCCTGTCTCCTTTCTGGTGAAGAATTGGCTTGGTAGTTTAGTCTGCCCTGTTCCCATGATGCACTGGGCCAGGGACAGACTGATTTGCATATAGCCAGGTTCTGAGCTGGGATGGTGCAGTGAGATAAATAACGGTGATGGATCAAGCCCTGATCTTTGGACTGGGTAAGAGTGGTCTGCTTAATTCAGACACTCTGTTCATCACCACCCCCTTTTCTGAATCGTTTTTGGCCACTATAGGTGTGGCAGGGTATACTCAGACATGAGTCCCTTTCTCACTGCACCATCAGGATTCAAGCAAGCCGGGCCTAAGACGGCTGAAATGCCAGAAACCGGTCCCCGGTAGCTTGTCTCCTTTCTGGTGAAGAATTGGCTTGGTAGTTTAGTCTGCCCTGTTCCCATGATGCACTGGGCCAGGGACAGACTGATTTGCATATAGCCAGGTTCTGAGCTGGGATGGTGCAGTGAGATAAATAACGGTGATGGATCAAGCCCTGATCTTTGGACTGGGTAAGAGTGGTCTGCTTAATTCAGACACTCTGTTCATCACCACCCCCTTTTCTGAATCGTTTTTGGCCACTATAGGTGTGGCAGGGTATACTCAGACATGAGTCCCTTTCTCACTGCACCATCAGGATTCAAGCAAGCCGGGTCGAAGACGGCTGAAATGCCAGAAACTGGTCCCCGGTAGCTTGTCTCCTTTCTGGTGAAAAATTGGCTTGGTAGTTTAGTCTGCCCTGTTCCCATGATGGACTGGGCCAGGGACAGACTGATTTGCACATAGCCAGGTTCTGAGCTGGGATGGTGCAGTGAGATAAATAACAGTGATGGATCAAGCCCTGATCTTTGGACTAGGTAAGAGTGGTCTGCTTAATTCAGACACTCTGTTCATCACCACCCCCTTTTCTGAATCGTTTTTGGCCACTATAGGTGTGGCAGGGTATAGTCAGACATGAGTCCCTTTCTCACGGCACCATCAGGATTCAAGCAAGCCAGGCCGAAGACGGCTGAAATGCCAGAAACCGGTCCCCGGTAGCTTGTCTCCTTTCTGGTGAAGAATTGGCTTGATAGTTTAGTCTGCCCTGTTCCCATGATGCACTGGGCCAGGGACAGACTGATTTGCATATAGCCATGTTCTGAGCTGGGATGGTGCAGTGAGATAAATAATGGTGAAGGATCAAACCCCTGATCTTTGGACTGGGTAAGAGTGGTCTGCTTAATTCAGACACTCTGTTCATCACCACCCCCTTTTCTGAATCAACAAAATACAATAGTTAAGAGTAATTGAAAGTATTAAAAAACCCGTAATGAGGCGCTCCGTGTTAGCTGCTCTTCTCTAAGCTGCGCGTCGGCTCCATCAGCTATTTTTATGGCAGCCCTGGCAGAAACTAGACTGCTAACCAAGATGGCAGCGTGGACTGTGCCACCGGAAGTAGGTGCGCAACCGCAACCGTCACCCTACACTCCCTCCACACAAACAGCACTTCGAGCTGCGGTGGACCTGGAAGAAGTGACCGGAACGCGGCAGAGGACTAGGTAAGCGGACGCGATGTATGCAAACACAGTTTAAAAGCCCTATAGCTGTAGCAATGTGTCAAGCAGCTTCTCAAAAGTCCCCTCTGTAGGTGAGCAACAAAATACAATCGTTAAGAGTAATTAAAAGTATTAAAAAACCCGTAATGAAGAGCTCCGTGTTAGCTGTTATATGAGCGTGTGAGGGACTGATCAGTCTGAATACTTATTTCCAGTGTGTAGGTCTTTGTGCCTGTGGATGAATTGTGTTTCACGTGTGTGTGTGCACTGGAGAGCACAATGCCTGTGTAATTGTGCAGCATTGAAGATATGGTTAAGAGATATCTGGTTTGTCGCATTAATCCATTTATAAATGAGGTCTGAGGCTGTACAAGTGAGAGTTGGAGTTTGTGTCACATCTGTGAGTATACAGTTGAATGGAGTTTTTTAAAAGCAATTTCTTTGTGTGTGTTGCAAAAATGTTGCCAATGACAAGCCTGTCTGCTCCCAGGCATGCCTGGCCACATCCGCTGGGACCAGGAGTCAGGTAGTATCCTAAATATTTTGCATATTCAGCATAAGATCTATTGTCTTTCAGATACACAGATTTTAGTATCCCCCCATGCTTGTCTCAACTTTAGAAGCAAATGGCGTGTATGCTAGCCACACATATAGGGTAATCTGGCACTCAACAGCCCTCACTGTGGACCAACAAACAATAAGACTCGTCTACATCCTCAGATTGAGGAGTTGTAAAAAGTGGCTTTACTAAACCCACCCTCCCTAGGCAAAGATAAGGTGGAAATACTCAAATTATTACAATCTCCTAAGACGGATATCCTGTTCTTAACTGAAACCTGGTTGTCAGAGGAATCTACTCCAGATCTCCAGAAGCCATATTCGAAGATGACCAAAAGAGAACGAGCTCAGAGAAAGGAGTGAGATAGCAGCACTTATTCACGAGTGGATCCACACATCTCTGAAACAAATTACTCAAACTGATGGGGTAGATCTGCTTTCCTTTCTCAAGTTTCGAGTTGATGACGACAACGCAGACCCTAAAGATAATGAATTTGCTGATTTAATGACGTTGGATTTACACCAACACATTAAATGCTCATGTCACATAAAACAAAATCCCTTAGATCTGATCTGGCTGTATAATTTGAATCAACCCAATATAATCGTCCTTCCTTGCATATGGTCCAATCATTATTTGATACAGTTTTGTATTCCAGTAGATTTTTCAAACTTAATCCACAAGCAGGAAATTAAAACCATATGCAAATGGCAAAAAATAAATACAGAGCCAGTGTTATCAAAACTTTCAAACCCCTCCCCCTCTCCCTCTTACCATCAATTGAAGACATTCTCTCCAAAGAAAAATAATACACTCTGTGGCTCAGACATGCTAGTGACCCACACCCCCGCAAACCGCACCAGAACAGTACCCTGGTACAAGCCAGAGTTAAAGGAGGTGAAACCTGCATTGCGTCGACATTGGTAGGAAAGGGATGATGAAGAGAGCAAAATCAAATTTAAAATTGAGCTTGAGGAATATAAAGGCAAAACGAACATGCAAAGTCCTATTAATAGGCAAATAATAAAAATATTTTTTTGATATCCTGAATGATTTTTCGCCCCCAGGTGAAATGAAAACTTCCCTGACTCCTATTGAGGCATTCTTTGACAATTAAAATACTTTTTAATAAAATGATGTAAAGATAGTATAAACAATTACAGCAGCAGTAATTCTGAAGTTGAGTCCGAAACAAACTCTGCTCTCCTTATCCTCGTTTGAAGAAATAAACAAGTTCCATGAATTTGTGATCAAGGTCAAATCCAGGTCACCAACTGACCCTTGCCCTTCAGCAGTCAGGGAATCTCTGACCTCATCAATCAATCAATCAGCATTTATAAAGCGTACCCCAAGGATATCTGGGCGCTGAGGGTGCTGCATCTCCTTCGAAAACTCAGGTCTTGAGCAGTCCCCTTCGGAGCGTTTTCATCAATTAAGCCGCTAAAGCTGTCGCTCCAAGCGTGTTTCAAAATGCTGAAGAGCTCCCGATACTGAAAAACCACGGAGAAGTCCCGGGTATAACCAAGAATTATAGGCCAATATCTCTGCTCCCTTAACCTGCAAAAACCATTGGTCAGAGAACTATCTTCAAGAGGTTCCAGGCTTTATAACTATACCTACTCTCAGTTGTTAATTTGTACGGGCAGAATGTCCGCCTCACCACTCCAGTTTTAAAATATGATGCAATTTAATTATTACTTGATGAGGTTGAATCAGCTAAAACCGTGTGTGGACAAAACTGAGATTGTAATTTGAAAGAATAAGACCAACGTTTGGAGCCAACTTTACTCTCCAACAAAAATGCGATTGTTACCGGAGCCTAAACCCACAGCTAAAAGCCTCTGAGTGATAATCAATAGTAATCTTAGCAAGTCCCAGCTGCTGGAGCAGTAGGATCAAAATGCAGATTTGTGCTGAAACTACTTGAGAAAATAACCCCACTCCTCCCACTTTAGACAAGAAAAGCAATAGCGGTGGCCGCAGTCCTATCTAGATCTCATCATGCCAACCAAGTATATGTAAGAATGCCCAGTATCACCATTCATAGACTACAAGTAATTCACAGCGACGCAGCTTGTTTACTGCATCATCTTCACAGGTGGGCACGCGTCACACCTATATTGAAATAACAAATCCACTATCAGACCCACTGCCTCAGCCCTAAAGGGTTGTGATGTCTAGCCCCTCATTTCATTGCAAACCAGGCGGAAATGCATACACCCGTACAAAACCAGAGATCGCCTCACTTGAATTTACTTGCTATTCTAAAATTACAGAGGAACAGATCAGGTGGACGCGGCTTTGGTATAAGTTTCTTCCATTTGGATCTCGCTTCTGGCGAAATCTATTTGAATCTAACTTCAAGTGTTGTCCCAGAAATCTGACAGCCCACAAGCCTATTCATGCTCGATTCTTCCCTGGTCTGATTGGTTGTCTCCTCTTTTATGCATTTCTTATTCAGTTCCAAGAAACCCCAGGTTGAACATGCTCTCTATATATGCAATGACATAAGAAGCGTTTTGTAGATCCTGTAGAGGTTTGGTATGTTGGAACGTGCTTCAGTAACAGAACCGAATACTGCAAAAGAGAGCTGTACAGTGCAAGTGAGAATGATAGCGCAGTCTTGTGTGCTAGGGTTTTATAAACCTTTCATTGCTGCAAGGCTGTTACAGTATTCAGTTTTTTCCATAAAAGTGTGCAATTTGAGCAGAGCAAGGAACACACATAGTGTTGGAAACGCATTTCAAATCAGTGCCTTTCCTAATATATGAACTATGTTATGGATATTGTTAAATTTTAATGATTGAATTTTTTTCTGGTGTTAGATATTCGTAATTTCCTCTGATCACACTGGGGTTGGTGAGACAGGAAGGAGTATTTTGACCTAGTTGTCCTGTGATAACGTGTTGTCTTTTCTCTTTTCCTCTCCTCTGCAGAGACTTGAAAATCAGAGTACCAGAATGGGGAGAAGACGGGCTCCGGGAAAGAAAGCGAATGCGCAGGGTTCACGTGAACCCGTAAGAGCCACAGTCCCATCTTTACCTCTCCATGACGTCTCAGCTTCAAGATCCCGAAATGATGCTCAGAGGGACGAGGACCTGGAATCGCTTTCGGAGAACCTGCCCCATATTATCCTTCTATCCATGCTGGAGGAGTTGGAAGCCAAACTGGATAACTTGATGAATACTGTGAAGGACGTACCTTCTAGAGTCGCTGGGCTGATTAAGAAAATCTGGATCGAAAAGGATCAAGGTTCCCTAGATAATGGTGCAGTGTCTTTGGAGCTTATCTGTCCGGCGAGCATTAGAGATTGTGCTGTTAGCCGGTCTCCTGCAACGCCTCAACTGGACAGGCCAGCGGAACCGAGCTTGTGTCTTCAGCCGGTGTTCTCTGATGGGCATGCACCAAAGCAGGACTGTACGCTCTCCTCGCCAACTGATGTTCAAGGGCGTCCAGAGGAGCCAAACCTTTGTCTACAGCCATCGTTTCCAGATCGACGTGACCCACAGGAGGACCAGTGCGTGCAACCTGGGTTTCCAGATAGAAATGGAGTACAGCAAGATTGTCCTCTATCCCGGTGCCCTCAGACAGATCCTCCAGAAGGATCACAGGAGGCAAAGCTGTGTCTTCACTCAGAATTTGTTGATGGGCAGACACCACAGCAAGACCAGAGCATACAATCGACGTTCGCAGAAGAGTGGGAGCCAGATGAGCCCCTGAAGCAAGAACCATCCCCAATGTCTACTAATAACTGGGACCAGCAACAGAACCTCTGCCCACACCCGCTATTTCCTGAAGGACACAAACTACAGCAAAACCACCGTATACAACCCACGCTACCAGATGGGAATGGACCTGATGATCCCTTGAAGGAAGAATTGATGTGTTTTGATTTCCAAGATCCCCAGGAGAACCGCAGCCTTCAACCCTTGTCACCTGATGGGATGTCATCAGATGAACACTTAGAGTCTGGGCTGTTGTCCTTTGATGAGTTGGGGTCACAACAAACCCAGTGCCTACAGGAACACCTATGCTTGGAGCAGGAACTTCCTTATGCGCAGGATCCAAACGTGAACTACGAGCTAGAATCTATGCGCACTGAAGCACAGGAACCAGACAAACATGACAATCTAGAACCGGCCTGTAGTGATGCACATGGTTCAGATCAAAAGTACAAGCAAGAACCACTGCACACTGCGGACCAGGACCAAGAGCTAGAGTCAGCGCTTCCTGAAGCACAGAAACCAGATCAGAACGATGAGCTCGAACAGACCTGTGCAGATGCACATGGTTCAGATCAAAAGTACAATCTAGAACCGGCCTGTACAGATGCAGAGGGTTCAGATCAGAACTACATACTCGAACCACTGCACCCTGAATCGCAGCATCAACATCAGAACTGCAAGGCAGAACTGCTCTGTCCTGATGAGCGGGGTCAGTGTGTGCCTCCATCATTCCTAGGACTGGATACACATACTGCAGATGAAGACTCAATGGAGAGAGGAAATACAAAATCACATTTATTGCTGTTCGAAACTACCCCAGGTATGTGTTTCACTATAAATAGACTCTTGGAGTGCATACTACCACATGTAACCTCTTCAAAATGCGTATGGGCAGATTTTAGAAAGTCTCTGAGGGGAGGATTATGGTTTGGATGGAACCCACTGAGCGATACTGACCCCCAGAGTACGAGTACACAGGGTGCAGATGTTTCCCTGCATTCTCCTCCTCTGGTTCCACACAGGACTGCATCCTTCCTGTGCAGAAACAGGCCTGGTTATGGGACTCTGCATGAGACAAATAGGCCAGCAGCTCTCATTCTTCCTAGTCCGTCCCTATTCCAGGCTGAAGAACTGAAAATAGCGCTATTCATGGGAGGAATTACTGGCCAGAATCGCACGTAATAATCGGATGCAAGTGATGTGGTGTTCATTGAGAATAGCAGACATGTGCAGTCTAGAGAGGGAACTGTGTTTCTAGTTGCACAGTTACATTGGGTAAGATGCAGTCGTCTCCAGTTCCTGATTTAAAAATCCTAGTCTGTATTCAGCCTCAACAGCAAGGCCGACCAGGGATGTTGTTGTCACTGCAGGGTTCTCCAGGAGTGCACACCACCTCATGATAGACAGATACACAAAGGTTATGGAACTCTGAGGTGGCTTGCAATAATCCTATGATATGCACCAGGTGGTACTTTATCCCGTATAATAGATGGTCACACATCCACTTTCCCACAAACTTTGGTGTGTAGCTCCTACATATGCATCAGCTAACATATTTGCAAACATGAAGAATGAACTTAAAAACGCATGTGCAAAAGTAAAAATAAAAACTGTTAGATATTTGTTGCAAAAAGATGTTAGAAACTGTTCAATAAAAGTCCATTAAAAAGAAAAAGCTGCAGTAGCTCGAAACGTGTAGAAACATGCAGAAAGATTCCACCCTTCCTTTATCTAAGGAAGCTAATAAACATATTCCCTCTGCTTCTCATAGTAAACTAGTGACAAAGCGGACATTTCTATGATACCAATTACATATGTTTTCAGGCCTATAGTCTTTTTTGAGCTACTAAAGAATTGACACCGGCAGGAATTCACAAAATGGTTGCACGCTTCATTTTGTTTGTCAGTCAGCTGCAACGTGCAAGCAACACAAGGCTTTCCGAGAACAAACATGCTAGCTTCCAGCTAGCTATTGCAAAACCTCACATTTCAGTAAAAGCATGTCGACATGACCTGGCCGGTCAAGTACGTGCCAAGTCCACGTATACCAGAGGCACAGATTTCACGTTTAGGGGAAAACCCAAATCTGCTCTTGTAGATGGCATGTGGGCAGCAACACCAGGGTATAGACATACTTCGAGCCTTGAAAGGGTATCATGCCACAGTTGCCCTTCATTGATTGGCCCAGCAGGACATAGTCTGATCCAGGTTACGTATGCAATGATGCCCATCCTGTGGGGGCTTGTAACTATAAAATGTCTCTGTACTGTCATACCAATTGGGCACTCAGTAAGCTTTGCTGAGGTCTCATACAGCAGAAGTTATAAAAGCAAAGTTCTGTTTGTTGCTTTAAACAGCTGCTTCAATTATGCTTCGTGACTTGACCTTCCTTTCACATCAGCTGCTGGCGCTGGCAGCAGGCATTGTGCCCTCAGGACTTGACTGTAATAACTTATAAAAGCGGCGCTCTGACGTCTCTTCTTCATAATCACTGACTTTGTGCATCACAAATTCCTGTTTATAAAGAAATTAGAGACTGCCATCTATACAGGGATTACAGAATCCCATGTAATATAATTATATATATATATACACATATAATAACTTTGGCACAGTTCAATGAATCTGCACAAAACTATTTGGGATTGGCCTGGCTAGTTTCATGCAGTGTTTTTTTGTGGTCCTCAAATTAAGCCACTAGTCATTTAAGGTAGAGCTAGCTGGACCTTTAGCCAATGAATGGTCCGTGCATCTGGACTCGTGGACCCAAATGTAAAAATATATTGGATCTGATTGGTTGAGGGAGCTTTTTCGCCCATCCATTTCGGATACCTAAACCCAAAGTTGGGCCTGCAGACCTGAAGCTCCCTGGTTGGCTGGCTTCATCTTGAACCATGACAAAAAAGAAGGTTCCTTTCTGTGGTTTTTAAATAAAGTTTTTTTCGAATGTAACTTGTAAAGCTAGACACCTATCTAGAAAACTCTTCTATCCTCAATAACATATATACCAAGTGAACCATAACATAAATTGTATCAAAAACCATATTTATTAAAAAAGAAAAGTTTCTTGTATCAAATAATTTGACATAAACAATTTTTTGCACATAAAATTACATACATATTTCATTATAGATCATACACGAAAATTCAATGTATCAACATGTAGAAATCAATTTAAAAAGCCAGTATTGTCGACCCGTTTCGGTGCTTAGATGGTTGGAACACCTTCCTCAGGACTATAATTAAAAACTTCTTCAATCTAAAAAGGTATATGGAACATTCATTAGTATACAGTATATGAGATTTTTTAAGTCTTTTTACAAAAAGAGTTTTTTCTAGGATCATACAGGGTCAAACCTACAAGTGATCATTATGTCTTACATTTATAGCATTTTTCAATTTGCGGTACCAGTCTTGATCCTGGAGTGGAGTAGCCTTTTATAATGTTATACGCCTCAGCTTTGTCGTCAAAGGATCTATATATAAAATATAAAATAATAATCATTTTGAATTTATAGTCCAGCTACTACTATAATGCATTATCTGTACATTGTAACTATCAAAGTATTTGGCTTACTTTGTGATAGTTCGTGGAGTCTTGCAATTTAGGAGACACACTTCAAGTGTACAGATAATGCATTATAGTAGTAGCTCTCTCTCTCTCTCTCTCTCCCTCCTTCTTTCTCTCTGTCACTCTTTCTCTGTTTCTCGATTTCTCTTTCTCTTTCTTTCTATCTTTCTTTCTCTCTCACTCTCTCTCTCTCTTCTGCTCTTCCTTCTTTCCCTCCCACGTAGTTTGTGGTTATAAGAGTTTCTTTTGAAAAGCAATTATTTCTTTGCTAATAATTTTGGAATCTTTTGACAAATGTGCTCAAACTTTTCAAAAAGAGGTTTTTTCTGGTGTCTCTTTATTATACCAAATGCGTTTCTTTTTGTGGTTTTATATAGTACAATCTTGGCTAAAGGGCATTGAAGCACTTTTCTAAAGAGGAAAGACCAAAATGCAGATTAGATGTGCCATTAAATAACAGATAAGCAATAGAGGAATCCCACAGATCACGTCGGGGGAGAAAGTTCAAACAGTTAATATCTGGATACATTGGAAAAGTGGATGCAGAAAGGTGACCACAGATTTATTATTCAGAGCGTCTCTCAAGTAGGAGGATTATGAGTTTATAATTGTGGCAAGACTTGTGGTTGTTCAAGGTGGTTGGGGAGTTCCAGATCCTTGTAGCGCTGGCAGAGAAGGCGAGCTTTATAAAGCGTTCTTGCCTGAATGTTGCTTGTTCCAGCAGGAGGACTTTACAAATTCTCGATCCTTGTTCAGATCCAGAGATTTTGAGTTTTTCAACCAAGTAGGAGGGTGTGGAGTTGTGGAGGGCTTTGTGGGTGATGCATTCAGTGATACATTGGTCTGTTGCTTCAATTGGAAGCCATTGTAGGATGCGAAGTATAGAAGAAATGTGACTTAAAATGTTGTGACCTGTCACAAAGTGGATAACTGTATGAAGCATTTCTCTCGGTGATGCTAATTTTCTCTGGGAAGGCCAGACAGGAAAGTACCAGCGTATGGACTTCTAAGTTCGTCAGGCACTCTTGTGCTTTGATGAGACTTGCTTCTGAAGGTAAATGTGAATAAATATAGGTCTGTAATTGTTAAGGTTGTTCTAGTCGGCATCTGTGTTGTTTGATGAGGGGGGTGACTTGGCCAAGTTCGAGGGAGGTCAGCATGGAGCTTCTCGAAAAGGAGGAGTTGATGATTTTGGTCCATGCAGGCGAGATATGATGTGACTGAGATTCTTAACACGCTCAGGAGGGAGGGGATCGGAAATGTGTGTTGGTTTCATGCAAGCGAGTAATTTGAGCACTTCTTCTGAAGGGACATAGTCTAATTCAGTCCAACCAGGATAAGATGAGTTTGGTGAGACGACCATTAGTTGGAGTTCGGGCCTTGGGTAGACCCTCTTTGCTAGGGGGACATCTTTGGTATAGGACGGAGAGATGGGTGGGTCAAGAGAGATTTCAATGTTAGATATTTTTTCAAAGAAGAATGTTGCAAACTCTTCGCGGCTCATGGTAGAGTCATTTATTGAGTGTTGAGGGAAAGATGAGGTTTGCTGTTTGATGATGTTGAGAAGGTCTTTAGGTCTGTTCCTAGAACGGTCAAGTTGGGCTCAGAAGAAGGGGGATTTTTCTCTGAAGAAATATTTTTTGTATTTTATGCGTTTAGCTCCTGGTATCGCTAGATGTGTTAACAAGGGTTGTTGTCTCCAGTTTCTTTCAGCCAATCGGAGTTGATACCTCTCTGTTAACGTCGTTGTTAAACCAAGATCCGAAAGGAATACATATGATTTCTTGAGTTTCAAAGGGGCGTCTATGTCAAAAAGTTCTCTCATTTTTCTGTTGTAGTGGGCGGTGAGATCATCACCTTGGAATTTGGGATCTGACTAATGCTTCTAATTCTGCCTGGGCGATTCAATGTATGTTCCTCGCCCAGTGCTTGTGCCGGATATTTTGGGGGTGGGCCTTTGGTTGGATGGCTTTGAGATTGAAAAGAATTAGGTGGAGGTGAGTCTAGTCGGTGGGTAGGATAGAGCGGAGGGATAAGATGTTCTGCTTAGAGATGATTGCATCAAGGGTAGAGCCCTTGGTATGAGTTTGTTTATTGAGTGTTGGGTGAGATCGTTCGCTTCGAGGAGGGTGGCTAGGGCTTGTACTGTTGGATCATTTGCATTGTTCAAGTGCAGGTTCAGGTCTCCTAGTAGAACGTCTGCGCTGCCTTTAAGATAGTTTTGCCTGAAGAGGTTTGTTTAGTCCTCAAAGATTTGTCATTTTTCACCGGGAGGGTTATAGATTACATGAATTTTGTTAGAGTTGGGGCCTTTGAACGTGAGTTGAACTCCTATATATTCAAAGGTAGGGTATTTCGTGTTGAGGAATGGAGTTAAGCACAGATAGTTTTTGTGTATAATGGTTAATCCACCGCCAATACGATCCTAGCGGTCGTACGGATGATTGAGAAGCCCTGTTGGTTGAGGAAATTGATAAAAGAGGATGAGTGGTCGTTCAGCCGGGGTACAGTTGGAAAGCAGAAGTCGATTCTGTGTCCTAGGATGGTTTCGGCTATTTGAGTGGCATGCTGGACTGCTGACTGACAATTCAGTAGCATGCAGCAATGCGTAGGTAGTGATCTTGGACCAGGCTGACAAGGTTGGATGGTTGTTATTTTTGTAGGCCGCCTGGGAAGATGAGTGGTGTTCAGGGTTCTACTCGTGCCAAGGATGACTGGGATCTGGCGGTGACAAGGCTTGCTCGGGGCATTGTCATACGTGTTGCTCAGCATTTCAGCTTCCTGTTGGGTGATTTCAGTCGTGGTGCATCTATGATTGAGTTGGTGATGGATACAGGGGATTGTTTGTCTAGGTGTAAATGACAGGGGATCAGAGTGTATATTTGTGGCAGGATCAGTGTGCTCTATAGATGCGTGAAGCTGGGGCAGGAAGTAGGTAATCTTTACGTTCTTACGTAGTGATGAGATTTCATCCAGAATAGTGTTGATTGTGAGTTCAAGCTGGGCTGTTGTAGGGATCAGTTGAGTGGCGTTTGGGTCAGTGGTAGGAAGTGGAGTGCGATGGAGCTCAGCAGAGTTTGGTGCGGAGGCTAATGCAGGAGCGGCCCATGCAGATAAGAGCGGTGGGCCGGGTGGGGGGATTCAATAGACGACAAGGAGGGGGAAATGATTTATTTAATTTTCCCTTGTCATCGTCTGTCGCATTCCCCCGGCCCCCCACCGCTCTTACCTGCACAGGCCGCTCCTGGGCTAATGTAGTATCCAGCCTGCTGTGGTTGGAGGACTGAGAGGATTCCTGTGGAATAGATAAGTCAAGCTGGGCAGTGGAGGTGAGCCATGCAGAGGGGGCAAGTAGTTTTGGTATCGAAACAGAAGCTTCAGTGCGTCTGGGGAGCAGAGAGGCTGTAGGGGGGGGTAGAGGTGGGGGCAGTGCGAGGGGGTTTGGGAGTAGAAGGTTCAGCTAGTAGATGAGGGCGTGCATGGGAGAGGGTGATGGGGTAGTGGTAGCGAATGGCATGGCGGCGCAGAGAGCCGGAAAGTGGAAAATAGATAATTTTGTTCAGTGGCTTGGATTAGGATGTTCCCATTTCTGTATATAGTTATGGACCGATCTCTGCTAAATTTCTGGGATAGGGATATAGTTTGTTTAGATCCATAAGGGACATTGGTAGCATTAGTTCTCTCCTTTTGGCGGGTTTCGTAGTGTAGCAGATGAAGTCCATTTTAAGACTTCTGTGTGTATGATTGTAGAAGATGTCTGTTATTCGTGTCTCTGGGTGTTCTTTCAGGATTTTGTGTTTGTACTTTTTAGCAGCATGTTTGGAGAGGTTTTGCAGAAACGAGTTGGGGGCGTATCTTTCCACGCTCCCGAAGTTGAAGTGATACTCAGAAGTTATTTCTGAGGATAATCAAAGTTAGACTTCGGGAGAAGCATTCAGAGGTGTGCCTAGTGGTCAAGAGGCAGCCTCCAACAGCTAAGATGGCCGCCTGATTGTAACATTGGGCCCTTGCAATGGATGGTTGGTGGGCACTTCTTTGGAAGAGTGGGATGCGAGTGTCAGAGGCGTGTGAAAAAGGTCACCAAGGCGATCTGGTAGGATCCCTTTGAGGATAAGGGGGCCTTGAATGCCGAAAAGCGCCGGTGGTACTGTTGATGTCCATGGGTTCTTAGTGGTCATGGTATCTTGGAGCTGGAGTTTGTGATGGAGTTTATTGGTCAGTCTGCAGAAACTTCCTTTATATTCGAGGGCATATATACAAGTTAGACTCCCACATCAGAGGTAGTATATCACTATCAGCATAGACTAGTAGATATCACAAAGGATGGGTCACTGCTATAGGCACATGGTAGGATAGGAAGCAGCATCAACTTGAGATAACAGTATATGCACGAGATAATATTGGAATAAGATGGGCAAAACAATCCCCATGTAGGCTTAGAATAACAGTGTAGATATAAAAACACAGTATACTCGCAAGAGAACATCTTGAACTTTAGCATTGTGTAACTTGGTTGAGAGTTCATTTTAATGGTGAGATATATTAGGAGGGGTCACTAGGTGTCATTGATGTAAATTGTCTCTGACACTATAGTTTTGTGGGACTTTGTTGAGAGTTGTTTTTACTGGCATGAAGTATTAGGAGGGACAGTGGGTGGCACTGGGACCTCGTTTATTCTTTTGCGGTCTGGAGTCCAATATTTATACCCGGCGCCCACTAGTAGGAGTTTCCAGAGGCTTCCACCACCATGACGTGTCAGGCATCCGCTTCCTCCTTGCCCTGGATCCAGCTTGTCTGGAGTCACAAAAGACCAGTGATAACTCCTTTGAGAGAGTGCTCAAGCATAGCCTTTGTGGGCTCCCGGTTTTCCGTTTAAACAGATTTTTACATATAAATTCAGACGGAAACCAATTTTTCCTTTGTCTGTATTTATATGTAAAAACTGCAAAATACTAGCAAATGTTGCAGCTCTGCCGTCTCGAATACAGAGTTATCTCCCCACGCCCCCTTCCTGCTGCTAGAAATTCCTTCCCGGGCACACACACAGCCGCACCCGAGTACTTCACAGGTCTTTTAAAAGACCATTTACTTGTTAAAGAGGCTTAATTGTTCTTTCATCCCGTGACATAGCCTCCTCCAGCGCCCCTGACACCTCCTGTCCCAGGTCCCATACAGTTGCTCAGCTCTGCCCTCTGATGCCTTTAGGGGTGTTTTAATGTCAGATAGCGTTGTGTTTCCATTCATAATATTTAGTCTGTATAAAAAAATAGAAACGTTGCATTGTATTTCTACTGAGCAAAGAGGGAAATGAAGTGCTTAGCACTCATGCATTTGGACTCGTGGATTTGTCAATGTCACGTAAAATAAACGTACATTTGTCTTTCTTTGTTGGAATGAAAGAGAAGCTCCGTTAGGAAAAAATGCCCTTTTTTATGCTGAAAAACCTCCTCCTATAAGATGCCTTGCGTGGCCTCCATATGTGCTGACATACTGTTATTAAATGTGAAATGGCGGCTGCGGAGTCCAGGGTGTGGAGCAGGGGTGCGGAGGCCACAGAGCACAGACCAAGCCACAGTCTCAAAATCCACCTGACCTCTCCTCCATGCCAAGGCGAAGCAGACGTGATTAGAAGGATGGCTGGCAGCAAATATCTCAGGAGGCAAGTGTGATCGTTCGGAAATACAGGGGAAGGGGGCGAGAGGGAGCAGGGTTGTAATGAGCTGTTTGATTCAGGTGCTAAGCACCTGAAAAATAAAACTCGAAATAGGCCCCTTTATATGTTAAATATTAAGAATGCTCGAGTTAGCTTGTGTCTCAGAAATTGGATGGGCAAACTTTTTTTGGAGCAGATCAGGAAATATCTGTCTTCAGTTAATTGTAAATCGGAATTAATAACAGGGCAGCATTAGGCTCACCATTTGCAGTCTGCTCTCAGTCACAGTCAATCTTTCTCCTGCAAAGTTGAACCTATTCTGTGTGTAAGAATAGAAAACAATTTAATATGCCCCTTGTAACCTGAATTACTTTGTTAAGAAAAGCATGTCCATCCAGCCTTGATGTAGACAGAGACGGAATTACTGTTAATGACTCACCTCCAAAACATTATGCGAACAGAAAACGTGATTCAAATACAGTCAAGCAAATGCATTTTTATCAAGATGGATGGATGGTTGGATGTTCTGGTGATTCACCAGTGGTGAAAGGAGACATAAATGGATGGGTGGGCAAAGAGTTACAGGAGAGTAAGTCCGAAAGAATGAGTGGATGTATACATGAATGGATGAATGCCCCATATCAATGATTTTCCAGTGAATGGATACATAAATGGTAGAAGAGTGGATGCCTGAATGGGAGTCTAGAAGGATGTATGTATGTATGTATGCATGAACAGATGTATGCAGTCAGTAGATGATGGAAACATGGATGAATTACTGGGGGAATGATTCAGTGAATGATGCTTGCGTTGAACTCCCTTATGTTTCCCGGACTCGCTCGCTACACACAAATGAATCCCCAAGTCCTGTGCCTCGCCACTTTGAAATATCACCAGCCGCCACTGAATGATAGGTTATTTCCAGTAAGGACTTTCATCAAAAGCCAATTTTCACATAGAAATTAACAAGACAGCTGCGTGAGGCACACACAAAGCTCTGCCTTCGAAAGCCACTTGAGAGCATTCAAATCTGATTGCAGGGGTGTGACGGAGCAGTGACGCAGTCTGAGAGATTCCTGCTGGAGCAAGGAAGGCAGAAGGGTCGTTTTCAAACACAGAGCAATAAGTCACAGGCTCATGCTGCTCGCAGGTCACCAATAGCTTGTGTAGGGCTGCCACGGGGTCTTTTGTGTAGAGCGCCCCCTCTGTTGCCGGTGGCGCATTACTTCCGACAAAATTTCAATGTGGGTTTAATGGCTTTTGCCGAGGTGAGAATTTGTAAACTTAACAGACTGTAAACGAGTTTTACGGCGGTAAAACTGGGAAGCAGAATTGAGGTCCTGAGGTTATAGCACAGGTGTGCATATTCTGGGAGGTCGAGGCGCAGTTCAGTATTTATGGATTTGCCGCCGTCTTCCTCGAGCTGTCAGTGCAGATTATTAGACTCCTATTTGTGCCATATTATAAAACGGGAATGTGACAACTCTGGCTGATTTTATTTCGAACAAATGCTGAGCTCTTTGTTTTATTGCACAGGTGCGCTACTCTGGGACAGACACTGTTCTGGATTTACGAGCCTGTCACTTTCTTTTTCGCGTTGTTTATACAAATTATTCCACTCTATCCGGCTCACATCCTAAAATGGGGATATTAAAAAAATGGATACTCTGACTGACTTTATTCTTAACAGCCATCAGAGGGCCAGCCTCATCGGGTTCCTTTACACTTTCAGACACAGACCACCCAACTGGGTTATATCTCCTGCATAAGTGGCTACGGCCACTCTCATGGCCACAGCCATCCTATCCCAGACTGACTCATCCACTGAATATCGAGCAGCAGGTATTAGTTTACCAAAGGATGATCTTCAGGGATGGAATATTTAGAAACCACAGATCTCCTTCTTAATCCCAACCTCCCCTTGCCACGTCAATCTACACACGTTGGTATTAATGTTGCTTTGTGTTCTCAACACGTCATTCTACACATATTTTGACCCATTCATAATGCTAAAGTGTTTTTATATCAGAAATGAGAAGCACAGGTACTCTCCTTCTCATATTACTCAGTACCGGACCATTTAAAGCACTACTAAAGCCACAACAAATCGCTAGTTTAAGTGAGCGCATGTGTGCATTGTCAATTTAAATAAATGTGGAAAAATACTAGCTGTAGCGTCGTCTTTTGCTTGTGGCAAAAATAAATGTGGATAAATACAGAAAAAATGCCCCAAACATAAATATGAATAAATACAGACGCGAATGGCAAAAAAATAAATACCATTAAACTGGGAGCCCTATATATAATGCACAGAAGTCCAAGGTAACCAGTATGTTGCTGTCAGTCTACTCACATTTTTTTCTTATTGCTTCATCAACCCTACACCCCCCTTCTTCCGCATACACCAGAAGCAACACTACAAACAAACCCCTCCCTTTCGCCGCTTCAGCCGTGCCGTTTAAGGTTTATTTTGTAACTTTAAAGCTGAGTGCAGCGCTCGCTCTTCCCTAGACTCCACCCACTTTTCATCTGTGTTGGACTTGGCCCTTTTGGCAGGTTCACCCCTGAACTTTTTGCCTTAAGCTCTGACATGCTGGTAGTGATTTTAGACCTTTATGCACTTTAGCACTGTGGTCCAGTGTAGAGTGCGTGCGCTCTCCGAGTGCATGTGGTAAGATTGGCCTACCCTCCCACAGGAATGCATGGGAGATATGTGTGTCCATGGTAATTCCTGGTATGAGAGGAGTGCAGGGTCGAGTTTAGTATGTATGAACTCGTGAGAATAAATGCTGCGCAATGGTGTGCACAGATTTATGGTGAGTAGTGGAGAAATGCCACTTTTAGAAGTTGGCTTTGCTGTGTGTCTGCCTGCTTGATGTGAATTGCATGTCTGGCTTGTGAGTGACATGGGCTGGATGGTGTGGGTGGCTCCAGGAGACAGGGTGAGTCAGCCCAGTGATGAATAGAGAGATCTGCATGCAGATGGGAGGGAGGAGTTGTACCTAGGACCTGAATAGTGCTGTGCCTTCCCTCCACAATGCTGGCTCTGCCTCCTGTGGTGTGTCTGATCACTGAGCCCCCACCTAACAATAGGGAAGAAGAGCCTGGTAAACAGAGTGCTCCAAAACCAGTTGCATCTGGTTTCCCAAGCCCAATGCTGTAACACAAAGGAAATTGTCCAATAAATGTAGGGGCTGTGACCCCATGAAGTGTTACGCTTGTTCTGGGAGGACGCTCTGCCAGGAGGAACCGCCGCTGCGTGCTGGCCTGCCTCGCTGCAATTTGCTGGGGTCTCCCCAGCACCAAGGACTCTCTTATTTCTGCCTTTTTGAGGACATTTGAGGCCTAGCGCCTCGTGAGTGCTGTATTTGAGTTGCCTAAGGGAAGAGGAGCAGGTCCTGCTGCAGTGCGAGGCTGTGAGGGAATCCCGGTGTGTGGGATTCCCCCCTGAGCTCCTTATTGAAGCAGGAGCTCACCTTGCATTTGTGTGTGCTGCCGGCAGGTGCCCACCCCGCAATCATTTTTATTGAAAGAGTGGGTGGGGTGCCCACCTCGCACTGCCGCTGTTTCCACGGATTAGTACTTTTTCAAAAAACGAAGCGGGAGCCCACGCTGCCCGTTTTGGCCCCCCCGCATGAGGCTGCCGCCGAGAACACAGATGCATTCCCACAGCTGCCCTGCGAAGCGCAGGCAGCTGCATCGTTTGGGCCCATTTATTTTGTTAGAGTCCCAGTGAAGGACATGTTGTAATTTGACGGTGATCGGGTTAGCATTAAGCTTTGCTACACAAATTTTCCCTTAACTTGACTATGGTATTCGGAGGCCATTTTGAAAACACTGGCGTCCATTTTATATGAACGCGCTGCCTCGTGGTCAGCATGTCCTTTGTCCTTCCTCTGTACCACTGACCACTCAAACTTGCCCAGCAACAGGCTATTTTTAGTACCGGTCAAGCTTGCACATGCGCAGTTAAACCCTCTGTACTAGTGGACAGTCATCGCTTAGGAATGTTCTTCAAACTGACCAGTGGTGTTGTAACCCCTCCCATGGTTGGCTGTGTTCCAAAAATGACCTTATATGTACCTAAACTGTGTTCCGCCTACTCTTTTTTATTACTGTAAAACTGTATAAAAGAGGCCTCGCACCTATGTTCGGTGTTATACTTCTTGCATTGCTGAAGGGTGCTGTAGGAATGTACCACCACCCCATGGGTCTTAATAAACTTGTCTTTTGCAATTTCCAGTTTCCGTGCCAACGTCTATTTTATGGTGTAGCGGGTTTTGCGGAATATGTAGGCCTGGAGAACCCAATACCACAAATTGGCGACCACGAAGGGACTCATCGGCGACTCGGATGCCCGAAGGAGAGGTCATGACGAAGGATTGGAAACTCACCATGGACGCGTACGCTGCCACTGAGTGACCCGAGTCTTGGCACCCACGGTGTTTTCTTCCTTTCCTTCTGATCTGACCTTCCAGGTGGCGCCGGTCCTCGACTGAGATCCTGCTCGTTCGAGTTGTCGTACAGTGCCGGTTTGGCTGATTCGATTAAAGGACTTGGCAGTTGGAACCTGGATATCTGAGAATTTGGTAAGCTTGTGATTGGTAAGATAGTCTACGGACGCTTACTGTGGCTCTTTGAATATGTTTTGAGTTAGCTAACATTTGGTTCTATGATTTGAATTATATGTGCAGTGCACTTCACATAGGCGGGCATGTAGAGATATTTCTCTAAATTTGTCTTTGTTTGAACGGCACACCTTGTGTGAAGTATATTAAGTGCCATTTTGTGATATCGCGTTTCCGTGATATTTTGACATGCCTGTTTTAAGCACACTCCGAGGAATATGTTGTCTTGGAAAAGGTACCAATTATCGATTAAATGAATCTCAGCCGGCTCCCCCAGAGGGGACACCTAATCGTGAAATGTACGTAAAATTTGGCATTCCCCCTATTCTATACAGTACATTGTGGCACAGATATACAAAATCTGATCCCGAATTGCAATGGCCACTACATGGGTCGTTTGATTTACGAAAGGTTCAGTATGTGGAGCAATGTTTGTTTCAGCGCAGGTCTAGACAAGATATGTTTCATTGTGTACGTATGTGGGAGAAAGCGGTACATGAGCGAATGAAGCGTGAATTAGCCTTGGCGGACAAAGAGCAGCGGAAGGCTGCTCGGGATGAGGCTTTACAGCTGGAGGAGAAAGAGTTGCAGGAGAAGAAAGAGAGGGAGGCACGGGAACGTAATTTGCAAACGAATGGTCAATTTCCTTTTCGATGTCCTCTTTATCCTGTCCTTACTAATGAAATTGATGATTTTTCATTATTAGATCGTTGCCCGCCTCCGTATGTTCTACCTACGGCCCCAGATGAGGATTCGGACGGAGATGATCGAGGGAATAGCCGTGTTAGGTTAAATGCTAGTGAAGCTGCGGAATTGCGCAGCTTTGCCCGTAAACTCAATTTGAGCAAAATAACTATGTCAGAGATTAATGATGAAATGAGTAAGTGGTCCAAGCGAGAACGGTTGTATTTCTTGAGTCAGTTTGGAGACGAAGTTGTAGAACGATTTAGGAAAAATTCAAATGATTTAGAGCCTAAGGATATATCAGTTGGTCGTGAGAACATGCGTAAAGGTCTTTTTGTTATTACAGATGCGGATCGGTTTTTCCAACGGTTGGTCCAGCTACGGGATGAGGCGTCAAGCTTACGGGAGTCGAGAAAAGCATCAGATGCGACGGCGCCGGGATCGTCGGAGATATCCAAAGAGTGTCCTATCTTTGGAGCAGATAAGAGTTCTACGATTCATTTTATGCCTATGTCCCTCCTAAAGGGCAAGGTACAAGCGATGAAAAATTGTCTGGGGATGCAAAGGGTTACTTTATATATAATTGGGTTTATACACCATGGAATAGAGCAAATGTTATGGCACTGAAAAATGCTTTGCCTGACCCCCGTAAGAATCCGGCAGCTTTCTATGAAGGGGTGGAAGGGGCTATTTCTTCGTGTGTTATGACGTTAGTTGATATTGACCTTTTCTTTGGGTTAATATTGCCTCCTGATATGTGGAGAGCAATTCGTAAGTTCGACGTTGGAGCGATCCTGGGGGCGGATTGGAAAACTTTATCCCAAGCTGATTTAGACAGGGAGCCTGCATGTAAGCCATGTCAATTAATTTTAGATCTCCCGACGGCTATTTTGAATAAATTAAAAACGCTCGTTCCCCCTAAAAAGATTGATTGGACCATGTTAGCCTCTTGTAAGCAGAAGGCGGATGAGTCGGTGTCTGATTTCTTCTCACGTTTTGAAGAAGCATTTCATGACTATAGCGGGCAGTTACTAACAGAAGACACGGGTAGACATTTGTTCGTTGATAAGTATGTAGTGAATCTCTTACCGGAGATTTCGAAATGCTTAAAGACTAGTGAAAGTGTTTGGACCACGGCGACCCCTGCTTCTTTATTGACTATGGCTCAGTATTATGAACGACTGGAATTAGAGGGTAAAGAAAGTACTGATAAGAAAGCGAAGGAATTGAAGACGAAAGTGATCTTGGCTCAGGTTTATGCTACACAGCCGAGAGGGAATGATAGAGGTAGGCGTGGTTCGTGTGGTACGTCTTCTGGTCATACCGACATTGCTGAGGATCAGTATGCATACTGTAAAGAGTTTGGACATTGGGCCTCAGATTGTCCGGTGCTTCGTGAACAACGCAATCAGCGTGGTCGAGGAGGTGGAAGGACACAGAATAGTTATTCAGGAGCGAGGGGAGGAGCAAGTGATCGTGGCAGGTTTGAAGCGAGGGGTCATGGTCAGGCTGATAATAATACTTTTGATCGACGGAATCAGTATCAGATATCGGAGGGTGAGAATGTGGAGTCTCAGGACTATGTACATGCATAGGATTGCGTAGGATGGGGTGTGGAATCGGTTGAAGTACCAGTAGATCAAAGAGGTCCATACGTATCAGCGGGCGTTTTGGGTTCTACTGATCAGTTCCTGGTTGATACGGGAGCTACTCGTAGTGCTCTGTCTAAAAACTTGGTTCCAAGGGCTCCCCTGTCTGGCGAAACAATTACATCCATAGGGTTCGATGGAACACCTTCTCTTAGCCCATTGTCACAACCCCTTACATTTTACATTGACAGATTCTTTGGTCCGTGCCCGTTTTTATTGTCACCAAATACTCCAGACAATATTATGGGAATAGATTTGCTCAAATACTTTCGAGCAACCATACGCTGCGCTCCTGAAGGAGTGCGGGTTATTTTGAATGACAATTACCCAGATGTAGAGAGATTGTGCACCATGCAAGAAATTGAAGTGTTGGCCTCTCTCCCGCAAACGTTATGGGCTACTTCAGACACGGATGTGGGACAGATGCTTATTCCCCCTACTCGAATAACTGTTAAGGAGGGTGTGTCTCTGCCACGTGTGCCACAGTACAAAATCTCCAGGGAAGGTGAAGTTGCCTAAACTCATATTGTGCACGACTTGATTATTGCAGGCGTTGTGGAGGAAGTTCCCTATAATGTCTGTAACAGCCCTATTCTTCCGATCTTAAAGAAAGATACTGATGACAAAATCTATCTATTTATTATTGATTCGAGAGAAATTAACAAGATAGTAGTGCCCCAGTACCCGGTGGTGTCTGATATTACCACCTTACTTACTCTGATTCCGCCCACTGCCACCACGTTTACCGTGATTGATCTGAAAAATGCCTTCTTTTCCATTCCCATCCATCCTGACAGCAGATATCTATTTGGCTTCACATTAAATAATAAGTCGTATAGATTTTGTCGAGTTCCTCAAGGCTATACAGAAAGTCCTAGCATTTATAGCCAGGCTTTATAAAGACAGCTTGATTCTTTCGATTTGCAGTCTGGAGTGGCTCTCATTCAGTATGTTGACGACATTCTACTTGCAGCAGACACGCAAGAACAATGTCAGGAGAGTAGTCTTGCTTTGCTTTCCTTTCTTGCTCAGAACAATCTCAAGGTTTCTAGGAAAAAGCTTCAATATTGTAAACCAAAGGTGACCTACCTCGGTCATCTTTTGTCTAAGGAGGGACGTGCATTAACATCTGATCGAATCCAAGCGATTTTAGATACACCAGTCCCCCGTACTCAGAGAGATGTGCGCGCTTTTATAGGCTTAACGTAATGGGATTTTCACATATTATAAAGCCTTTGTTAGCACTATTGTCCAAGACCACACCAATGCCCCTTGAATGGACAGATGAATGCCAGAATGCTTTTGAACAATTGAGACAAGCCCTTTGTTCTGCACCAGTGTTAGGTACACCAGATTACACGAAGATTTTCACATTATATGTACACGAGAAGGATGGGTGTGCATTGTCAGATCTAGTGCAGACACACAGGGATAAACAGAGACCTTGCGCGTATTTTTTGGCAATACTTGACCCCGTAGCACGAGGATTACCTGGGTGTTTTCGAGCAGTTGCAGCAACAGCAGTGGCCATACGACAGAGTGAGGGAATAGTTTTGTCACACAAATTGTTGGTGTTAGTTCCCCATGCAGTAGACGCTCTGTTAAACCAAACAAAAACTCAGTACCTCACGAGTGCACGTTTAACAGGATATGAGCTCTCACTGTTGGCGCCGCATATCACATTAAAAAGATGTGCTACTCTGAACCCTGCTACTTTATTGCCGTATCCAGTTGCTGAGGGCCAGGAGGAAGAACACCATGATTGTGTTTTCCTGACTGAAGAACAAACAAAGGGTCGTGTCGACTTACAGGATACGCCACTTCCAGATGTGGATGGGGAACTGTGGGTTGATGGATCGTGTTTGAGGCTGCCAGATGGTACAACTTCCCCAGCATATGCGATCACGACACTTAAGACAGTGGTAGAAGCAGCACGAATACCACAGAAATCGGCCCAAGCAGCGGAACTGATAGCCTTAACAAGAGCATGTGAATTGAGTGCTGGCTTGTGTGTGAACATCTACACTGATAGCCGGTACGCCTTTGGAGTAGCGCCTGATTTTGGCCTACTCTGGAGAAAGGGAGGGTTTTTGACTTCACACGGAGTGCACATCATGCACGGAGAACTAGTGCGTGATCTCCTGAATGCGTTACTTTGTCCAAAGAAAGTGGCAATAATTAAATGCAGTGCACATAAGAAAGTGACAGACAAAGTAGGACAAGGAAACGCCTTTGCAGATTGCATAGCGAGGGAAACTGCTATGTGACGAAATGCCTCGCCAATGTATGTAGTGAAATCGCAGGCTGAGTGATGGCATGATGCTAGAGAGGAGATACTAGACATTCAGAAATCAGCGTCTGAAGCAGAACTCGCAACCTGGGCAGCGGAGGGAGTGCTGGATGATGAGGGTTGTTGGAGAAGCAAAGATATGGAAAGATGGAAATTGCCTGCAGCTTACTTGCAAGCAATGGTCCAAATGACACATGGATTGGCACATGTTGGAGCTCTCGCAATTACTAAATTGCTTACGCGAGTCTGGGAGCATCCTGAGATTGCCAATACGGCCAAAAGAGTAGTGCAGACCTGTCTGATATGCTTGCAGCACAATCCTGCTAAAGGGACGTATACTCCGAAAGGAGGGTTTGTTCCACCTACTGCACCATTCTAAGTGTTACAAATGGATTACATCCAGCTTGAGCGTTGCAATAACCTTAAGTATGTCTTAGTGGTGGTGTGTGCTTTCAGTAAATGGATTGATGCCTTCACCACGAAGGATAATACAGCGTTGACAACAGCTAAGGTTTTGCTCAAGGAGTACTTCCCACGCTATGGTGTTTGTAAATTTTTGTGGGGCGATAATGGTCCTCATTTTGTTGGGAAAATTGTGGAATACGTCATGAAAGGATTGGGAATTCAGCAAAAATTCCATGCTGTATTCCATACGCAGTCAGCAGGTCTTGTGGAAAGGTACAACGCTACTTTGAAATTGAAGCTAGCAAAGATTGTGGCATCCACGTCTTTGAAATGGCCGGATGCTTTGCCTCTGGCATTGCTATCTATTAGATCATCGCCCCATTCCCGAACTGGCCTCACACCTTATGAAGTGGTGTTTGGAAGGCCTATGAATATATGGGGAGTTCCTAAGCCTCGATTGTTACATGATGTGCCTTGTGTAATGATGAACGATTATTTGGCACGATTAACAAATGATTTACTTTCCATTCATCAACAGGTTCGAGAAGCGCTCCCAGACAATTCCATTGGAGAGGCTCACAATCTTCGTCCTGGCGATTATGTGATGGTCAGATCCTTTGAGAGAACAAGCAGCTTGGAGCCGAGGTGGCGTGGACCTGAGCAAGTGCTATTGGCGACTCGTACGGCTGTGCGAGTCACGAACAAGAAGCGGTGGGTGCATTCCACTCTGAGTCTCTCCGGATCTGGTGAACCCAACTGTGCTGTCTGACTATCGAGACATCTTGGACGAGGAGAAGAGCCCAGCTGTTGCGTCTACTGAGTCGGAGGGAGCCTTCCCGGACCACACCGTCTCTGGAAGAGAGAGATACAATCTACGACCAAGAGAAGCAGTTGTTTTGTGCGAGACTGGTTGAGTTACCGCTCCAGGTTTGTGAAACTGACGCCGGGAATATCAAGGGGGGGGATCAGTTCTGCCAAGTGTAGCGACACCCTTCTTGAATCTCGGAGAAGAAACCAACGGCTACCTTGGAGCTCAGCACTCATATTTTAATTTTTTAATTGCTTTCTTTTTGAGACATTTTGAACTTTGAACTATGGCATCTTCTACAATGCGCAATAAGAGAATTCTTGGTGCAGTACTCTTTGTTATGACAATTGTGGTGATAGCAGTTATAGCTTGGGTGGTAGAACTACTGGTGCCGGCAAGAGAACATTTATTGCCAACTGCCCCTATTCCATCCGAACATTTTCATTTTACTTTGCCTTATCATGAAGAACGACACAGACAGACTTATCTGAATAATAGTTTCATCCAGATTTTGCATCACACTCATAATATGACGAACACTTCGAACTGTTGGGTATGTGGGATGTTGCCTGGACATCAAAAGAAAGGAGGCACTCCGCTTATCCCACTCCCATTCTCTCACAATGGTTCTTGTAATGCTTGGTATACTCTTTTATTCACTTTGCGATGGCCGACAAAAGGTGGACTACTTTTCCGACTCAACAAGGTCTGCTTTAATGACCGAGATGATTATCCACAAGCTGAAGGAACTAAATTTGAATGGGAAGAATATCGACCCGATAATGTATCCTCGCCACGAATTTATAGTAACCAACGAAACGTAAATATGTCTAGTCTGCATGTAATCACAGTCATTGATACGAAAGCCGATCTGTGTGTCCGAAATAAAGGTACAATCCCAGTAGGAAGAAGTGAATGTAACACTACTCTCACCTTTGGCACTCCAAATGGTATCACCTTTGTGGCTTCACGAAACACTTACTTTATCTGTGGAAATAAAGGTTATCACCGTCTCTCTATAGGGTGGTTAGGAACATGCTATATATCCTTTGTATTACCCCCCGTGTTTATTGCCCCACCTATGTACCATAATGACTTTGTCCTGTACCACGATTTTATACTGAATAGAGTGAAGAAAGCATTACCTCTCGATGAAATAGACCAAACTGACACTTCTCTGCAGCAGTATGTTGATTTTAATTTAGGTCTCTTCTCATTTGTTGGGGCTGCTTTAAATAGCAGAAAAATAAGACGACTGACACGTGTTGTAGAAGCTGTTGCTAATGAGACAGTTTTTGCTTTTGGGAATTTGACTGAGGAATTTCAAATTACTAGAATTGTAACGCTCCAGAACAGAATGGTTCTAGATGTAGTATTAGCTGCATTATCGGAAGTAGTTACTGTATATACGTGCCAGATAATTCGCCCTCTGTATATGATGCAATTTCTAAGTTACATAAGATAGCTGCTGAGATACATCCTGATAATGGTACGTGGACACTTTCGGGGTGGTTTTGGACGTTACTTAGTACTTGGGGTTGGAAGTTGCTGACAATCCTATGTGTAATAATTGGGATACTGTTTTTCCTATGTCTCTGCATTCAATGTGGCCCTATGTTATGTTCCATGTGCCTTTCTGCTTGTATTCCGTCCAAGCGAGCTATTGTCAAGAATGAACAAATGATTCATAAAGAAGTAGCAAATATTATGTCTATTGATATTGAGGATGAATACCCTGATTATGTCCACTGTGAGGTAGCTTCAGCTAAACGCTAAAAGGGTCGTCTGTCGTAATTTGACGGTGATCGGGTTAGCGTTAAGCTTTGCTACACGAATTTTCCCTTAACTTGACTATGGTATTCAGAAGCCATTTTGAAAACACTGGCTTCCATTTTATATGAACGCGCTGCCTCGTGGTCAGCATGTCCTTTGTCCTTCCTCTGTACCACTGACCACTCAAACTTGCCCAGCAACAGGCTATTTTTGGTACCGGTCAAGCTTGCACATGCGCAGTTAAACCCTCTGTACTAGTGGACAGTCATCGCTTAGGAATGTTCTTCAAACTGACCAGTGGTGTTGTAACCCCTCCCATGAGTTGGCTGTGTTCCAAAAATGACCTTATATGTACTAAACTGAGCAAATGTGTTCCGCCTACTCTTTTTTATTACTGTAAAACTGTATAAAAGAGGCCTCGCACCGATGTTCGGTGTGATACTTCTTGCATTGCCGAAGGGTGCTGTAGGAATGTACCACCACCCCATGGGGTCTTAATAAACTTGTCTTTTGCATTTTCCAGTTTCTGTGCCAACGTCTATTTTATGGTGTAGCGGGTTTTGCGGAATATGTAGGCCTGGAGAACCCAATACCACAGACAGAGGGTGCCAGTGCCCATCTTTTTGGATTCACAGCTGCCCAGCAAGTAGAGGGCAGCTGCCACGTTTAGGCCAGCACTTCTTTGAGGGCATCTCTGAATGAAGCAGGAGTGAGATGCACTCCTCTGCCCAGCGCAATTGCGCACTTCAAATTCTGCTTCATTGGCAGCAGCCCTGACATTTGGAACATAGGGCATTAGAGCCCCTGAGAAGGCCAGTTGGCCAGGGGGACTAATAGGTTTGTAGGGCGCCAGGCCCTAAGGTGATTTATGAGGACGAGGTCTATCCTAATGTGTTTATACCTAAGGATATAGTGTAATGTGTGTTCGCCCAAAGTGATGCAGACATAATGTGTTTATTACAGGTGATAATGCTGAGGTCATTATGGTACCAGTAGTTACTGGTTGTTTTACTTACCTGTTCTGATGGTTATGACCAGGGCGCGATTGGCCTGGTCCTGTATATAATCCCCTGTGAATATTGCCTAGTGCCAGTTGGCACAGTGTATATTATGTGATTATGTTTCTAATGTATTTATGACAATACAAAGGCTATTTTTTATATAACCTTGTTTCAAGTTCCTTTTGTGGTGTGCCTAGGGTGTTGCTGCTGTGTATGTGTGTGTTGCGCAAACGCTTTACAGCTAGCCTCCGGGATAAGCCTGACTGCTCGTGCCAAGCTACCAAGGGAGTGAGCAGGGGTTATCTTTGGCGTGTAACTCCCTTGCCCTGAATAGAGTGGTGGGCTCTGCCTGGCTTTGGCGCAAGCCTTAGCCAACCAGAGATCCCATTTCTAACATTGGTGGTCAGCGGTGAGGATAGGACTTGCGTTTGCACTGTACCACAGCAACAACTGGTTGCACTACAAACCCTGCATTTAGATAATCACGTGTTTGGGGATTATTGTTTCCGAGTTTTATTTTATTTTATTTTTGTCTCCTAAAAGTGTCATTTTTTAATTATGTACCCTTGTTACAGCTCTTGCACCTAGGTGTCCTGTGTTGCTCGTGTCTCTGAGCGTCCTGCCAAAATGGAGTCTGCCTTTAATTTCTATGGTCTGTTTAGATACAGTATGTGGGAGTTGGTGGGGTTCTGTGAGGAGAGAGCTATAGTAGTGAGTGGGTCAGACACCACGTCAAAACTTCGGAAAAACCTGATCCAATGGCAAAAGGATGAATGGGAACCTGAGCACAATGAGGAGATGAGGGCCCCGGCCGCCTGCCAAGAGGATGGTGGGTCTGAGGGGGGGGGGCCTGTGGAGTTTGAGGGGAGGAAGAAAATGACAGGACCGGGACGCTAGTAGATAGTGAAGACCCCATAGATAGGGAGTCTCTAGCTGGGTCCAGTGTCAGGGGCAGTGCCCCATCCCTTTCCCTTTCCCTTTCCCTTTCCCCAGAGGAATGGCTAGATAAGAGGGAAGAATGGGAGCATCAGCTGGCATTGGAGAAGCTCAGGTTAGAGCATGCCAAGGAGATAGCGCAGCTGAGGGTGGAGGAGAAAAAGCTAGAGACCGAAAGGGTCTTAGCGCAGGAGAAGATGGCGGAGGCTGAGAGGGCCTTCGCCAGGGAGAAATTGACTCTGGTGGGTAGATTATCCCCTGAGTGCAGTTGTGGTTTTCAGGATTCACCAGTGAGGGTGGGGTCCAGTGGTGGCAGAAATATGGAGTCCAGTGCAGGAAGTCCCATTCCCAGTTCCCAAAGTATGGTACCTTGTTCCCAAGAAGAGGAGTACAGGTTTTTGAGGGACTGATAAATATGGTTATCAAAGAGCACATGCTTAGTCGTTGTTTGCCGGGGTTGTCCCAAAACCTGTTGGAGTGTCAGTCCTTTAATCCTTGGGAACTTGCACAGGAGGCAGACTTCTGGGTAAGTGCCCGAAGTTCTGCCAAGGCATTGGAGAGTGATTCCAAAAGTAGCGGCTTGGGTATCTTCCCGTCCTGTGTGGGGGAAGAGGTACAGTGTAGCCCATCTAGGTCCCAGTGTAGTGGGAGGGGTGTAGGGGCTCACGTCCTGTCTCAGTGGAGTAGGAATGAGTGTGGGGCTGTGTGTTCCCAGGTGCACGAAACCCAGTCTCAGGGCCTGGAGGGTTCCCTAAGGGAACACCAGGTTGAGGGCCTAGGCCTTACTAGGAAGCCATTTGAGGGGGATCGCCTAGTGTTAGGAGACCCTGGAGCATCTGTAAACGAAGCGCCATTTGTTCTGGTGTCTGGCAGTCCCACTCCAGTTGGGAGGGTGCAGAAGTCCGGATTGAGGGGTGAGAGGGGGATGTGTTTCCCAGTGAAAGAACCAGTGGGTCAGGGGCCAGTCAGAAGGACTGAGTCACCATTGAATGGCAAAGGTGACACCACTTCTGTCCTGGGGGATCTTCGCATGCTGTCAGATGAACAGGGGTCGGAGATCTGCGCCAGGCAGACTTTCACACGACACATGAGTCATGTGTTACCCTCATGGGGTTGAGGCTATGTGCACCCCTAGAAGTCCTGGCGTACCAGGCAAGTGTTCAACCGCTGGGGTTGGTCCCTGGGTTGGGAGGACAGGTTCAGGATCTGCCTGACCTGGAGAGAGGGACATCTGTAACCAGTGTCCTGACCAGTTTGGCTTCCAGGGGTACTGCTCCAGTTGGGAGGGTGCAGAACTCTGGAAGGGGGTGCAGAGAGAGGGAGCCCTTGCCTCTGACCCGGTGCAACCTGAGGGTTTAGCCCCTAGGTTTGGAGACCAGTTGCTGGAGAGAGGTCCTGAACTGGTGGGAGAGTTGTGTTCTGGGGGCCTCTCAAAGGAGGAGAGTGCAGAACCCTAGGAGGAGAGGTAGGGGGAGGAAAGCCTCGCCCGTGACTTCTGGTCAGCCTGAGGGTGCGGACCCTAGGCTGGAGGATCAGTGGCTGTCTAAAACTGCCCTTATGAGGGGAAGAGTGGAGTATAGCTACTATGTACCAGGGATAACTACACCCACTCTGTGGATGGGCAAGGACCAGTGGCATCTGTGTGGCCTAGGGCCTGGTCCTGGCCTCGGGCAGCTAGTAAGTACCAGTGGGGTAGCCTAGTTGGTCCTGAGAGCTTTTACAAAGGGTACCACATGGGTTCACAGTGGCGTAGAACAGGAGGGTGTCCTAAGGCCAACAGAAACAAATTCAGCAATAATAGGAAGGGTGAAGGCACCAGTTTGGTGGTGACCCTGTAGAGAGGGCCATGTCTACCAAATTCAATAGCTGTTTTCTTCAGTGCAACTGACAAGCTTATTCTTGCAGTAGTAGCATCGATCCTTCATGAGTGACTTCCAAGGTATATCATCGGTAAGGACGGAAGTGCTGGAGAGATGAGTTAAAGGCCGGTGTAGAACATTGAGTTCTGACGTACACGCAGTGCAATGAAGATGTGTTCAACAACTCTCCACGTGTGGCTTGGTTATTGGTGAGTACCTGGGCTGGAAGGAAGCTATAACTGGTGACAAGATCGGGGATATGAAGTCCGCACACTGAAAGCGTTCTTCCGGAGAGTTTGCCGTGGTCAAGCGCACTGCTCGTGTGTGCCACGTGTGCCTCAGTTGAAGTGCAGAATCGATGCTGGCACTGGTGGAGTCTCAGCACAGTGCCAGCCTGCATAAAATGCTTAAAGATAAAGACAGCGACACTGAAAGTCTACATGTCGCTGGGCAGGAACTGAACGAAACAGCTTCTAATAGAATATATGGCGCCATTACGCAAATTAATACGATTACGCTATGTTGAGTAAGAAAGCTAAAGGTGGACAAGGAAAGCACACAGAAATAGTTCAGTACACATTACACTGAAATTCACATGCTATGAAGCAGAGATTAACCAGGTGTTTGTGAAGAAACATTTAAGCTCAAAATCAATCAGTGTTATCTGCTTTCATGCATGGGCGTCCGCAGAAATTTTTCCAGGGGGTGGCAACATTTTTACTTCATCACCATCCTCCGACATGATTGAGCACAAGTATTAAATAAACAAATAAAACAATCTAATAAGACAAAGAGCTTAAATAAACAAATAAACCCATGGGGTGGGAGAAAAATCATATGAGGCTTCACAGCAGATTACCTGGCAACCACAATGAAACAGAGGAAAAAATAAACAACCATTGGCATATCCAATAGGTCTCGCCTTTGGGACCTTATAAGTGTTTAGCCATGCAACACTTGAAGTTGTTGCACCAAGGATATTGTACTAGACAACTAAACACTTATAAGGTCCCAAAGGGGAGACCTATTGGCTATGCCAATGCTGTTTTTTTTTTAAATGACAAGCAGTGCTATATGGCTCCGGCTGCCACTTAGTCCACCACATCCCACGTAGATGCTGCAGCCATCTTTGAATGGTTTTAAAGCCAATTCAAAAACTGTCACCAGTGTATGTTAATCCCTATCTCAACTGTGAGACTGCTCTCCTGTTTCCCAATTCTATTAAACACAAATGATGTAAAAAGAACATCCCTTTCTGAGCTGCACGGCTCATCCTACCCACGTTTCATGCGCAGATTTGAAATACTGATGGTTTGGGCTTCCCGGAATTCAACTGGCTGAAAGGTAGACAGGGTTAGAGAGGTAGAGAAAGGTAGAGAGAGAGAGGTGTAGAGAGGTAGAGAGACAGAGGTAGAGAGAAGTAGAGAGGTAGAGAGAGAGAGGTAGATTGAGAGAGGTAGAGAGGTAGAAAGAAGTAGAGGTAGGGAGAGAGAGAGAGGTAGAGAGAGAGGTAGAGGTGTAAAGGTGGAGAGAGAGAGGTATAGAGATAGAGGGAGAGAGAGAGGGAGAGAGGGTGAGAGAGAGGTGTAGAGGTAGAGAGAGAGTGGGAGAGGTAGAGAGGGTGAGAGAGGTAAAAAGATAAAGAGGTTGAGAGAGAGGTAGAGAGAGCGAGGTAGAGAGATAGATGAAGAGAGAGAGGTAGAGAGAGAGGTACAGAGGGGTAGAGAGGGGTAGAGTGAGAGGTAGAGAGAGAGAGGTAGAGAGAGAGAGGTAGTGAGAGAGAGGTAGAGGTAGGGAAAGAGAGAGAGGTAGAGAGGGAGGTAGAGGTAGAGAGGTAGAGAGAGAAAGAGGGGTAGAGAGAGAGAGGGGTAGAGAGAGAGAGAGGTAGAGAGAGAGAGTGAGAGCAGTAGAGAGAGAGAGAGGTGTAGAGAGAGACATACAGGTAGAGCGAGAGAGAGAGAGAGTGGTAGGTAGAGAGAGAGAGGTAGATAGAGAGGTAGAGGTAGAGAGGTAGAGGTAGAGAGAGAGAGGTAGAGAGAGACAGAGGTAGAGAGAGAGCGATAGCGAGAGGTAGAGAGGTGTAGAGAGAGGTGTAGAGAGGTAGGTAGAGGTAGAGGTAGAGAGAGACATAGAGAGAGAGAGACGTAGAGAGAGAGGTAGAGAGACAGAGGTAGAGAGAGAGGTAGAGGTAGAGAGGTAGTGGTAGAGAGGTAGAGAGAGAGAGAGGTAGAGAGAGAGAGGTAGAGAGAGAGGTAGAGAGAGAGGTAGAGAGAGAGGTAGAGAGAGAAGTAGAGAGAGAGAGAGATAGAGAGGTAAAGAGAGAGGTAGAGAGAGAGGTAGAGAGAGAGAGGTAGAGAGAGACAGAGGTAGAGAGAGAGCGATAGCGAGAGGTAGAGAGGTGTAGAGAGAGGTGTAGAGAGGTAGGTAGAGGTAGAGGTAGAGAGAGACATAGAGAGAGAGACGTAGAGAGATAGGTAGAGAGAGGGAGAGAGAGAGGTAGAGAGGTAGTGGTAGAGAGGTAGAGAGAGAGAGAGGTAGAGAGAGAGAGGTAGAGAGAGAGGTAGAGAGAGAGGTAGAGAGAGAAGTAGAGAGAGAGAGAGATAGAGAGAGAGAGGTAGAGAGAGAGAGGTAGAGAGAGAGAGAGGTAGAGAGAGACAGAGGTAGAGAGAAAGAGATAGCGAGAGGAAACAGAGAGGTGAAGAGAGAGGTGTAGAGATAAAGAGAGACATAGAGAGAGAGACGTAGAGAGAGAGAGGTAGAGAGAGAGAGAGGTAGAGAGAAAGGTAGAGAGAGAGAGAGGTAGAGAGAGAGAGGTAGAGAGGTAGATTGGAGATCCTAGCATTTCCAGAGCATTAAAGGCACTACTCATTTGTAATGTCATTCCTTTCACTGCACATCCTGCTTTATCTAAATAAGTAGGGCCCTCAAATACAAAAGGATGTTGTGGTCATAAAGCTTACAATTTGCAGCATGACAGTGGTTGCTACTGCAAAACCCCTTTTTAGAGTTGTGTATAACCTTCATGATTGACAAAAGGGGTTCTGCATCTTACTCCATAATGGAATTTGGAGGGGCAGTGGAAAGGGTGCTATCTTCAAATTGCAATTTACAATGATATATATCAATGGTTTTCAAACGCAATGGCAGTCGCAAACCGTTGATCTGATACCAACACTGAGCTGCAGTTGGTACATGATTCAGAAAAGAAAAGTTGTCTCAGTGGGGCAGCTTTCCCTTCGGGAATCATGTCAGGCGACAGTGTGTACAGACAGTGGTCCAGGGGCTACACTCCATGCTGCAATGAACATGAGGGACTGCCCCTTTGGAGCTCAAGGCGTAAACTCTTTAATCCATCTCATCTGCAGACCCTTCTGTAATACTAGTGCTTATGGTGCAAAAAACAGGCATATCGTGTGTGGTGCAGACACTTCTGTTCAGTTTTAACTCTTTTTCAGTTGTCAACAAAATATTTTAATTCATATTTTGGTTTCCATTGTTAACTGTTTTTTAATATATCCATTTTATTTTAGAAATAATGGATATATTAAAAAACGTATAACAACAGTTAACAATGGAAACCAAAATATGAATTAAAATATTTTGTTGACAACTGAAAAAGAGTTAAAACTGATTATTACCATGGAAAAGAAATTGATGAAACTTTAATGTTCTGAAAAGTGCCCACATCCATCGGAACAGAAGTGTCTGCACCACACACGATATGGTATACGAAAGGGCACCTAAAGAGTAGGTACCAGGATGTAGTAGCACCAACAAAAGAAAGGAATATAGCTTGAGTACGAATAAATCACGAGTGCACAGAAGGACTTTCCAATTGATCTCGCAAAAAACAGGCAGACACAACCATTGCATCTCTGGGCGAAATGTGTAATTTGGTGCCGGCGTTAATGAGGCTTTGATGGTTTTAACCCCTTCCTAGGGCCCCTAGTTGCAATTCCACTCTTCCTTAGCTAGAAAAATGTGCCCCCCTCCCCGAAATGTGACTCTAGGTGAGCCTCTGCTTCAAGCTGTGGGAGCAGCCAGACCCCGACCTTCTCTCTTGCCCATCAGCAGCAGTTTTCCCGCTCATCTGGCAGGACCGTCATTGCAAGCGCTTTCTCACGCTTTTGACGGCCCTGCAGACAAACACCACTGTGGGGGCTGTCAATAGTGACGGACCAGTGTTCCAGGTGGGTCAAGTGCCCCCCCCTTGCCCTCCCCTGCGGACGCCCATGCTTTCATGTACTTGTAGCGTACAAAGATGTATCTCCTCCTCCAAACCACCAACAAATCATCGTCTTACAACATGCTGGAGAGCAGTCCCGGAAAGAGGGTCGGGTTGGGTTTGCCGTGTTTCCACAGACGAAGCGGCCCACCACCAAAGCTGCTGCATAAGGGGCCCAGAACAACTCCTTAGACAGCCGTAACATACAGAGCTGACCCCGAAGCCAGCACATAACGAGGCGCTAGAGAAGCTCTGTCTGATCAAGTTCTACAGGAAGTGCCTGAGAGACCACTACTGTCCTCCAATGTATATACGGCTGCTGCATTCTTAAAACCGTCAACTGTGTTTGATATTGCAAAAAACCAGAATATTGGTGATAGATGGATCGATAGAGACTTTTGAAGAGTTCATAGATGCAATAGATGAAAAAGAGTATAAAGTATCTTGAGAAACATAGCCGGTGAAGGAGGAAAGAAGCCATGAAAAAGAATTTACAAGAAGGTGAAAAGACATATGATCAAATCGAAAAGGCCTTTAATGTCAAGTTTAAGCCAGTGCTAAATGTGAATTATAAAAGATATATATTAATCCAGAGACCAGGTTAGACCATTGATGAGTTTGTTAAAAGACTGGATGTTTGGTAAAGCACCGTAAATTCAATTAATTTATGATGAGGAGGCTACCCTCCTCAGAGTGATCAATGGATGTCTGTTGTAAGCATTTCAACGACGAATGCTGATGGAAACTGAGCTTGTATCAAGTCCTCATGGCTGCTTGCGCTGACAAGCGTACTTATCGCCAAGTGACTGACATGGAGGCCGTAGGTGCCCAAAGTGCGTCGGTCATGAGCACGAAAAGTAAGCCAAGGTACAAGGCCGAGGGACACAAGGTCCTGTCTCCACAGAAAAACAAAACGTGTTACAGATACGGACTGTCATTTTCACACAAAGGTAAATGTCCAGCCATTGGACAGATATGCATAGACTGTGGTAAAGCGAATCATTTTGTGACGACTTTCAACGCAAAGATAAAAGTAAGTGTGTAATATAGAATCTATTTTTACTTAATCCTCCGTGGATTCCATTTTTGTGATTTACTCACTGAGTTGCTGCGCTAGTGCGTTGCACAAATGCTCTACACATTGCATCTTTAAACTAGCCTGACTGAACTGCGCCAAGCTACCAGAGGGTGAGCGCAGATTATCTCAGGTGTGTATCTGGCTTACCCCGACTAGAGTGGTGGATTCTGCCTGGCTTAGGCGCCTACCCTAGCCAAGCAGAAACCCCATGTCAAACAGTGGTTCTTGAGAATTACTTGATTTCCCAGCATGCTCCTGCTGCAGGACTCGGTCAACGCACTTTATGTAGGAGGACTAGCCACCATTTGTGTCTCAAAGGGAAGTGTGACTCTTTTTCCTAGAACAAACATTTTTTTTCCCTGAATTGTAACTGTTTACTTCTCCATATTATATCAATGCAGCTTTTTCAAGAAATATTTTCTTCATGTAATTTTCAATGTGTTTTCTATTTTGCAGAACAACAATCACATCTAGAAAGTATGAATGGGAAAGAAAGCCATAAAGGTTCCGGAGGAAAGATGAATTTTACTCAAAATATCTACTTAAAGAAACGGCGCAGAATGCGCATGAAGGAGAGACGCTTTGCCTGTAATGTGTGTGACAAAGAATTTATCAATGAGACACTTCTTGTGAGGCACAAAAAAGGACACACCAGCCTCAGGCCATATCCCTGCGAAACGTGTAAAAAGTGTTTCACTCAAAAGGCAACTTTTTTACAGCATCAAAGAACACACACTGGAGAGAGGCCGTATCACTGCACAGTGTGTTCCAAGCCCTTTGCTCATAAGAATAGCCTTGTACGACATCAAAGTGTACACACAGGAGAGAAGCTTTATCACTGCAATGAGTGTTCAAAGTTCTTTGCTTATAAGGGAAGCCTTGTACATCATCAAAGAACACACAGTGGAGAGAGGCCTTATCACTGCTCTGTATGTGCCAAGAGCTTCACTCAAAAGAAAATTCTTCATGAGCATCAACGCATACACACAGGAGAAAAGCCTTTTCACTGCACCATCTGTGAGAAGAGCTTCAGTCAAAAGGGAAATCTACTACAGCACCAAAGAAAACACACAGGGGAGAAACCTTATCACTGCACTGTGTGTCCCAAGCGCTTTGCTGATAAGAGATGTCTTGTACAG
This sequence comes from Lissotriton vulgaris, assembly GCF_964263255.1. Lineage (NCBI taxonomy): Eukaryota > Metazoa > Chordata > Amphibia > Caudata > Salamandridae > Lissotriton > Lissotriton vulgaris. The sequence continues at coordinate 2,306,872 of NW_028251874.1, read as the reverse complement.
CATCAAAACGTACACACAGGAGAGAGGCCTTATCATTGCACTGTGTGTTCCAAATCCTTTTCTTGGAAGGCAAACCTTGTACTGCATCGAAGAACTCACACAGGAGAGCCGCCTTATCACTGCACTCTGTGTTCCAAGCGCTTTGCTGATAAGAGATCTCTTGTACAGCATCAAAGCGTACACACAGGAGAGAGGCCTTATCATTGCACTGTGTGTTTCAAAACCTTTTCTTGGAAGGCAAACCTTGTACTGCATCGCAGAACTCACACAGGAGAGCGGCCTTATCATTGCACTCTGTGTTCCAAGCGCTTTGTTGATAAGAGATCTCTTGTACAGCATCAAAGCGTACACACAGGAGAGAGGCCTCATCAAAGCGTACACACAGGAGAGAGGCCTCATCAAAGCGTACACACAGGAGAGAGGCCTCATCAAAGCGTACACACAGGAGAGAGGCCTCATTAAAGCGTACACAGACGAGAGAGGCCTCATTAAAGCGTACACACACGAGAGAGGCCTCATCAAAGCGTACACACAGGAGAGAGGCCTCATCAAAGCGTACACACAGGAGAGAGGCCTCATCAAAGCGTACACACAGGAGAGAGGCCTCATCAAAGCGTACACACAGGAGAGAGGCCTCATTAAAGCGTACACACACGAGAGAGGCCTCATCAAAGCGTACACACGGGAGAGAGGCCTCATCAAAGCGTACACACAGGAGAGGCCTCATTAAAGCGTACACACAGGAGAGAGGCCTCATCAAAGCGTACACACAGGAGAGAGGCCTCATCAAAGCGTACATACAGGAGAGAGGCCTCATCAAAGCATACACAAAGGAGAGAGGCCTCATCAAAGTGTACACACGGGAGAGAGGCCTCATCAAAGCGTACACACGGGAGAGAGACCTCATTAAAGTGTACACACAGGAGAGAGGCCCCATCAAAGCGTACACACAGGAGAGAGGCCCCATCAAAGCGTACACACAGGAGAGAGGCCTCATCAAAGCGTACACACAGGAGTGAGGCCTCATCAAAGCGTACACACAGGAGAGAGGCCTCATCACAGCGTACACACAGGAGAGAGGCCTCATCAAAGCATACACACAGGAGAGAGGCCTCATCAAAGCGTACACACAAGAGAGAGGCCTCATCAAAGCGTACACACAGGAGAGAAGCCTCATCAAAGCGTACACACAGGAGAGAGGCCTCATCAAAGGGTACACTGAGGCCTCATCAAAGCGTACACACAGGAAAGAGGCCTCATCAAAGCGTACACACAGGAGAGAGGCCTCATCAAAGGGTACACACAGGAGAGAGGCCTCATCAAAGCGTACACACAGGAAAGAGGCCTCATCAAAGCGTACACACAGGAGAGAGACCTCATCAAAGCGTACACACAGGAGAGAGACCTCATCAAAGTGTACACACAGGAGAGAGGCCTCATCAAAGCGTACACACAGGAGAGAGGCCCCATCAAAGCGTACACACAGGAGAGAGGCCTCATCAAAGCGTACACACAGGAGAGAGGCCTCATCAAAGTGTACACACAGGAGAGAGGCCTCATCAAAGCGGAGAGAGGCCCCATCAAAGCGTACACACAGGAGAGAGGCCTCATCAAAGCGTACACACAGGAGAGAGGCCTCATCAAGGTGTACACACAGGAGAGAGGCCTCATCAAAGCGTACACACAGGAGAGAGGCCTCATCAAAGCGTACACACAGGAGAGAGACCTCATCAAAGCGTACACACAGGAGAGAGGCTGTGTGAGGCCTCATCAAAGCATACACACAGGAGAGAGACCTCATCAAAGCGTACACACAGGAGAGAGGCCTCATCAAAATGTACACACAGGAGAGAGGCCTCATCAAAGCGTACACACAGGAGAGAGGCCCCATCAAAGCGTACACACAGGAGAGAGGCCTCATCAAAGCGTACACACAGGAGAGAGGCCTCATCAAAGCGTACACACAGAAGAGAGACCTCATCAAAGCGTACACACACGAGAGAGGCCTCATCACTGCTCTGTATGTGCCAAGAGCTTCACTCAAAAGAAAATTCTTCTTCAGCATCAACGCATACACACAGGAGAAAAGCCTTTTCGCTGCACCATGTGTGAGAAGAGCTTCAGTCAAAAGGGAAATCTACTAAAGCACAAACTAATACACACCGGAGAGAGACCTTATCACTGCACTGTGTGTTCAAAGCGCTTTTCTCAAAAGGGAGGCCTCGTACGGCATCAAAGTGTACACACAGGAGAGAGACTTCATCATTGCACTGTGTGTGAGAAGTGCTTTTCTCGTAAGTCGACCCTTGTACTGCATCAAAGAACACCCACCGGAGAGAGACCTCATCGATGCACTGTGTGTTCCAAGCACTTTGCTAATAAGAGAGACCTTGTACATCATCAAGGAACACACAGAGGAGAAAAGCCTTTTCGCTGCACTGCGTGCGAGAAGAGCTTCAATCAAAAGGCAAATCTACGAACGCACCAACTAATACACACCGGAGAGAGACCTTATCATTGCACTGTGTGTTCAAAGCGCTTTTCCCAGAACGGAGGGCTTGTACGGCATCAAAGCGTACACACATGAGAGCTTAAATCAAAAGTCAAGTCTCGTAACAACAAACACACAGGAGGGAAACCTTATCACTGCAAAGTGTCTTCCAAGCGCTTTTCTCAGAAAGAAAGGCCATGTATGGCATCAAAGTGCACACACAGGAAAGAGGCCTTATCACTGCACTGGGTGTGAGAAGAGCTTCACGCCAAAGTCACATATGCAACAGCACCAAATAATACATACTAAACTGAACCCTAGCACTGCACAGTTTATGCCAGGAACTTCAATCAAAACGAACGTTTCTACAACACCATTAATACAAACAAGATAGATCCATTTTCACTGTAACAACCTTATGTCCTGCTTACCCCAAAGTAAGTTTTACTGGAATGTTGTAACTTAGCGAGGGCTTATAGTAAAAATGCCTAATGACCAGTGTTCCCTGTAGGCTATGTGCATTTAGTGTAATAACCACGAGTGCGCAAACTCCGCTGCGAAGCGCATACACTTCACACATCACTGAGGCACCATTTACAGCTCTTGCTTTTCAAAAGTGAGCAGCGTGGAAAAAAGATCTCTTGCGTGAAGGAGCACAGAGAGCAGATCTTGGGCCTAGCAACATACCTCGGTGGAAGAGGGGAGAACGTTGCAGCGTGCCTCTTAAACTGCAGGTATCGGGTGCCCAGGTTCACAAGTTGTGCAGCATCTTTCTTCTTTGCATGCCGGGCGTGGTCCGTCCCTTTCAGATTAATTTATTTTAAAAGGCCATGCACTAATTAGCATTGTTCGGTACTGAAGGGCATGATGTGTGGCATACTGATGTTTAAGTCCCAGCTAAAAGTGTTCAAAAAGCAAGCACTTGGTGCATAATGGTATGCCTGTGCTAAACTTATTTAGAGAAGTCATTTCTGACCCTGCCGCAAGCATGCTAAGGCATATATGCCCCCAGTGAGGCAGTATCATTCAGATGAGTCATTTTCTCGGCCTAGAACTGGGCTCGGTAATTGCAGCTTTGGTCACCTGTGAAGCATGATTGCGAGCAGCCATACAGGAATGTAAGGGGATATGATCAGTAACCAATCACATCCTTGTGTTATTTCTTTATAAATGTCCTGAACGTTCCCCACTGCTAGTTGATTCTATTGTACCATCCGAATATAGGATTCATTTACCACCTCTCTCACGCCATTACATGAGGGCACAGCCGCAACGCTCTCACGCCGTCTTACAAAACATACACTAAACTACTACTTACACATCACAACAACTTTTAGCTCACAGCTGGGTTCTCAGCACAGACCCCTATTCACAGATGCCAAAGTCCCAACAAATCGAAGCCCGTAGCCCCTCTGCAGCGCACAGAGGTACTCGCCTCGCGGAACGGACTTGCTTCCGTCTTTAGCCCAGGTGCTGCTCGCTCTTTGTTGTGCCTGATTAACGTTGGAGCTGCAGAAAAAAACGTGGGCTCTTTTCCCTTCCCATCATACCTTTCATCACATATGTTTAAGAGTTAATAGTTGAACTGTGGTTATTGCAGATGTATGTAGACATCTTTTCCTAAATAAATCCTGCTGTATCTTGCATTGCAATGGGTTTGAGTCAGCATTCTGTGCATTTCAGATCCCCTCCTATAGGGCGCACATTTATTTTTGTGTCGCTTTGTAAGCTCTACAGTGCTCGATAGTGAAGAGTTCTGCCGCAACCAACTGGAAAGCAGTGAACCCACCGAGCAGCCCTGTATCTATGAGTGCCGCCAGGTATAACTTGATTCACCTCTTATAAGGAGTAAGTACTGTGTCCAGGCTGATTTTTTTATTTCTTTTTTTCATCCCAGCCCTTTTTTGCTTTCCTCATTCGAAGAATGCAAAATACAACAAGACTTAGGGCAGGATGTACTAGCATCAGGAATACCAATTTTCCTATTTGCCATTCTCTATGAGTCGCAATTTGGAAGTCGGAATTCCTAATGTATGAAACTCTTTTGAGTTTCATTAGCGATTACTAGCGAGTGACAAATAGACCTACCTCATTCATATTAGTGAGGTAGGTTGCAATTTGAGGCCCATTAGGAATCACAGCCATCACAGAGATGGCAGCCTGCTGAGGTCAGCAGACCACCATGTCTATGATTGGTTTTTAATAAAGCAGTCTGTTTTTTTTTTAATGTATCCTATTTTCCTTTAAAGGATAATGGGATGCATTTAAAAAGAAAAAAAATAAGCTTTTTCGTTTATTTTTTTTAAGAGTAGACAGTAGGATCTGTGGGACAGCCGCCTGCTCTTAAAAATATTTGTTATCCATTCTTCAAAGGACTCGTACCTATTTGCAAATGGGTTACCACCTCCTTCAAGGAGTCAGTAAATTTTGACCTTGATACAGTCGCATTCAGATTCAGAAATTGGAAGAAATGCCGTAAACACGCCCCTTTTAAATACCAATCGCACACACTAATTGCGAGTAGGTAGCGTGTTGCCAAATCACAATTTGTATTTGGTACATTTGTAAAAGCATTTTTGCGGTTGGACGTTTCCTTCTGCAAAAATACTTTGTACAAGAGGCCCCTAATGATTTACTCCCCAAGCGGAGAACTAGCCAATAGGGCACTAAACTAATGGTGCGGTGTCAGGTTTGCACGTGTGCAGCAACAGCGGTGGAATGAGCACCGGCACTTAGGGTTTAAAAAAAAACAAATTAATCACTTATTTGTGCTCCTCATGATTGAAGATGTCTCTTTCAGCCTTAGGTTTAGAGATAATATTTTATTTGAAGTCCATGTTCGTGTTTTCCCGGCGGACGGCAGAAGCTCCTGCTGTTCTTGATCCATTCATCACACACTCCTGCTGGTGCTTGCTGACTCCTCATGCTTCTGTGCACTTTACCATTGGTGCAGCAGGTGCAGTGGCACCGAGCCCAGGACTGTGAGGGGCCCGTTGACCCTGTAAATTACTGTATATTAGCAGCCCAACAACAGTCAAATAGGTAATTATCTTTGCTTGCACCTGAGCTCATGGCATCCTGGTCTTTCCACAAATATGCATAAACCCGAGCTAGGCGTCACTGCTAGCACTGATGGAGGGCTGTACGCTTTGGAAGGAGAGTCGATCTCTCAGAACCATGTTCAGATAAAATGATCATTATTACGAGTCACTGCAGTGCCGACGCCTGAACAGCAGGAACCCTTCGTCTACCTCTTCCTGGTTCGTGCGGCACTTCATTCTACCTAAAATAATTTTCCTGTATGTTTCATTTAACAACACAGTTTGCTTCCTAAATGCAACTGCAAAGTTAGAGGTTAGTGGGATGAACAACACATAGGATTATACCTGCAAGTGTTTTGGAAAAACAAAACAGACACACACACACATCAACCTTTTTAAGAATATCCACACCTTGTGTCCATTATACTCCACTCCATGTGTTGTATAGCATTCCCCATCTTAGGGAGGGGACGCCTTCACAAAAGAAGGATCGAGGACGTGTTGCATCTAAAAAGGATTCAAGCCTGTGCTCTGCATGCTGCAGATGTCTGCAGTGGATGCGTTAACCATCTGCGCTACCTTACATGCTTACTACGGCACAGGAACAACGGTGTATGGAAATTGTAACTGAGGATCAACAAACGTTTTGGTTTAGAGGATCGCCTAAACCTTTTTGTTTAGTAGCTACAAGCACTTCCTTTCTTTAGCACTTTTCATTTCATGTTCACTTTTCTGCGGCTCACCATTACCAGTCCACCGGAAACAAAATGCATTTGAGAATTGGTTGCAGGCTCCACTCGTCCTCCACCGTTCCACAAGCAGGTAGTTTGGATCTTCCATTTATTTAAGGCAATTCCTGAAATATCCAGAATAGTCCAGAAAAATCTTTCACACTCTCAGGGGATTCCTTTCTTTTCTTGCCCAACTCCTCTCTGCTGCAAAGCATTCAGTGGTAAGTGGCGCTCTTCAGTGTACCTTTCTGCTGCTGACAGTCATTCGATAGACCTCTCCCCATACATCTGCCCCACAGGACCTGTCGTCCGTACATTCTTCAACTGCATACATTCGTTCTTCCTTTGCAGGGGTCTGGTGTTACCGCAGCCCCATTCCATAGCCCACCGCGCTGCAGCCTGCAATCCTCTTTTAGTATCCTGTGTCCAGCATCGCCCTTCTGCGTGCCCTTCCTCCTCGGCATTTTTGCCTTTGTCCACTAAGTATGCCTTATAAAGGGCCCACTAGTCCCTAGGGTGGGTCTGCACAGACTGAAGCTCATTAGAAGTGTCCAACTACTCATTACAGTGTGCCATGTCCGAGTGCCGATCCCCAATTTTGGGGCAGGGCCCCTTGCCCAGCGCATCGGTACTCTGTGCTTAGCTAATAGTAGTCCAACAGCGAGTAGCTTTCTTTTTTTTGTGTTGAAATGGTTTATTAGCATTTATTAAATATAAAACAATAAAAGCAATAAAATACAGAAATGTGCAACATGATAACATAAATTACATTGGAAGTAACGCGTAAAGGTAAATATATGTGAATTCATGAGGATGAAGACTGTATCTTATTGTAATACAAGAGATACAATAATAAGATGAAAGGAGGAAAAAAGAATTCAGTTGTGAATAAAACAATAAGGTATTTGATTGAAAAACTCTAATGACTTATGGTGAGATAAAAGTAATTTTTAAGCAAATGTGAGTAGAAAAAAAATGAATAATAATAAAGGAAAGGTATCAATGCAGAAAATTATAAAAGAATATAACGTATAGTATAGAAAATGATATAGGGAAATTAACCAAAGATGAAAAGGAAGAAATTGGAGGAAATAAGATGAGAGCATTGGTTCCATCTGTATTGTGAGGCTGTTATAGCCGTCAATGCCTGGAAAACTCCCTCCCAGAATTGAAGTATCGCTGGACAGTACCAAGCAGCATGTATAACCCCTGCTTCCTGCTCACTACAACGCAGGCAGTTTGCAGATTCCCGTAGGCCAGTGTTTCCCAAACTGGGGTCCGCGACACATTCCCAGGGGGTCCACCGGCAGCAGTTTAAAAAGCTCTGCAAAGTTCCTTGTATAATTAGCAGTTTTTGGGCAACAATAAAAGTGTCAAGAGAACGCCAGTGATTAATGTACCTGCTGGAGAGAGATTAGAGTTGTGTCCAGTAGCAGCTTTGAGTTATCTAAGGTAGCACAGGGGGTTAATATGCCTACTGCAAAGAACGTGTACAATGCAGTTTAAAAAAACTATTTTATGTGCATAGCTCAATGAGTTACTGCTTTTCTCACTGAGATTCTTTTGTTACTGCACAGTTCATAAGTTACTCTCGTAATCTAACACAGTGACCTATACACTGTTAAAGAGCTGCTTGCAAACTGAATGGTACAAGTTAGTAACTTATGTTTTTTCCCAGTCTTTCATTATCCTCATGCTGCTAAAAAGGTTTATTTGTGTAGAAATCATATTTTTTATTAAAGTCTATGCTAACCACTTTATGTTCTGAATCTGGGGTTTTGGTTCCCCAGACCAAGCACTCTTTCAAAATTCCTACCAGTATGGATGGCGTGTGGATCCTACACCTTGAAGTCTCCTTTGCCTTATGTAACATTTCCTATATGCTGATTTACACATATGATTCATTGTCTCTATATGTGTGATATGTAAAGTGCTCTGACATCCCACACTGGTATAAGAGGTGCTATAAACCAAATGAAATACATGTGAGAGAGGGGCTAAGGAGAGATGAGAGGCGCTGTTGGAGGGTGATAGTGAGGGGATCATTGAAGAACCCCAATAAAGACTGTCGTATCCTGGTGCACAGTAAGGCCATCATTTACGATTCTTTAAAAGCTAAGACAATTCAATATATAATGATGAATGTGTTTTAGAATGCACCATTGTTCCCGACATTTTCTTGCGGGAGAGCCTCCCAAAGCCCCCTTTGTTGTGGCCACGCGCCCTCACTGCACCTGCTGGGCACCGTATGTGGACTGCTCTGAAAACATTTGCCAGGACTCCTTTGGGTTTCCAGTCCGCCCCTGGCAGGAGCCTCTTACCGTGAAACAAAACCAACCATTTAAAAGTCTGCCAGGGAGACCCAGCACCAACCTTCCTATCAACACATATCACTTTTTGCAATTCTTTCAATATAAAATACTAAAATCCTTAGTAATTCCAGTATTTGTTTAGTGCTACTATGGGGCTGTGTTCTAGAAGCGACGTGCCTGTTACTATGTGCACGCTGAGGGTGTGGCGGAGTTGTAGGTACCTAATAAACTGTGACGGGTGAAGTGAGTGTCTGACTTGAAGGTCCGAGAAGGAACGTACATGGTCCCCGACCCAAACGTCGCTGAGTTGTGAAATACCAATAAGATCCCAGCCCCGGAAACCCTCTGGGTTCCCCACTTCTCGAAGCCATGTGCCTTGCCAGAGGGGTGTTTGCTGGGTCAGCCTATTCCCCCAGCTGGTATGGCGTAGGGAGTCACGCCAGGCCAGCAACCCTGCACGGGATACTGTGTGGAAGGTCTTGGGAATGGGTCCCCCGTACATCATAGTCTGGATTAGAGAGAGTCCCAGGTCTTTCAACTCGGTCCTGTAGGCAGGGTCGGTCCAGCCACCATTAAACTAGTCGTTCAATATTAGGAGGAGGTTTGCTGTGTAATGTAATGTAATGTAAATTGGTTTTTATACCGCGCGACTGTCACTCCAAGGAGCATCTTGGCGCCTACACAGACCAGAGCTGATGTGGAGTCTGGTTCGGCTGCTTTCAGTAATATGACCAGGGTACTCATATTAGGGCTCTAGCGCATTTGTCAGGGAGACTGAAAATCCAGGTCTTCAGTGCTTTTCTGAACTCAGATTCCCGTTCCATAGCACGGAGGTGTGGGGAGTTTATTCCATGCTTTGGATCCTCGGACTGGCAGGGATTTGCCACCCCTCGAAATGAGTCTAAAAGTTGGAATAGCCAACAGATTGGCATTGGAGGATCTAAGGGTGTGTGATGGATGGTATCGGGAAAACCTCTTTTGTATGTACTTTGGTCCTTGCAAGTGAAAGGCCCTAAAGGTATTTACCAGGATTTTAAACAGCACCCGTTTGACCACTGGTAGCCAGTGGAGTGTGTTCAATGCGGTAGACGCTGAGGATTTCTTTGGCCACTTCAGAACAAGCCTGGCAGCTGCATACTGCACCATTTGCAACTTATGTGTAACAGCCTTGTTGGTTCCCAGCCTTGTTGTTCACAACCTTGTTCCCAGCCTTGTTGGTTCCCTATGTAAAATAGGTACAAGTTTGTCATAGCCATGCCTCCATAGAAGAGTGGAATTTGGAAGCGAGACAGGGCCATGCGTGGACGAGAACCATTCCAGAGGAACCTCGCGGTCAAGCTGTCTAAACCCCTGAAACATGCCCGGGAAATATGGGATGGGGTCTTATGAATGATGTAGAGGAATCAGGGAAATTTTAAAAAGTGCCACCCTGCCTAGCGGGTTAAGCAATAGGGCTTGCCACTTCTGGCGGTCTTTTGTGACCAGTGGGGTGATGTTAAGTGCCCAAGCCAGTTCAGAGAGCAGAGCGACCCAGATTCTTAAGTATTTCAACGATTGCCATCTAAAGGGGATGGTAGACTGTCAATCAAAGCATTCTCTAGATAGATGTAGGGGCACCAGGGTTGATTTTGAAGAGTTCAAGCATAAGCCAGAGACTCGTTCGATGATACAGAGTATCTGCAGGCATCTGGGGCCGATTCGGAAGCATGGAAAAGTAGGACGTCGTCTGCGTATAATGCGATTTTGTCCTCATAAGAGCCTCCAGCCCTGGACCCGGTCATCAGCACGAATAGGCCTGGCCAGGGGTTCCATTGGCAGGGTGAAAAGGAGGGGCAAGACAGGACATCCCTGCCTCGTCCCCCTCCTGATTGTGAATGCGTCCGAGAGTGCTCCATTGACAAGCACTCTTGCGGTCGGTTTGGAGTACAGGACCTGAACTAAATGGTGGAAGTCCAGGCCCATGCCCATAGCAGCCAGGACATCGTCCAGATATCTCCAGTTGACTGAGTCAAAAGCTTTCTCGAAGTCGACTAGAAGAAGAGCCAGATAAGGGGTTAGCGACTGTCGGTGGACCAAGGCCAAATGGAGGCGCCTAAGACAGTGTCTGGTACTCTGCGCCGGCATGAAGCCGAACTGGACGGGATGGATGAGTTTGTTGAGGTATGGTCTGAGACGTTGAGCCAGGACGGTGGCGTACCTTTTGCCCTCTGTATTAATTTGAGATATGGGGCGGTAATCGTGCGGGCTCATGAGGGTGGTTGGGTTTTGGGAATCATGATTATTGTGACCGCATTGGTCTCCATAGGGAAGGAGTCCATTTCTACGGCCTCTGTATATAGGGCAGTGAGCTGTGGGACCAGTATGTCTAGGCAGAGTAATATTCCTGTGGGTAGCCGGCAGGGCCTGGTGTTTTCCCGGCTGTGACGTGTGAGAGTGCATCTTGTATTTCCTCGTGTGGGATAGGTAATCCATTCCGGCTGATCCGACTGCGCTAGGGGATGTATGATGTTGCAACGCATACTTTTACAACGCCTGCCTTTACAATGCATTTTTTACAACGCAGCATCCTTTACAACGCATTCCATTACAACTAATTTCCTAAAACTGCCATTACAACGCATTCCATTACAACGCATACTACCTTTAGAACGCATACCATTACAACGCATACTATTACATTGCATGTATGGTAAGTATTGGATAGTATAGGGGTAAAAATTACTATTCTAACTCCAGGGGGTTGCAACAGTAGGGTAAGTGTTGGATAGTGTAGGGGTAAAAATTACTATTCCAACTCCAGGGGGTGGAACAGTAGGGTACGTGTTGGATAGTATAGGGGTAAAAATTACTATTATAACTCCAGGGGGTGCAACAGTAGGGTAAGTGTTGGATAGTATAGGGGTAAAAATTACTATTCCAACTCCAGGGGGTGCAACAGTAGGGTACGTGTTGGATAGTATAGGGGTAAAAATTACTATTCCAACTCCAGGGGGTGTAACAGTAGGGTACGTGTTGGATAGTATAGGGGTAAAAATTACTATTCCAACTCCAGGGGGTTGCAACAGTAGGGTAAGTGTTGGATAGTATAGGGGTAAAAATTACTATTCTAACTCCAGGGGATGCAACAGTAGGGTACGTGTTGGATAGTATAGGGGTAAAAATTACTATTCTAACTCCAGGGGATGCAACAGTAGGGTAAGTGTTGGATAGTATAGGGGTAAAAATTACTATTCCAACTCCAGGGGGTGTAACAGTAGGGTACGTGTTGGATAGTATAGGGGTAAAAATTACTATTCCAACTCCAGGGGGTGCAACAGTAGGGTACGTGTTGGATAGTATAGGGGTAAAAATTACTATTCTAACTCCAGGGGGTGCAACAGTAGGGTACGTGTTGGATAGTATAGGGGTAAAAATTACTATTCTAACTCCAGGGGGTGCAACAGTAGGGTACGTGTTGGATAGTATAGGGGTAAAAATTACTATTCTAACTCCAGGGGGTGTAACAGTAGGGTACGTGTTGGGTAGTATAGGGGTAAAAATTACTATTCTAACTCCAGGGGATGCAACAGTAGGGTAAGTGTTGGATAGTGACTCGACTGCACTAAGCCTAGGAAGGTGGAGGTTTTCTAGGGTGGTCAGCTCTGATAGTGAGAGTTCAGGCCTCGGGCAGAGTAATAGTCAGTGAAGGCTTGATCCATTGCTCTGGGCGAGCGGTGGGTAATCCCTTCGAAGTCCCAAATTTCTGGAATTATCCTGTTCGTCAAGAGGTATGACTCTAACCAATGTAATATGCTCCCATTTGTATCACCCCATCCCTACATGCGAGTGATGGAGGACCCCCATAGGAGCTTTGCCGAGTCTGACGAGATTTGTTTAATTTCAACTCTCACCAGGGCCAGTAGGTGCAACTGGGAATCATTTGTTGCCCCAGATGAGCTCCCTCCGGGTCGGGTCGCTTTGGCCTCGAGGACGGCGAGCCTGTTATCTTGGGCTGCTCGTTGGGCTTTAAGGTGGCCCTTGGTGAAACCACGTATGGTGGCCTTACCCGCCTCCCAAAGGGTACCCGGGGAGGAGACGGAATCTTGATTAGTGCAAAAGTACTGCCTAAGTTCCTGCTCTGATTGCTTCCTTGAATTTCTAGTCTTGTTGAAACCAAGCATTCATCCTCCACATGGGGCAAGGTGCATCAGGGGGGTCACCTAAGGTTAGGAGCAAAGGTGTGTGATCCGAGATGCCTCGGGGGAGGATAACTATTTCTCTGACCCTGCGACATTCGGGAGCCGGCATAAAGATCATGTCGATGCGGCCTGAGTGTGGTGTGCTGCTAAGGTTGATTGTATTGGGTGTCCTGAAGGTTCAATGACCTCCATAAGTCACAAATACTCATGGCTTCCATCCAGCTTTCCAATTGCTTGGCACATAGAACGCGTGAGGCAGTGGGGGTCCCTGTGGTGTCAAGACTGTGCTGCATCACTGCATTGAAGTCTCCTCCTCCCACCGTTGTTTCCGGCAGCAAGGAGCTAATCACTTCAGCAGTGTAGAGTCTGTGTGTGTCTATCACAGATAGAGAGGACGTTGGGGCGTTTTCGCCCATTGTTCCGGAGAGAGCAACAAAGCGTCTGTGGGGATCCCTGGTGCTTTGAGTAGGCACGAAGGGCAAGTTACGCCTCAGGAGGATCGCACCTCCGGGTGAGCCCTGTGTGAAGCCTGAGTGCCAGGATCTGTTGAACACGTATCTCGCGAGGAAGGGACAGAGATTACCCATGAGATGGGTTTCCTGGAGCAGGAGTATGTTGGGTAGTGTATCTTTGGGCATGTCGCAGAACAGTGGTCCGCTTGATTCTGTCCAGCAGGCCGTTGACATTCCAAGACATTAACAGGAGAGAGTCCTCTCTATGTACCGTCTGTGTCATGGTCGGTGTGGGGGGGGGCCAAGGAATCCCGGGGTCCTGCCGTTGTGAAGGGAATGCTTGGGCGATTACTGGTGGTGGCTGGAGGCCTCGCCTGTTGGTGTGTAGTTGGAGTGTAAAGTCGAGTTGGTGCAAGGTTGAAGTGCTGTGAACTGTGGTAAATAAAATTACCGGGACTATTTTTCTATACATTAAATGACAATAAGGATAGCTCAATAAAATGAGAGGCAGAGTCCGTGGTATCTGAGTCATACGGGCTTTAATCAAGTGGCTCGAGACACTGGACATCGGGTTCCATCACCACTAAGGTTCAGGAAGGGATATTCAACGTTTTATTAACATCACACATTATATATAGTAAAACTGTACAATTGAAATGAATACAGTAGGCGTAACAAGTGAAAAGAGAGAGATAAGAACACATGGGCGTAAAAGAAGGCGTGTAAGGAGGCGTACACGTAGGCGTGCACTTGATGAGTCAGAGAAGTGTCATAAGTGGGTGGGTGCAAGGAGAAAGTTTGCAGGGTCAGCAGAAACCTTTACCACATATGCGCGCGCAACTGAGCATGACGTGGTATAGACGTGTAACTGGGGAGAGCTGGGGGCTTGACTTTAGCACTAGTAGAGGAGACTGGTGTCTGGGATGTCAGAACGACCTGCACCTATAGCATATCTGGTATCTTGTGTTTAGAGGATGTATTATCTGAAGTAAAAGGTCTCTCGGGCAGAGGCCGTTCAACACTGAATGCTAGTGCATACATATGGTTCTGTATGCAATGTATGGGGATATGGGCCTACCATGGCAACGGGTGCAGTAAATTACTTGCAAGGAGACAGGAAGGCAGGACCCTTTGCTCTGCAGCCGGGAATATGTTTACCTATTTCACTAGACTGGAATGTGTTTTTGCGGAGGCTGAGCAGATAACTGTAGGCAAAATACCGTCTTGTCAGGCAGGCCAGGCCGAGCCGGGCACCGCTCGCCTGGACAGGAAGTAAGGTAGAGGTCAGGGATGCATACCTAAACTGCAGCTTTCTGAGACAGAAGAGACTTGGAGCCTCAATTAAGGGCCTGGCTCGACTGAGCCAGAAAAACGTGGAGAACGTGTGCTTTGCGATATTTAAAAGTACACCATGTAAATGCATTGGAAACGTAGGCCTTAATGCGGAATCAGTACTTTATACATGGAGGGTTCACTAACTGACATGCTAACATTGAACGGAAATGCAGAGGCATTATCATAGCAGGTACGGGAAGGGAATTACAGGACATACATGTGGCACGGGTGCATGGATAGGGTGCGAGTGGGGGTCACATTGACTACCTAAAAATTTCTATTTCCTCATTCCCTCCTTGGCCCCTACTTCACCCTTTAGGATATGTCTATCTTCATGAGACCATCTATTTGTTCGTATAACATCATTTGCTCATCCTTTTTCATTCGGGAACGGGAACGTGGACGTGGACGGGGAATACAAGTTGTGGCGCACAAGCCGCAAATCGCTGGCCCACATTGCAGACAGAGACAACAACTGAATAATATAAGCAGTATTATTCCTAGGAACGATAACACTTTCCATCCCCAGGCGGATATCACACTCCAAAGCCAACCGGACCAAGTCCAGGTGCCAGGATTCTGGTGTATCAGGTGAGCTATTTTATGAAGCCTTGTTATTGCTTTATACACTGATGGCGCGTTATTAGGAATAAACACGCAACAACTGGATCCAATCACTCTACAAGCCCCGCCCCTATCGGCCAGGATGACGTCAAGTACAAGGCGGTTTTGAAGAACAACAAGTCTCATAGCAGACTGCTCTTTGGTCAGGTTACCTAAAGCAGAAGTAGTCTCATTCACTACTGCTTCCAAAGTTCTGGTTAATTTGCGTATCAGTTTACTGTTTTGGACAGGACCTACAAAGAAAAAGAATCCCTTATTGAAATCTGTATATTGTTCCCACGTTGTCTCAGTCTGATCGACAATTGGGGACTCGATCTCCCTCTTATGTCTTACATGCACAAGATGGGAATCTCGATGATAATTAGATGGGGCTAGAAAAACAGGTGGTAATAGGAACGCGATATAACACGTTCCATCCCAATCCAGGGGCAGATGTACATAAGCTGCCTGACCACAAATAAAATAGGAATGGCGAGAAGCTTTGAAAGTAGACTTTCCTTTATCGCTGAATTCGACCACAGTATTACAATCACTGTGTCCTAGATGTACTGAACCATTCTTTCTAACACACAATTCGCCTTTCACTGGTAAAACGGTTATAAACGGCAAGTCCGAATTAGTCTCGGACTGAACGTTCAGAATCATGAGGTTAAGGGAAAAGGGAAAACAGGTGGTAATAGGAACGCGATATAACACGTTCCATCCCAATCCAGGGGCAGATGTACATAAGCTGTCTGACCACAAATAAAATAGGAATGGCGAGAAGCTTTGAAAGTAGACTTTCCTTTATCGCTGAATTCGACCACAGTATTACAATCACTGTGTCCTAGATATACTGAACCATTCTTTCTAACGCACAATTCGCCTTTCACTGGTAAAACGGTTATAAACGGCAAGTCCGAATTGGTCTCGGACTGAACGTTCAGAATCATGAGGTTGAGGGAAAAATTGCCTAATTCATACACTTCATTCTCTAGATCGGCCCCTTTCCTTTGGGGTAGACTGTCTGCATCTGGTAAACATGCTTTATTCATAACTGTATTCAGGTTCCCCCATATCCAATTGCCCTGGGAAACTTTGGACTTACTATCTAATGAGGACATTAAAGCAAACCATGCTCCGCACGAACCATTATGTGTAAACGGGTAGGGAAAGAGGGACAGAGCTCCCTTGTATTTCTGATAAGGTGGGAGTCGGCCGCATACCCAGCAATTTGTGGCATTGCTGGTCTGGTGAGTATGGTGTAACATACGAATGAAAGTGTTGTTGTGCATTGCTAATCGATAGGATAGTTCGTGAGGGGGCAGGTCACTGAAAGTGTGCTCTACGGTGTCATTAAAGGAAGAATGTACATGGGAACCAAGAGGAGGAAAGAAAACATGTAGCATCAAGCTTTTACATATAATCGATATACTCAGAACAAACATGATAATCAAAGTGATGATGCATCTACTGTGCAGGTTTTTACGATATTTTTCTCTCTTTTCGATTCGCCTATCTCTCTGACTATTTGGGTCTATCTTATACATGTCAGGAACCTGTCTAAACGCTTCACCCGAGAGGGACTTAAACAATTAAACGCTGCCTGACTTACTAGACCGTAATTTGCTTCTATACTCCTGTTGCAGAGTTTTTTCTAACAAGGGGAGCTTAGTGTCAGTATCAGAATCAGGGCAGTCCTTGGGAAATGTCTCTGGACACAGTCCATGGAATCTTTTTATGTGGCTGGAATGAAGCCAGCCTTTCTTTCCCTCGACTTTCACAGCGGTCCTCGTGGTCATCAACACCAGCTTCGGCTCCCGCCACCTGGGCTCCAGAGGGCTTGAGCGGTTGAAGTTCCTTATACAAACAAAATCACCCGGAACGATTTCATGCGGTTTCATTTGGGTGTTGTCCGGGAAAGCAGCCGCGACCTGTGAACGACAAGAGAGTAGTGCAGACATCAAGGAAGCCAGGTAATCTGTCAGCATATTACTATCAACATCGGTGATCTTGCGCGGCATAGGCGTACCCCACATATTTGGCGGCCTGCCGAAGACTACCTCATAAGGAGATAGTCCGGTTCTGGAATGAGCTACCATACGCATGTAAAAGAGGGCAACTGGCAGGGCTACCATCCAATCTACACCTTTTTCTGCACAGACCTTCGCTAACCGTGTTTTCAGAGTCTGATTATGTCTCTCAACGAGACCAGCGGCTTCGGGGTGTCGTACGCAGTGAAATTTCCACTGGTACCCTAACAGGAGTGATACCTGTTTCATCAGTTCGGACGAGAATGGCTGTCCATTATCTGAGTACACGACACGGGGCAAGCCGTATCGCGGGAAAAATTCACGGACCAACTGTTTGGCAGTGGTCACGGCAGTGTAATCTGGGACTGGGTACGCTTCTGTTCATCTGGAAAGGGCACATACAACTACGAGGACATACTTGAATCCTCGACATCGGTCCATCTGGATATAATCCATCTGGAGAACTTCGGAAGGGTGGTCAGGAGGATGAAATCCACCGTGTTCCACGGGAATGCCTTTGCCTGGATTGAACTGACAACAGATCATGCAGGTACGCACTTTCTGTTTTGCTGATGCACGTAAATGCTTGTTGGACCAAATACTCTGTATGCTGTCTAACATGGCTTTTTCTCCTAAGTGTGCTGGACTATGTGCTGTATTTATGATAACCTGAACCATAGAGTCGGGGAGAAACCATGTGGCCTTTCCCTTCGTCATCCATCCCTGATCTGTCTGGACCCCTCCTTGTTCTGTCCATTTCTTGATTTCGTCTGGAGTGGCATGTGTCTGTATGTCGAGTACATCTTGTGTGGGATCCTTAACTGTCATACAATGTGTCTGTGATGATACTTCAGTCTTTGTCGGGTCAGTCGGTATGTCTGTTTGAGTCTGAGCTGTGAGTTTAGCTGTTCTATCTGCCAGGTCGTTACCCTGGGAAATGGTGTCAGTAACTTTCGTATGTGCTTTGCACTTCATGATGGCAATGGCTGTAGGTAAGTGTATGGCATCTAACAGTGCTTGAATGAGGGGACCATGTTGTATCTTGGCTCCATGAGAAGTCAAAAAACCTCTTTCTTGCCAGAGAATACCGAAGTCGTGAACGACTCCGAATGCGTACTGTGAATCTGTGTATATGTTTACTTTCAGGTTCTTGGCTCGTATGCAGGCTTGGGTCAGAGCGATGAGCTCTGCTGCTTGGGCAGACAATGTGTCAATACGATGTGTTTCTATGATTTCAGTTTCAGTGGTCACTGCATATGCGGCCACTAACTCTCCTGTGTTTGTTCTCATACATGAACCATCCACATAAAGTGTCAGGTCTGGGTCGGGCAATGCAATATCTGTCAAGTCTTGTCTTGGTTTTGTTACAGTATTAATGACTTCCACACACTCATTTGGTGTAGGGTCAGTTGTGCTCGAGGGTAACAATGTGGCAGGGTTTAAAATGTTGCAACGTCTGATCTCTATGTGTGGCTGGAACAGTGTCAATTCATATCCTGTCAATCTTGCTATGGTCAGGTGTTGTGTCTGGGTTCGGTTTAAGAGAACTTCCACGGAGTGTGGAACCTGTACTGTCAGGGGATGTCCTAACACTATTGAGTCGCTTTGTCTGATTGCTAAAGCTGTTGCTGCAACTGATTTTAGGCACGCAGGCAGAGCCTGGGCTACTGGATCCAATGTACTAGAAAAATAAGCACAAGGCTTGTGTTGTCCTGCTTGATCTTGTGTAAGAACAGATAATGCTGTGCCATCGCGTTCAGTGACAAAAAGTGTAAAAGGCTTGCTGTAACATGGTGTCGCTAAAACAGGTGCTTGACATAAAGCTTTCTTCAATTCGTCAAAAGCTTGTGTATGTTCCTGAATCCAAGGGAGGACAGTTGAAGTCGCTGCCTCCTGTGTTGTCAACTGTATGAGTGGTTTAGCTAGATATGCATACTGAGGAATCCATTGTCTGCAGTAAGAAGTGAGGCCAATGAAGGCCCGTACTTCCTTTTGTGTCTTGGGCTGTGGAAGATGTGCAATTAACTGGATACGGTCTGGTGTCAACTGTCTACCCCTCTTGGACAGCAAGTGTCCAAGGTAAACCACTTGCTGGGCACAGAATTGCAGCTTCGAAGGGGACACTTTATGCCCCTTCTCGGCCAGGAAGTACAAGACTGTCAGTGATGCACGTTCGCAGTCACGTTCGGTCCGTGCTGTAATCAATAGATCGTCAACACACTGGAGTAGGGCAGTGTCAGTAGGCATGTGAATACTGTCTAGTTGTCGTTTCAGAGCTTGACTATAAATACTAGGACTTTCCGTGAACCCTTGAGGAGCACGTGCAAATTTGAAGCTTCGGCCATTTAAACAGAATCCGAAAAGATACTGGCTTTCCGGATGAATGGGGACACTAAAGAAGGCATTCTTGAGATCGATTACAGTGAAGAACGCAGCTTCGGAATCAATGGCAGTCAATAAGGAAGAAATGTCTGGGACCACTGGGTACTGGGGTATTATGCATTTGTTTAATTCTCGAAGGTCGATCACCAATCTGTAGACCGGTGGTGCATTTGGGTCAGTTCGTTTAAGAATCGGAATGATTGGAGAATTACATACATTGGAGTCGGTTTCTACAACCACTCTTTGTGCAATGAGCTCGTCAATAATTTTCAGTAAGGCTGCTACAGCCTCAGGTGGTAACTTGTATTGTCGGATTCGGGGCAGTACAACTCCTTGTTTGAGAGTAACACGATATGGTGTAATGTGCATACAACCTACATCAGTCGGACCTTGTGCCCATAAATGCTGTGGTACATTCTGCAATCTTGGATCAAAATCTCTCAACACATAATGTCCTTTAAAATCACGTAAAAACAATCTCACTCCTTCCGGAGAACAACATATCACTGCTCCTCGTGCTTTCAACGTTTTTATACCAAGCAGATTTTCAGGACATGATTTTGTAAGCAACAAATCTGTAGTACGGGACAATGGACCAACTTCTAGGGAAACTGGTTTTGACACTTCGTTAACAATAGGCTTTCCTGAAAAACCCAGGGAAACATTCTGTGAGCCTGAGAGGGGTGCCCCTGGAACCTCGTCATGACTGATGGTAGTTCTGCTCGCCCCTGTGTCAATCAAAAATTTCCTGTGTTTCCCTAATACCTGACTATGTACATAGGGACCCTCTTGATCTACAGGAACCTCGATAAGGGGCAAGCCAACCCCCCTCTCTAGGCTGTTTCATGAGTACTGCTGATAGTCGGGGTAGTCTGACTGTGCATACTGGTACATTTGTTGCGTGACATGTTGTGTGGCAGCAATGGGTTGGGGTTGGGGTACAGCTACTGTCTGTTGTGCATTCTGTGGAGGTTGCGTGTTCTGCTGGATATTTTGTGGAACATGTTCTTGTCTAGGAGGACGCGGTCTTTCTTTCGTCTTGCCTGTAGCGATATTGTGTCTCAGAACGGCACATTCGTTTATATAGTGACCTGGCTGTTTACAGTAATTGCAGTTCCCTTTAACAGGAGCTGCAGAATGACCGGGCGGTGCCGTACCCCTCTTCTGACCATCAGCTGGGACAGACTGAGCAACTAGTACTTTCATTTTCGTGTCCTTTACACGTCTCTGTTCGTGTTCGTGTTCCTCTCTAATTCGGTTCTGGTGGTACTGTAACATTTGTAACATTTGGGAAGGGCTATTTGCTTGCCATGTACTCTCAACTTTCAGTACTCTGTTTTTAACTTGTGGTAAGGAATTCTCTACTAATTTGGTAACAAAAAGATGTGGGTATGATTCACTGCTGGTTTTCAGGCCGCTATTAATAATGAAACATTTCTCGAATCTGGAATAAAAATCACTAGTGTCTTCGTCTTGTTTCTGTTTGCAGGCTGAGATTGCATCCCAGTCTTCCTTTTTAGTGGCTAGTAATCTTGGCAAAACTTGTATTAACAACTCGGGCAATGCTCTGGCTTTTTCCCCAAGACCAGTACCAGGGACTCGTGTATTATCTTCGTTTTCTAATTCTGCCCAGTCAATCTTTTTCTCTCCCACCTCCCACTCTTTTTCTTTAAGTTTTTTGTAAATGCCCGCTGGCAACAGTACCTTTAACATTTTAATAATATCGGGATACGTATACTCCCCCATGCGGAGCATATCTTTTAATTCATGGTGGAACCCTGCTGGATCTTTATCGTGACAGGGCACTAATTATTTCATTTCCAATAATTCTATTTTCGTTAAGGGGGTGTAAACAAATACTCGTTCAAGCTCACCACCTGTTGTCCGAACGGGATGAACTTCTTATAAGGGATTCAGTTTGTCCATGAAAAAAATCTTTCGATTTCGAGTAGGGGCAGGAACGAAGTGGGGAGTTAGGAAAGTCCTATATCTATGTCGTTGTTCCAAAATTTTATGAATTAGTTCGGTACCCAAACCTCTCTATCTAGCTAGCAATAAGTCTTCCAATAAGTTATATAGGGGGCCTGGGTCAGAATGCTGACTCTCATATAGTGTAATGAGATGCTGGATCATGTACATACCAGCTAATCGTTGTTCGTCTGGGGAAAGATTCAGACGAACAACCGTCATCTTTATATATGGTAGAATTGCTAGCCCATTGAACTGCTGACCGGGCTAGTTCCTGTTCGTGCAATGTACTAAGCTCACTACTCCCTATTCGTTTTTTCAATTCTTGGTCAGTGGCTTGGAATATGCGTTCAAGGGAATAGTGTTCTGGTATGGGAGAGAGGGAACATGTCTTGTATTCTAGACGTATCGGCCTATCAAAAGGCCTTGCTCTACCTACGTAACTTATTTTACTTATGTTCACTGGAGTCACATCTTCGTCCTCTGAAACTTTGTCGTCCTCTTTCTCAGTTTCGTTCTCGTCGGCCTGTGCCAAGGCCCGTTCTTTCTCACGTATGTCAATAATTTCCTTACAGATTTTCCTGTACATTGACTCTACACAACTTTGTTTATCATGCTTTCCGACCGCTATGTTGTCACTCCAATTTAACATACGTTTAGTTACTTCTCTGTGTGGTTGATCTTGTTCCCTGATCAAACAATTTATCAAGAACTGTAAAACCATGCGTTGGGTTTCCACCTTTTGGTGTGCCATGGCCTCTTGTATACTTCCTGGTCCCTCCCCCGTTCTAATGAAGTTATATATCTTGTCTAATTTCTCTCTCATGCCTGGTAAAGTGATCAAATAATCTGCAACGCGCCTTAATCGTAGTGAGTGTAAGACCAATGAATCCTCACCCGGTACTGGATCATATATACAATCAGTAAGGTTCTTTCTAAGGGTTGCGTATGTTGCCTTTGGCGTTTGTTCCAGTACTAAGTCTCGTAACGATATTCGTTTTGCTTGAGGAGGGGTGGAGAAACCTCCTGCCGCGGCTCCTAGATGTGAGCCGCCGGGGCTTGCAGGCTGCGCTGGCACTGGTAATATTGGTGCTGGTAAAGTAGGTGTAGGTATTGTAGATTGGTCCTGAGTTACAGGTGTTGTGTGAAAAGGATTGGGAGGGGGATTGGTAACAGGATGAACAGTGGGGGGAATCGTGTTAGCAGGGTGCTGAGGAGGATTATCAGTAGGTGGTACACGTGCATTGGCATACTCCGGAGCAACGTCATCTAAATAGGAAGAAAGGAAAATGTCCGCTGCGGTCTGTTTATGACGGAGTTTAGTCGGGACCAATGGTGTCGGCAAGTTACGGGGTACTTCCGGGGTCACTTTGGGTAGGCCCTCGGTAAGAACAGGATACATGCCCGTAATAAGGGCATTTCTTTGTCTGTCTAATTGTTCTGCTTTAACTCGTTCACCTTCTTCTAGTAGTTCTCTTTCTTTAGCTTTTTCAGATTCTTCTCTACTTCTCTCTGCTTTCTTTATTTCTTTCTCTGTTCTTCTCTGGGCTTCTTTACGCCATAATTCTATGGCATCTTTCTGAGATTGTCTGGCTTTCTTTTTCCAAAGTGCTTCTTCTACTCTCATGATGCATTCAGCATCCCATGTCCCTGAGACAGGCCATCTATACTTCTCTTCCAGATCCTTGGTATAGTCAACCCATAAGTCTAAGTACAGTATGGCATCTAAGCCATGTTTATGGTACATAAAATGTCCGGGAGTATCCCTAGGCGGGACGGGAACTGCCTCTTCGAGTATCCCTTTCCTGGTTCCTATCTGACGTAATTTCGAAAACAGCGGCATATTTGAACTGACTTGAACGTGAACACAATAAACACAGTAATGAATTGCAAACAATCATTCATACCACGACATTAAACACATTAAAACATTTCGAACAGATACTACCTAGCACATAGAAAAACACAATTCGAAAATCTCGAGATACAATACTAGAATACTGAATTACTGGATGCACTGCTAGAACAGTACAGACATACTGGTCCCATAAAGAGACACGTCATACCGTATCCACCTAAGTGAACACGTCTGGACCGGGTCTGTGTACCCAGACCCGTCTTGACCGGGCACAAATTAATGAACCCGTCTAGATACGTTCCCAACAACGGTACTCACTGGGAAGCAAAACTGAAGACCTCGGAAACTCGATACTGGACTGGACTGGACTGCTACGGCGTCTGGCTGCTACGCATGCGCTTCGGAACAGGTGGGCCTCCGGATACCTCGGACCTTGCTCTCTCGGCTTCGGCTCTGGTCGGGACTCTCCGCATTCCTCACCGCCTCGTCTGGATGCCGGGTCGCAGTCTCCGTCTCCTCCGTGGGCCTGAGGGAGTTAGTAGGAAAACCCGCAGGTGTGCACAGGAGTCCGTCACGGCTGTAGAAGGGGTCAGGGGCCTGCGTTACATCGCCGGCGCGTGGGGAAGGGGAGGGGTCCCTATTCGGGCGCCAGATTATGTGGTAAATAAAATTACCGGGACTATGTTTCTATACATTAAATGACAATAAGGATAGCCCAATAAAATGAGAGGCAGAGTCTGTGGTATCTGAGTCATACGGGCTTTAATCAAGTGGCTCGAGACACTGGACATCGGGTTCCATCACCACTAAGGTTCAGGAAGGGATATTCAACGTTTTATTAACATCACACATTATATATAGTAAAACTGTACAATTGAAATGAATACAGTAGGCGTAACAAGTGAAAAGAGAGAGATAAGAACACATGGGCGTAAAAGAAGGCGTGTAAGGAGGCGTACACGTAGGCGTGCACTTGATGAGTCAGAGAAGTGTCATAAGTGGGTGGGTGCAAGGAGAAAGTTTGCAGGGTCAGCAGAAACCTTTACCACATATGCACGCGCAACTGAGCATGACGTGGTATAGACGTGTAACTGGGGAGAGCTGGGGGCTTGACTTTAGCACTAGTAGAGGAGACTGGTGTCTGGGATGTCAGAACGACCTGCACCTATAGCATATCTGGTATCTTGTGTTTAGAGGATGTATTATCTGAAGTAAAAGGTCTCTCGGGCAGAGGCCGTTCAACACTGAATGCTAGTGCATACATATGGTTCTGTATGCAATGTACGGGGCTATGGGCCTACCATGGCAACGGGTGCAGTAAATTACTTGCAAGGAGACAGGAAGGCAGGACCCTTTGCTCTGCAGCCGGGAATATGTTTACCTATTTCACTAGACTGGAATGTGTTTTTGCGGAGGCTGAGCAGATAACTGTAGGCAAAATACCGTCTTGGCAGGCAGGCCAGGCCGAGCCGGGCACCGCTCGCCTGGGCAGGAAGTAAGGTAGAGGTCAGGGATGCATACCTAAACTGCAGCTTTCTGAGACAGAAGAGACTTGGAGCCTCAATTAAGGGCCTGGCTCGACTGAGCCAGAAAAACGTGGAGAACGTGTGCTTTGCGATATTTAAAAGTACACCATGTAAATGCATTGGAAACGTAGGCCTTAATGCGGAATCAGTACTTTATACATGGAGGGTTCACTAACTGACATGCTAACATTGGACGGAAATGCAGAGGCATTATCATAGCAGGTACGGGAAGGGAATTACAGGACATACATGTGGCACGGGTGCATGGATAGGGTGCAAGTGGGGGTCACATTGACTACCTAAAAATTTCTATTTCCTCAGAACCTTGACCTGCTTAACTAGGTGCGAACCCAAGCCAACGGTCCAAACCCTGCCACCCCCCACCCTATACTTCGAGAACAGAAGCATCTGTCGTCCTATAACTGTAGAAGAAACAGGCTAAACTATAATGTTTAGTTTCAGGGTAGCTTGGAGGACGCCCCTCATTACAGTATAAGATCGTATTCAGCAGATTTATCTGATTGGCGTGGTGTGTTGTGTTGTGTCCATGTATAAAGAGGT
Organism: Lissotriton vulgaris; assembly: GCF_964263255.1. Lineage (NCBI taxonomy): Eukaryota > Metazoa > Chordata > Amphibia > Caudata > Salamandridae > Lissotriton > Lissotriton vulgaris. The sequence goes on along the minus strand of NW_028251874.1, from coordinate 2,281,401 downwards.
TGCTCTGGCCTGGAGGGCAACGATCATGGTTCCTCACGGGACATGTCAATCGAGAAATGCCGGGCTCCAGGAGATGTCTGAGTCTGTGGATTCGGCGCCCAAAGTCTTAGGAGAGTTGTCTCTCACGGGTGAGTGATCTCGAGAGCCAGTCTGCGGTGGAGGGCAGGCTCCGGTGGACAGCTCCCAGCATTTGGGGTCCGGGGCCTCAGTTGCCGGCGAGCCCGATCTGGCTCTGCTTGTTCTTCGACCATTGCAGGAATGCGTACGCCTCCCTCTTGGAGTAGGGGTGGTAGTGGAGGTGGGTCGACATTTGAGGGCACGGTCAGGGCTCTGAGTCTGAGAGGGCATTCTTCGGTCAGCCAGGTCCAAGCCGAATCCAGGGTGTCAAAAAAATATGTTTTATCCTGAAAGACAATGCGTAGCTGAGCCGGGATGAGCAGTCTATATTGTAGATTAAGAGTGCACAACTTTTGCTTGACTTCCATGTACAAACATCTTTGGGTCTGGACCTCACTTGTGTAGTCTGGGAATATCATAATAGTATGGTTTTGGTAGGATAGGGTTTGCCTGTCATAAGATCGAGTCTCTGTCTCTGAAATTGAGGATCCTGGCAATGATGGGCGGTGCGGGGCACCCGGGGGGGAGGGGTTTGGTGTGAGGGAGCAGATGCGAAACTAAGATGATATTGCATCTTGTGCATCCATAAGGTGATTCATTGCTCAACAAAGGACTCCACCGGGCCTTGTTCTTAGCCTTTTGGATATCCTACCAGGCGCAGATTGTTGCATCTAGATCTGTTCTCAGCCCGTTTATGTAGCTCATTGGCTTGGGTTTGTAATTGGGTCATCTGTTCTTTCAGTCTCTGGGCGTCGTCTTCAACCCAGGAGATGCTGCATTCAGTTTCAGTAATGCGGACCATCGCATTGCTGTGTTCCTGTCGGAGAAGGGCCATAACCACCCGGACCTCGCGGATCTTATTGCCAATCGAGACCTGGGAGGTGCTAATGGCTTGCGGGATCATATTAAGGTCGCATCCTGCCGGAGCAGGCCTCTCAGCGGTCCTGGACAGGGGCCCAGCATCAATGCCAATGTATGAGTCGATTTTGGACTGCGTTGCAGGAGTTTTCGGACCGCGTTCCTTCCCCATGGTTGGCGGAAAAGAAAAGCAGGCAATGGATATTGTTTGGGCTACTTAGAGTTGGGCGTTCTTTACCGTGATTCCCGTGGTTGGTTTTGTCAAGGCGTCTTGTGGGTTCATGTGAGTGCTTGCTGGTCTTTCGGGCGGTGGGGGAGGGTATCCCGGTATCGCCCAGGTCGGGCCGCGTGGCGGTGCTGAGGTAGGTCCCGACGTCCGGCAGAGCGAGGCCCCACCGTCGATGCCTCAGAGCCACAAAAAGGAAGGGGGTAGGCTAGTCCTTGGGATACGGCCACTTCAGCCCGAAGTTTCACTAGATTCTACGATACGTGAAGTGCAGGGCTGATTGGGTGGCAGGGAAAAGACAAGGTCCTGGAAGAGCTCGTGCCAGGGGTTGCCGCCGTTGTTGTTGTGTGTGTGTGTTTCTCTTCAGGGCTGAGCCTCCAGTGGCCGGGCCTGATGGGCGGTGGGGGGAGGGGGATTTTGGGCCAATTCCACTCAACGTCCGGCCTTCCCCACTCGGCACCCCATGCCTCCCCCCCCCCCCCTGCCAGCAGTCAGGGCGGTCCAGATCAGTCTGGTGACAGCAGCGCACCCGGCTTGGGATGCTGTTGCTGGAAACCAGGTGCTTCCAGGGCCAAGTCAGGGGTTCGCCCCCCAGTCTGCTCTGTTTGGTGACTGCTGCCTATAGTATGCAGGTGTAAGGGTTAAGGTCTACAGCTTGTAGGGCACAGAATGGATGTACTAGGTTCACCTCAGGCATCCATAGTTGGGTTGGAGTTTTCCGGTTGGATAAATGGAGGGAAAAGTGAGCGTTAGCCAGGTGAGGACGCCAGAATGCGGAATCTCTGGGTGGTGGGGGGGCTCCGGCCCTGTTGCCGCCGCGGGCTCGATGGGGAAGGGAGGGGGACAGAGGTCCACCGCTGCGTGAGCTCACAGCCGAAGCCCTTACCTGGAGGCAGTCAGGTGTCATCCCGTGTCGCTGCACAGTAGGATGACAAAGCACTGGCTCTCAGGCCCAGGGCGAGCGCCACACGCCGGAGGCACCCCAGTCAAGGGAGAGGGACTCCCATCCTGCTCGGGAGTCCCAAGGAGACTCGACAGTCAGGAGAGGAGGGGGGTGTCTTCACCCGAGGCCCCACTGCACGACCATCGCAGCCGATCCTTGGCCTTCAATAGGTGCGGGTGGCAAATGGTTGGATCATCAGACTCCCGTCTCTTCTGGGTTTAACCTTATGTATCAGTCGGAGGGTGGAGATATGGCAATGTAAACCACCATAACATTGTTTTACTTGCCTTTTATCGTCTGTTATTACACTGCTGAAGGTGCTATGCTGTTTATGTTTATGTTCTTTTATGGTCTTTTTGCAAAATCAATAAAATTGATTATAAAAAAATGTACATTTTCTCTGTATAGTTAAAAGAGCCTCCATGAACACCTCTGTGAGCTCTTTGGTCTTAGGGAGTTTCTTGAGAGGAACGAAATGGGCCATTTTGGACAACATATCTACTACGACCAGTATAGCAGTAAACCCTCAAATAGCTGGTAGGTCTGTGATGAATCCATGCTGATGGAAGACCGATACCTATCAGGGACGGGCAAAGGCTGTAAAAGGTCTGCTGGTGCACAGTACATGGGTTTCTGTCGGGCACATGTAGGACAGGCTTTGACAAAATTGAAGATATCCTGAATCATGCCTTTCCACCAGAACCATATCTGGCATGTTTGCAAGGTCATTTCTTCCCCCGGGTGTGCTGCCATGGGCAGAGTGTGGCGCCGCGTCATATTCAGGTTTCGTGTTTCTTCTGAGGGGAGAAATAGGCGTTTTTTGTGATAAAACAAGCCTTTCACTATTTTGTTCTGAGGATTTGCCAACCACTCCACACGATTAGTTGAAAGACAGCTCTTCTACAGCATCAAATAACACACTGAGAGAGGCCTTCCCACTGGGCCAAGTGTAAGAAGAGCTTTACTCTGAAGGCCTCTCTACTGCATCACCAAAGATTACACACAGGAAAGAAGCATCATTAGTGCACTGGGTGTGGGAAGAGCTTTACTCGAAAGGCACATCTTCAACTGCACCAAATAATACCCACTAAAGTGAAACCTATCACTGCACAGTTTATGCCAGGAACCTTCACTCAAAACGAACGTTTCTGCAACACCAATTAATGCAAACAAGATAGATCCATTTTCACTGTAACAATCTTATGTCCTGCTTACCCCAAAGTATGTTTTACTGGAATGTTGTAACTTAGCGAGGGCTTATAGTCAAAAATGCCCAATGACCAGTGTTCCCTGTAGGGTACGTGCATATAGTGTAATAACCACAAGTGCGCAAACTTCGTTGCGAAGCGCATACACTTCACACATCACTGAGGCACCATTTACAGCTATTGCTTTTAAAAAGCGAGCAGCGTGGAAAAAAAGATCTCTTTCGTGAAGGAGCACAGAGAGCAGATCTTGGGCCGAGCAACATACCACGGTGGAAGAGGGGAGAACGTTGCAGCGTGCCTCTTAAATGGCAGCCGGAGTACCACAGGGCTCCTCTTTGAGCCCAACGTTATTTAATCTTTATATGACTCCACTGCTTATTTTGATTGACTCCCCACGACCCAGCTTAACAAACTCCTGCTCTAGTTGTTAAAAAAAAGAGTCAGAATCGACAACGTGACGTTCACCAAGGACTATGATCTTGTTCTCTGGTATGATGGGTACAGGGGTCTCTGCTATATACTTATGGTCTCTTCCCAAACGTGATAGAGCATCTGCTTTCCCTTGTTTCGTTCCGGGACGAAAGGTAATAACGAAGTCATATTCGCAAAAAAAGGAGACCAATCTCACCTGTCTGGGAATAAGGGCTCTAGCTGACCGAAAGAATTGGAGATTCCGATGGTCGGAATAGATAGTTATGGTATGAGGAGATCCCAATAAATAATGGCGCCATTCCTGGAATGCCATCTTTATGGCCAGAAGTTCCCGTTTGCCAATAGTGTAATTTTGTTCAGCTTGCAACAGGGTTTTAGAAAAGTAGGCTACTGGATGGAGGGTACCTGTCTTTACATCCCGTTGAGATAATACCGCCCCCCCCCCCCCCCCCACTGCATACTGTGAGGCATCTGCCTCAACAAAATAAGGCTGAGTCTCATCTGCATGTCTTATAATGGGAGCAGAGGTAAAGCTGTTCTTTAGGGCTCTGAAGGCCATCTCTGCTGCCTTGTACCATTCAAACTCTACCCATTTTTTTAGTAACATTGTCATTGGAACAACTATTTCAGAGAAGTGATAGATAAATCTTCTGTAGAAATTTGTGAATCCTAAAGAGGATTGCACTTCTCTCACTGTCTTAGGGCTAGCCCAGTTGGTTATAGCAGACACTTTGGCAGGGTCCATATGAATTCCATCAGGGGAGATAACAAAACCCAGGAAGTCCACTTTCTGAGAGTGAAAGAGACACTTGTCCAGTTTAGCGAACAGATGATTGTCCTGCAGTCATTGCAGGATCAGTTGTACATGCTCCACGTGTTCTTGTTCAGTCTGGGAATAGATTAGAATGTTGTCTATATAGACGATGACAAATATGTCTAGATACTTCCTAAATATCTCATTCATGAAGAACTGAAAAGCCGCAGGGGCATTGCATAGCTGAACGGCATTACGCACTATTCATATAATCCGAATTTAGGGGCTTATTAGGATAGCGGATTTTCCGCATCCTCTGGGCCGGCGGAAGCCACCGCCAGCCTGGAGGATGCAGAAAATCTGCTGCGGACCCACCAAAGACCCACCGCCACATTAGGATGGCTGGTGGGTCCTGGTTTCAGTCCGCTGCTTTTCCGCCGCGGTTGGCTTACAACCGCGGCGGAAAAGCTCTAATATGGTGGCGGTGTCTCTCAGACACCGCCAGCCATATTAGGATGGGTTTCAAAACATGCTTTTCCGCGGCGGGTTTTCCGCCGTGGAAAAGCATGTGGAACTTCACTGCAGGGGCCCGTTGCGGGGCTCCTGGGTGAAGGGGGGAGGGGTGGGGGGTGCACATGGGGGGGTACCTATGCTACCCCCCTGCATTTGTATGCAGTAATCGGCAGGCACTGCACGGTACCTGCCGCTTTCTGCATACAAATGCAATGTATGCATTTTTAACATTGCGGCGGGTGCAGCTTGAAGCCGCACCCGCCGCAATGTTAAAAATAGAGGATGTGACCGTCATGGTGGCGGTCACATCCTAATTGCACAGGAGGGCCTCCGCAGGCCATGCGGAGGTTCCCTCCTACTCTGAGGTTGCAGACGGACGCAAGTCCGTCCGCGATCGTAATGGGCCCCTAAGTGCGAAAGGCCGTCTTCCACTCATCTCCTTCTCTGACTCGAATCAAATGATATGCCCCTCATAGATCAAGTTTAGTAAAGATCTTAGCCTTGCACACCTGGTCCAAGAGATAAGAGATGAGTGGAAGCGGGTATTTGTTTTTTACCGTCACTTTGTTCAAGGCACGATAGTCCAGGCAGGCTCACAATCCTCCTTCCCTCTTGGGAATGAAGAAAATAGGAGAGGATACAGGAGAGGTTGAATGACGAATAAAGCCTTTTTTTAACATATCCTGAAGGTACTCATAGAGATACTTGGTCTCTGGTTCCGTTAACGCAAATACCCTGCTGACAGGCAGATCAGCACCAGGAATCAAATTGATCCTACAGTCGTAGGCTCGATGTGGGGTAAGCGCTACTGCCTTCACCTCATGAAAGACTCCTGCAAACTCGAGACATTCAGAAGGCAAAACTAAGGAATCAGTATTAGAAACAGCGCAACACAATGGGGCTTAACACTTTACTCTGCCCAGAGGCCTGACCTCTCACTATCAGAGCAGACCACCCTAGAAAACCTCCACCTTCCTAGGCTTAGTGCAGTCGAGTCAGCTGGAATGGATTACCCATCACACACAAGGAAATACAAGATGTCCGCTCACATGTCACAGCCGGAAAACACCAGGCCCTGACGGCTACCCACAGGAGTATTACTCTGCCTACCGAGACATACTGGTCCCACACCTTGCTGCCCTATATACAGAGGCCGTAGAAACAGACACCTTCCCTCTGGAGACAGATGCGGTCACAATAGTCATCATTCCCAAAACCCAACCACCCTCATCAGCCCGCACTGACTACCGCCCCATATCCTTAATTAATACAGAGGTGAAAATTGATGTCACCTTCCTGGTTCAACGTCTCAGACCATACCTCAATAAACTGGTCCACCCCTACCAGTGCGGCTTCATGCCGGTACAGAGTACCAGAGACTGTCTTAGGTGCCTCCATCTGGCCTTGGCCCACCGACAGTCGCTAACCCCTTATCTGGCTCTTCTCCTAGTTGACTTCGAGAAAGCTTTTGACTCAGTCAACTCGCAATATCTGGACGATGTCCTGGCCGCTATGGGCATGGGCCTGGACTTCCGCCGTTTGACTCAGGTCCTGTACTTCAAACCGACCGCAAGAGTGCTTGTTAATGGAGCACTCTCTGACGCAGTCCCAATCAGGAGGGGGACGAGCCAGGGATGTCCACTCTCACCCCTCCTATTTGCCCTGGCGATGGAGCCTCAGGCCAGGCTTATTCATGCTGATGACCGGGTCCAGGGCTGGTGGATCTCATGAGGACAAAATCGCTTTATACACAGTCAACGTCCTACTCTTCCTCGCAGAGCCGGCCCAATCTGGCCCCAGATGCCTGCAGATAATCCGTATCTTTGAAAGAATCTCTGGCTTACGCTTGAACTCCGCCAAATCAACCCTGGTGCACCTACAGCTATCTAGAGAATGCTTTGATTGACAGTCTACCATCCCCATCAAACTGCAATTGTTGAAATACTTAAGAATCTGGGTCGCTCTGCTCTCTGAACTGGCTTGGACACTTAGTGGCAAACCGTATCGCTTACCCCACTAGGCAGGGTGGCACTTTTTAAAATGATGATTCTTCCCTGATTCCTCTACATCATTCAAAACACCCCATTCCATATTCCCCGGACCTGGTTCAGGGGTTTAGACAGATTGACCGCGAGGTTCTTCTGGAATGGTTCTCGTCCACGTGTGGCCCTCTTTCTCTTCCAAATTCCACTCTTCGATGGAGGCATGGGTAAACTTGTACCTATATTACCTAGCTACCCTCCTCCTAATATTGCACGACTGGTTTAATGGTGGCTGGTCCGACCCTGCCTACAGGACCGAGTTAAAAGACCTGGGACTCTCTCTAATCCAGACTATGATGTACGGGGGACCCATTCCCAGGACCTTACCCACAGTATCCCGTGCAGGTCTGCTGGCCTGGCGTGACTCCCTACACCATATCAGCTGGGGAAATAGGCTGACCCAGCAAACACCCCTCTGGCAAGGCACATGGCTTCGAGAAGTGGGGAACCCAGAGGGTTTCCGAGGCTGGGATCTTATTGGTATTTCGCAACTCAGCGCCATTTGTGTCGGTGACCATATACGTTCCTTCAAGTCAGACACTCACTCCACCCGTCACAGTTTTATAGGTACTTACAACTCCACCACACCCTCAGCGTGCACATAGTAACAGGCACGTCGCTTCCAGAACACAGCCCCTTAGAACCCCAAATCACAATGGGGGCCTTAGGGGGGTTATCATGCATTTATCGTTCCTTAACTAACAACAGCCCCCCCTCCCTCGACCCGCTGAGTACTAGTTGGCTAGAGACCCCTTGATGGCTCCTAAAACCATCACCGTCTCAGCCAGACTCCGCTTGGTCCAAATGCTGGAGGATCTCCTGTTTAGGGAAAGCTGTCCATATAATACCCCCAGACACTTTATTCTTGAGTGCTGTCGGCTATCTTTAAAAGAGAACTTTTTTGAGTATAACGGTGATTTGTTTTTACAATGCCATGGTACTTCCATGGGCAGTGCTTTTGCCCCTTCGGTAGCTGGACTATATGTGAGTCAATTTGAGAGCCATTTTGTACTAAATGTAACTAATCCATTCGTTTCCAGTATTTTATACTGGAAACGTTATATTGATGACATTTTATTGATTTGGCAGGTAGACAAAGACCTAACCCAATTCATTGAGTGGCTGAATGGCCGGGACCGTTGGCTAAAATTTACTTTCACTGCTGACAACCAGAAAATAGATTTTTTAGATCTAACTATCTTCAGTGAAAATGGCACCCTGGAGACAAAAACATACACAAAACCTACTGCAAAAAACAGTCTTTTTTCTTATAGGAGTTTTCATCCTAAACCTTTACGGGATTATCTCCCTTACAGTCAATTTCTTAGACTGAAACGTAATTGCAGTAAGAACAGCGATTACGTAATACAATCACAAGAACTGAGCCAGAAATTGAGAGCTAGAGACTTTACAGCCTCCACCATCTCCAAATGCCGGAAGCGAGCAAAACACCAACCTAAAGAGTGCCTCCTACAAACTGTACAGAAAGAACCAATTAAAGATCTAGTTACATGTGTCACAACCTATTGTCCAGCAACCTATGAAGTACAAAAGTTGGTCAGAAAGAACTGGCGAATTATTACATCTGGAGAACATAACTGGCCAAAACCCAGGTTCGCAAACAAACGTACAAAGAACCTCAAAGATTTGTTGGTTCACACACACCCAAAGAAGAATAAAACTATCCCACTAATTAGAGACATGAATATGATGCCGGTTACAGGACACTATCTCTGTGGGACATGTGTGGTGTGCAAACTCACGAACACAACCAAGACACTACAACTGAGTGAAACGCTACTTTGGACACAACCACAACACACTAATTGTAATTCCACCCATGCGGTATACTTTGTGAGTTGTCCGTGCCAACGGACGTATGTGGGCATGACCTGTAGGAAAATAAAGTTGAGAATTGGAGAACACAAGAGCAACGTAAAAATGAAGAAGAATACAACTAAATTATGCTCCCACTTTGTAGAAGCAGGCCATGACTGTGAAGAACTGAGATGGACAGTGCTTGAAATGCTGTCAGATAAGACAAGGAATGCTGAAAAAATGTTGTTTGAGAAGGAACAACGATGGGTGAACCGCCTCCAGACACACCTCACATACCCTGGCATCAGTTTACATAGCGACCAATGAATTTCGTCTGCCGCACTTCATAACTAGATATATTCCCAAAGTGCAAGAAGAAGATATCATTCCTCATTAATGTACCTTGTCATGGTAGGTCAAATGTCATCATCCCTTCCGTTTGGTCTATACGCAACTTTTTTTAAAACGATATATTCGCATGATAGAGATATTTACATATATCATATTTCCCTAACACCTACTGAGGAAGGTGTACTCTTTCATATATACTTGTGAAACATTTACATTTGTTGTTCACACTAAAAACACTGTGACAAATAAGAGTTAGGATTATTTGGGCGTTCCATCGCTGTAATATGTAATTTAAATCTACCTTTCAAATCCTTTTTAAATCTAAGGATTATGCCATCCGTCAGTTAAACCCAAGCCTCGAGTTTAATGAATCCTATGCCCATCAATATAATAAGAGTGGGGCTTACTCTGCCCCAGCCCACACTTCATGGTATAGGTTTTAGTTTTATTAATCACTAGTTTTCTACTTTTGATAAACTGTGAAAACCCATCCATCAAGCGTTGGAGGCCTATCGGGGTCCTGGACAATAGCACGGCATTGTCCGCGTAGAGTAATACCGGGACGTTGATATCATTAACTCTAGGAGCGTCTGCCACTACTGTCTGTAGAACAATGTCCACTTCATTGATGAAAAGGGTAAAGAGCAAGGGAGCGAGAACACACCCCTGCCTTATACCCAGCCCGATCTAAAATGTGGTGGTACACTCCCCTCTAGAACCATATCGTACGCTGGTACGTAGTTTGACATAGAGTTGGGCCAAAAAAAAGAAAATACCCTCAGGGGCCCCCATTTCGATCAATTTGGCCCATAGAATTGCATGGTCCACCACATCAAAGGCACTACTCCAATCTGCGAAGCAGAGATAAATAGAGCCCTTCTTGGCCTGGGTGTATTTCCCGATCAAAAGTTCGAGATTTAAGCATTGCTCAATCGTCTCACGCCCTTTTCTAAACCCATACTTGCAATTTGCCAGGATACCGTTGGTTTCTGCCCATTCTTCTAGCCAAACCAAAAGTACCCGCCTCATTATTTTCACAGAGGAATCCAACAGGGAAATGGGACGGTAGTTCTTCACATCCCCCCAATCTCCTTTGTTGTATATGGGTATTATGATTGATTCCTCCCAGGTTGGGGGTACCCCATAACAAACAGCTGCATTAAAAACTTTTGCCAACATTGGTCCCCATACCTCAGGGACTATCTTATAAACGTCAATGGGCACCCCATCGGGACCCTGAGCCTTTCCCCCTTTGCTAGTGCCAATGCTATCTAAAACCTCAGTGATGGTAATGTCCAAAGGGACAAAGGGCCAACAGTCCTTTCGGTTACCCAAGACTTTGTCCGAATCAAAAATAGTAGAAAAATGAGAAATCCATGTTTCCATATTGACCTTAGATGTTAATTCTGGTACCTTCTCATCTTTAAGAAACGGACAATTAACAGTGGCCCAGAATAATGGACAGTTTTTCGTCCCTGCAGCCTGTGTCAATTTATCCCAGGCCTCATGCTGTAACTCCGTCTTCCTTCACTTTACTATAGTCTTATAATTTAATCTAAGCTGGGACACCTGACTCCTAACTCTAGGTTTGGCTGCCAGTGCCTCTTTAAGCTCTTTTAGCGCAATTGTACATGCGTGGTCGAACCATCCCCTTCGTTGGTCGGACTTACGCTCAGCTGATTTAGTAAACTTTTTGTCTATAATGGAATTAATACTAATAAAATGTCGAATAGGATCGACAGTGATGTCAGCATGCTCAAGGATTGCAGTAATTTCTGATAAGCAGCAATTTATAATTGAATCAGACGTCATTTCAGCTTTATCCCCTTTCCATCTTAGCTTTGAACCATTAGGTCTATGAGGTTCGATGTTAACAATAAAGCCCAAATCGGGGGGCCTGGCCAAGCAGCATGGCCGACAGGACGTGAGCTCCACCATGCTCCTGCACGCTGGGGCCAGACCGCGGGCATACCATCCAGGGCTCCCCGGACTGACTGAGTCCTCTGGCAATCGCGAGTGACCTGGCTGTAGCTCCCGACCCGTGGGCGGGCGGTCGAGCGTCGGAGGCACGGAGTCCTTCCTGCTGGGCGGTGAGGAGGAGAACGGGACGGAGGCGCCGTCCATTTTGTCCGGAGTTGCTGGGCTGGAGTTCTGGGGCCCATCCTCGCGGTTGCAAGAGCCTGCGTGCCTGGTCATCGAGGCGCCGGCACCCGGCGGTAGGGACGTGAGTACCGCTTGAGGCGTGGGGGTGACTGCGGGGGCCCCGTACTGTTGTGGGCCTGATTGGTCCCGGCCCATTTGTTGATGCCTGCGGACCTTCACTGATTGTGCACCTCCTCCCGCCAGACTATGCCCAACACCCTGGTTTTGGCCTCTCACTACCCGCATGTATTGGCGGTGATTTAGGAGCGGAGCTGCTGGACCCGTAGACGGACTGCGCCCCTCCCCCACATATCCGCCATTTTGGGAACTGCGACGGGCGGCCTCTGGGGAGTCCGTGGCAACTGATAGCGGGGTGCTTCTGAGTCCTGCCCTGCCCAGTGCTGCGGGGCCTAAGTGGGGAGCGCAGCGTGAGGAGGTGGCGGAGCTCGAGTTCTACCCTGTGCTGCCTATTGTTGAGTCGCCGAGGCCCTGGATCCTGGTCCCCCAGTGGGTCTGAGTGGACGTGAGCTGCTCCTACGCTACCTTGCCCCCTGGTTTGTTTGAACTGCCTGGGCGCCACTTGCCCTACATCCTTCGTGCGCTGTGGTGTGCGCCTACTTTATCCTTGTTTGGGTTGCTCCTGGGGGGCCCTCCCTGCTTGGGTCGTGCGGACTTACAACAGTTGTCATGGCGGCCCGCTCGGGGCGTAGCACTAAGACCTCCCAACCAAATACGATTGTGCAGTGAGCGGAACTTCTCAAGGCTATTCAGGGCTTACACACTGCCCTGGAACGCCAGATAGAGACGGTCTCCATAGACGTGAACCTTTTGCGGACAGACCTTCGCAAGGTAGCGGACAAGGTTTCGGATGTGGAGGGCAATATCACCCAACTGCAGGGTGAGGTCGCTTCCCTGCAGTGGTCACTCGCCCAACTTACCTCTACTACCCGTGCATTGGAGAGACGTGCCGAGGATGCGGAAGGGAGGGCACGTCGGAGCAACATACGGGTCCTGGGAGTGCCGGAGCGGCTGGAAGCAGGGAACCCTGAGCACTTCCTAGAGACTTGGATCCGTGAACACCTGTGCCCGAATGGACTGTCCAACTTCTTCATTGTGGAACGGGCGCATAGAGCTCTGGTACCCCCTCCACGACCAGGGGAGGCTCCTAGAGCCCTCATCGCGAAAATTCTGAACTATAAGGACCGTGACTGCATTCTCAGGGCGGCGAGGGAGTCGGGCCCCATACAATTGAGAACAGTCGTATATCAATCTACCCTGACTATACCCAGCAGGTGCAGGAACAGAGGAAATCCTACTTGGGAGTCAAGCAAAAACTATGCGACATGCAGCTCCAGTACATGCTGCTATATCCTGCCAAGCTCAAGGTGCTCTCCCAGGGCCGGGCACAGCGGAGGTATGGGAGTGGCTAGAGATCAGAGGAGACGATTTGCCCCCAGGTGAGAGAGGGGGCTCACGCAACACTTGGGGGACCAGGCCGCAGAGGAGACGGCGTGGCAGGAGAAATCGCCGCTCTGGGTCCCGTGGTTCTCCTGAGGCTCGACCCACGGTGGGCCCGGATGGGGCCATCCTGATGAACGACTCGCCTTCGAGGACTGGCTCGAGTTCGACTGGGGCAGCTGCACCTAATGATAGCCTGGTACCGGACACGTTGCAGGAAACGCCGCTGAACACGGATTCTACAGCTCCGGTGGTCCCGGAGACTGCCTTACCGGCGCCGGGGTTGGAATGTTCCTTGCTCTGCCTCCAATGACTCCACTGTAGGCCCCCATTTATTGTACAGTTCTACATGGCCCTGCAACTCTTTGAACTATCACATTTCATCCTTGCCGGTGGGGACTTTTCCAACACTGGTTGGTATCTTGTGACTGGCATCTGGGTCGTATGAACTGCGGGGGTTGGGAGGTGAGGGCGGCGGTTGTCATTCCCACATTGCTGACTTAGCGGGGGAGATATGCCTGGGTTCTTTATCAGAATCGCTGGTCTCTCGGGGAGCTGGGAGGGTGGGTGGGTGGGGTTGGTTTGCTGTGTGTGAGTGTGTGTGGAGTGTGTTGTATGGGGTGGCTGTGCACGTCCTGGCACTGGCGGGGGAAGGGCGGGGTGGCGGTTTTGGTTGTTGCTATCCTCTTGCTCGTGGGTGGTGGGGTTGAGGGGGTTCATGCAAAAGTTCCGTGTGTTGGGGTTGTTGGGGGGTGGGATTGGGTTTGTGACAACGATGACACTGGCATTCTGCGCATGTTGATTCCGATATGTAGGGGGCTTGTCCTACGCGCTGCATTCCTAGATTTCTATGTAGCTGGGGCTAGCTGGGGACGGCTCAGGTTGCGTTTACACTGTAGCCCGTTTGGGAGTGATTGTTGGTCATGGGATTTAAATTTTTAACGTGGACTGTGCGTGGCTTGGGCACTTGTACTAAGAGACATAGGGTTCTTACCTTCCTTAAACGTCATGGGGTTTCGGTTGCTTGTTTACAGGAAACCCACTTAGATGAGGACGGTGTGCAACGGCTGGCCAAGAAGTGGAGAGGTCAGATTTTCCATTCCTCCTATTCTACATATGCTAGGGGGGTTTTAATTTGGGTGGCCCCTGGGGTTCCCTGTGCTGTTCAATACATAGATGCGGATGTGGAAGGCAGGTACATATTAGCAAGACTCAGATTGGATGACAAGGACCTCCTGATCCTTAATACGTATGCGCCGAACATTTATGACCCGGCCTTCTTTTCCCAGATACAGGATCTTGTGGCTCCGAGCCTAGATGCACCCCTCCTCTGGTTCGGGGATTTCAATTGCGTGTTAGATCATGAGCTGGACCGTCATTCACCCAGAGCGGGCACTAAGCCTCGTATGACGGCGCGCTTACGGGACGTGATGCATAATATTGGGGCAGTGGATGTGTGGCGTGCCTGTCACCCCGCACAAAAGCTTTATACGTGTTATACCCCGACCCATGGTACACATAGTAGGCTAGATCGGGTGCTAGCGGTCAACCTTCCCCCCTCTCTCACATTGGTGGTTACACACCAGGTCCGATACTTGTCGGATCATGCTCCAGTCACGTGTGTGACGCAGTGGCCTGATCGCACGGCGCGTCCACGTACGTGGAGACTGCCGACTGACCTGCTTCAGGATCAGGTGGCCCGGGACCATGTGGCGTCGTCGCTTTCCAACTACCTGGAAATCAACTGGGCGGGGAGGGACCTGTCCTACTCCACCAAATGGGAGGCACTGAAAGCAGTCGTGCGTGGAGCGTGTATGGGCCTGTCGTACGGGGTCAGGAAACAACTGCTCTCTGACTTGCAGTCTGCGGAGGCTGAGCTTCTGCGCGCTCAATCTCAGTCTGACCCGGACGCATCGGATCAACAGGCGGAGGGCCTTGCCCTGGTATCGATTCACGACATACTTACGCAGCTTGATAAATTTACACTGGGCCAATATAGGCAGAGACTACATCGTGAGGGAGATAAGTCTGGACGCCTGTTGGCTTGGATACTTCGTCGTGAGTTCGCGCCCGAACGAATAGTAGCCCTACGGAGACCCAGTGGTCCACTCGGAGGCTGACGTCCTCGCAGTCTTGCGAGACCATCTACGAATTGTATATCAGGCTGACCCGTCCATATCTGAAGATGTCTATCGCTTGTATCTTGAAGACCTCTGCCTACAAACCCTGCCGGAAGCGGCGGCGAAGGCACTTGACATCAAGCTGACGTTGGGTGAAATTTCCGCAGCAATAGCTGCCCTCCCCCGGGCCAAGACCCCTGGCGGGGATGGATTCCCTGCGGAGTTCTATCACGCGTTTGGACATACCCTAGCCCCTCTCCTCCTACAGGTCTACAATGAGGCATTGCGTACGGGCACCCTCCCACCCACCTTGAATCAGGGTGAGGTCTGTATGATTTTGAAGCCGGGCGGTGATAAAACGGACCCCGCAGCTTACCGCCCTATTACGTTGATAAACTCAGACGCAAAAATCCTTACTAAACTGCTAACCAATCGCCTTGCCCCACACGTGACCCAGCTCGTCCACCCGGACCAGTGTGGCTTTGTCCCCGGTCGTAACACGGCGATGAATTTGCGACGCCTGAATCACATATTACATGAGGTCCGGGGGCGAGAGGTTCCCCACGTGTTGGTCTCCGTTGACTTGGCTAAAGCCTTTGATACGGTGCACTGGGGTTATCTGATGCATGTGCTTTTGAAAATGGGATTTGGTCCCGGATTTCGCAACTGGATCTGGGTGCTCTATGGAGCGCCCCGTGCCAGGGTGCGCCTGGGATCGGCCCGCTCCGACGAATGGCCACTGGGGAGGGGCACCCGGCAGGGCTGCCCTCTCTCCCCCCTCCTGTTTGCTCTCGCAATTGAGCCCCTGGCCGTATCTGCCCACAAGGAGTTGCACAACTGGGGCATTGTGGTAGGAGACACTACCAATGTCGTCTCCCTCTACGCCGACGATGCGCTCTTCTATCTGACTTCCCCGCTGGAGGCCCTCCCTGCTTTGTTGCGACTTTTGGACCACTTTGGCGGAGCCTCTGGACTGCGCATGAATGTCAACAAGTCCCTGGTGTTCCCACTGACGGCTGCTATCCCTGCTCCGGATGCGGATTCTCACTATCTGGGCCTCCGGTGTGAACGTCTGGCATTCCGATACTTGGGCATTCAGGTGGCCGCCTCCGACGAGGCTCTCCTGACTCACAATATTGACAAAATTCTCACAGCCCTCTGTAAATCTATTGCTTTTTGGAATACACTCCCTCTCTCCCTCATGGGGTGTCTGGCAGTTGCCAAAATGGTGATGCTCCCTAGAGTCCTATATGTGCTGCAAAATACTCTATGCCCGTTGCCACCCCGGGTGTTTCGTACGTTGAACTCGCTCCTCACCTCCCTGCTCTGGGCGGGCGGACGTAGCAGGGTCGCGTTACATACGGTGACAAGGTGTTGGGATGAAGGTGGCCTCGAGGCCCCGAGGTTTGATCTGTATTACTATGCGGTGCAGCTTCTCCCGGCAGCCAGGTGGTTTGCTGAAGACGAGAACTGGGAACTGGCATTGTTGGCTGGTGCGGCTACAGACAAGGATTTGCAGAAGGCTTTCATGTTAGGTCGGGGCGCTGACGATAATCTGCCCTATGTAGTGAGGCACACGGCTAGCGTTTGGCAACGGTTCGTCGAGAGGGTTCTGCGATGAGTGCCGTTCCACAGGGAGCTCTCCATTTGGATCCTGGCTCCGATACTCAACATGGAGGCAAATATGTCCTTCCGAGAGTGGCGCTTGGGCGGCTGCGAGACTCTCGCGGATCTTTACCCGGACGACTCTTTTGTGTCCTTTGAGAGGGCAGTGGACTCCTTTGCACTCAGTGAGGGCCAATGCCTGCATTACGGAAGCCTTAGGGATATGGCCAGGATAACATGGCCCCAATTCCCAGAGGCACCCCAGCTCACTAATACCCTGGACATCATCTTATCCTGTGGTAGAGGTAGGCGCCTGATCTCTCTCCTTTACTCTGCCATGCGCAGAGACTCGACTCCCCCATTGGCGCCAGCTTGGGTGGCCTGGGAGGCAGACCTGGGGACATAATTAGATCCAGCCCAGAGAAAACGGATTGGACTGTTGACTCGTAAAGTGTCCTCAAACGCGCGTTTCAAACTTATTCACTTCAACTTTGTACACCGCACTTACATGACGTCATAATTGCCCTAGGTGTGGGATGGAGAGGGCGGGATTCCTGCACCTGGCATGGGCATGTCCCATGGTACATCATTTTTGGCACAAGGTGGTGGCTCATATTACCCGGATCACACATCTTAGATTGCAGTTAGACCCGCGATACTGCTTGCTGGCGTTAGTGCCCAAACCAAAGAAGAAGGGTCTGTCTATATGGTGTCGGGTCCTTTTCAAAGCTTTTGAGATCCCGCACTTATATCGCCTTCTTTCAAACGGTGTGTTGGTTTGAATAGCAGAGGTTCATCACCTTAAAATTTTTGGTCGGCCTCCCTGCTCATCCGTGTTCTGCGTCATCCGACACCATATAGACTCCAATTGAGAGAGAAGTCCGGTGGCTCCTCCGTGGTTTCTTTAATGTGTACCTTGAATTGACAAACAGGTCACAGTGCAAATTGCAGAAACTGATGATGGAAGCATACCTGATGATGCATATATAACTGGTTGACTATGAGGTCTTCTTAATGGATAAAAGAGAAACTTCTAATAATATCAGATTAATTGTGAATCGTCAAAGTGTCCTGAAGAAGGTGTAAACAATATAAACGAACACCGAAACGCAGCGTCGACCTTTGTACTTTGACCCCTCCTTTTTTTAAGATTTATTTCACCTTTGTGAATATTTTATTGGATTTTATTTAGATTGTAACTCTCATTGGGAGGTTTTTTAATAAATTGTGTTTATACCTTTCATATTTTATTGTTGTGTGTTTACCTGTTAGACTTTGTTTATTAACTATAAGATTGTGGGGAGCTATACAAATGGACAGTGCTTGATATTCTAACTACTACTATATAGTATTGTGATGACTGATCTTTAGGAATCAGTTTTTCCCTAGTATAGTCTAGTTTCAGTCAGTATTCCTGACTTTATTTAGTTTAATACAAATCACAGGTCTCTCCTTTCTTCACAGTACTCTACCCCTACCTGTGTATAATTACCAGGGGAACCTTCCATATATTTTGGAGCCGCTAAGAAATTATTCAGGGATTCCCCATACTTGTTATGAGGAAAATGGAGATCCGCATCCCCAAAACGATTGGTGACCCCGCACGTACTTTGATTGGAGAGGGGACAAACAGCAATATTAAAATCCCCCGCCAAAATAAATTCAAAAACAATTTTCGAACCTGCTATGATGTCAACCAGGGCACTCTCTAAAGCATTGTCCACCAGGTAACTGGTGCTGTCAAAAATGTTATTATAAAAATTAATTAAAAGGATATTTCTTCCATCCTCCTGGGAGAGCCATAAAATCTGGGAATGGGCCCCCACTAATACATGTTTTTTACAATTATGGGAATTTTAACAGAAATCAAAACCAAAAGCCCTCCCTTAGCTCTACCAGAAGTAGATGCCATAGCCGGTAACTGGTAAGAAACAAAACCGTTGTAACCAGTAAAATCTTTACACTAAGTTTCCTGGAAACAGATGATATCAAAAAGGTCAACACATTCTGACCACCCCAGGCAATCGTCTTTGGACGCTAAACCCGCAACGTTCCAACTGTCAATAAAACAGCTCCGGGGCCCAGTGGGTATTTGAATTATTTCATTGGAGATAATAATTGTTGGACTTGAACAATGATTATGCAGTGTATCATTAGTATTAGCGAGGGTTACACTTAGCCTATCTACTACTGGCAAACCCCCACTACACCCATCAGGTTCACCCACAGAGCTGTTTATCATGCGGCAATCGTAGTGCACAATTACGTTGGGAGGGAACCCTGTAGTATTTCCCTATGTCTCTACTCCACAAAGTACCATTTCTACTTCAGGCAGGGAGAGGGCCTGGTCAGGATCCAGTCAATCATTGGAGTCTAAACCACTCAGAGATTGGTAACGGTTAGATGTTACCACCTCAAAACCTCTAGACACACCAGAGGCACTACCTCTACCCCTCCCAAAACCATTAGTAGGCTGAACAATTAAATGCCTATAGAAAAACCCCAAGGGTCTGAGTGAAATTCCCTGGTCATTCGGTGGGCGAGAGGTAGCTCTGATCAGAGAAGTGGTAGCAAGATGTGGGTTTTTGAAATTTACACCGTCACCACTAATATTTTTATGTGAATTCCCTATCCAATTAGTTCTTGTAGTCAATAAAATCTGATCAGACAAAGCTACTGGGAAACCGCACTCTCCAAGCCAAGTCACAGTTTTATTCTTCAAAGCTTCATGTGTTTCCGAATTACTATGAGGCCCCGTCTCCCTAACTGGTGGGACATTAGTTAAAACTGACACATATGCTGCACAGTCTGGGGGTAAGTCGGGCAGCGAATAACCATATCGCTTAGTCTTTTCTTTAATTAGCCTTGGCTTATCCACTGGAACTATATTAGTAGGAGTATTTAAACACACCGTAGGCACAGGGTTGGATACAGCTACAGAAACTGGGCATTATCCCCCATTGGGTATCTTTGGTTTCTCCGTTATAGATCCATGGACCCTTTTAACTTCTTCTAGGCTCACCTTTGACCCTGAATGTGAGCTCAGAAAGCCTCCCAACCTCTTTACTTCCCCTGAAATAGTGTCAAGTTTGTCCATTAAAGGTTTAATAATTTTATCAAACTTTGCATCTATAATGCTAATCAAGAGCTCTAACTGCTCGGGAACTGATTTAACTTGAGAATTATTAATTACTGTTACTAGGTCACTAACAGCACAGTTGGATAATGGGTCAGCTCTTTTTTTGTTATGGTCCCCCCCCGTTTTGGTAGGTTATCCTACTAAAACTCCTCCCTGATCTTAATACTCTCTGGGCTCTTGGAGCCGGTGAGCATGGTACTAATAGGTCATGAGGAGCCTCCGGCACGACCAAATTAGGCTCTAATTCTATAGGAGTAGCCGCAGTTGGAAGTACAGGAAACTCCAAGTTACAACTAACATCCACTAGAGAGGTAGACAAAGATGTGGGTGACTTAGGTGAACTAGGTAATGGAACAGAAGGGCTCCCCCGACCCAATGATAGTCGGCGTTCTTTGTTGATTTTGTCTACCACTTTTACAAGCTAAAGCAGGACGGGTGTTCCCATTATTACCTTTAGACATGATTGGCTCTATCAAAATGCTTCCGACAAGCTATATAAAATAAAAATACGAAAAGCCTTGATAAGGAACAAAACAATATTCCCTAATACTGTTAAAAGAAACGCAATCCTGGAGACAAACAAACAGGAAAGCGGGTGAAACAACAAATTACAGTCCCAATATAAAAATGAATAAGTGGTGGGCTCAATTACCATGTCCAATACGAGCTACTTCAGGAGTCCCAGAACCAAAGTCCGTGGCCCAGCCCTGCCGTGTCCTGCCACAGACGGCCACAGACGGTCCCCCCCTTGTCCCGGGTTTCTCCCGGGGCGCTGCCGCGCTGCGAGGAAGATGGAAAAAATATATAGCGCCGGTGAGGGGGGCGGTGCTCCGATCCCCGCTGCAGGTGTGGGCAAAGTGGAGGATCCTGAGAGTGGTAGTCCTGGTGTCAGCGACCAAGTCCCTTTGTCCGCATTAATTCCCCTGCGGCCAGAAGCAGTGCGGCGGCCCCTGCCTCCGCTGTCCTCCTTGCACACAGAGAGCCCTGGTGTGTGTGCCCTCTTCACCTCCTGCGCTGCGGCACCCTCAATTAGAGTCAAAGATATGTCTTCTGGATGTTGAGTTGTGTCTGTTTGTAGACCACCCAGCTGTTCTTGTTCAAACTCAGAGTTAACAGGTTTATGCTCCACTCTTACGAACAGTATGGGGGCTACCTTCCAGGAATTTGCCAGAGTCTTCCAAATACACACTGCTGTGGTCGCTGCCACTGACCCCATTCACCTGTGTGGAAAAAATTGCCGCTAAGTCCTCACATGATGAAGTGAACTGATCAGATAAAGAGAAAAAAACTCTGGATTCAGCATCTTGTATTTGTGTTTGGATATCGCCATTTTCATATACAGTTACCCTAATGTTAAGATCCTTAATAGTACTTGCTGTTCTAGGCTTGGAGGTAACATTACAATCAGGAGTATCCACCATCTGCGTCATACCTGGGGTACTGGTAGGAATATGAGAGCCAAAGTCATCTCGTATAGAGTGCTGATCCTTATCCTTCTGATTTTCAGGTACATCTTCACTAAGGGAGGGGGTTAATGAGGGACTAACTGAAGGCATAAAAACTGTGTTTTCCCCAATCCTTGTATCCTCATTAAGTTCCATATTTTTTCCATACCATCTTGTTCCCCCATTCCATCCATTCCCTCAGTTTGTATATGGCCCATCTTTTTACTCTTTTTTTTTTTTTATCTTTACCAGCTGAAAAAAGTGCCGGAATAGTTTTAGTTGACACTGTATCCGCTTAAGCCCCAACAATGTTTATATACATTTTTGTGATTTTAGTAAAATTACCTGGCGTCATATTACCAACACCGACGTTTCATTCAGTAAGGACATCTTCCTGCAGCCGCGGTCTCCCGCGTGTTCCTTTAGGAGGCATTACCATGGACTGTAAGGATTTCCCTCCTAGGCCTCCGAATCACCTCCAGGTGGAGTCAGCGAAGTCTGCACAATGTACCCGCCCAACGACTCCGGCAGAGTCTGCCCAGCCTTGCCGCGAGCACCGCAGAAACAATCAGCATCCCATACCGCAAGTGAGGTCAGTGATTTTACGGCGTTGCACTAAGTCAATGATTTTCTGGCGTTCTTTCCCTTTATTTATTTTTCGTCCGCTGTATTCCTCCACACTGTTAATTCTTCTGTAGCACATTTGTCTCCCTTTCCCCTAAGACTAGCGTTTTGCGAGCTCCGGCATCGGGAGCGGTCAGCCTACATGTCCAAACTCGCGGACGTAATCTTGCCTCTCCTCCACTGCAGTCCGAGCTGTGTTTCACCAGTGAACTTACATTTAAAAGTAAACATTTGAGGAGGAAGAGTGTCTTGTCTTTTTAGACGCTACCTCCTTTATAGCATGGCCACCCAACGACCGATTTACAATGATGGAATCGGTCTGACCCCACATGGGGCATATCCCGGCTTGGTTTGTGTCCATAGCATCTGGAGAGAGCCCAGGGCAATGAGCTTTCCCACGACGAGGATTTAATCTAGTGTGGAAGTCTTTAGAAGAGGTGATGAAATCTGGCCCCAGTGTACCAGGGGGACAGGCCCTGAGCCCGGTCCAAGCGCGGACGGGCGCAGACTGGCCTGCCTTAGATGCGCCTTTGGTGCGCGCGCTGCGTACGTCCGTGGCTCAGTCACCTCAGCGTGCCTTTTGTAGGTGGCGGCCAGAACACTAGTCCGCTAACCTCACAGTAATTATCCAACTCTCCAGCCCCTGGTTCCCTCATCGAACAAAGTGATTAATAGCAGCGGAACAAAGTGTAGCGTGCAAAATTAGTTAGGTCAGTTTTAAAAAAATACAATTAGCCCCAATGTCTGAGTAATAATTAAAACAAAGCGAGTGACAAGTTTAAAATCACAGTCCTAGCGAGCATTGAACACAATTTGGTAACCAGCACGGCAGCCCTGCGCAGTCGCGTCAGCGTGCCTTTTGTAGGTGGCGGGCGGAACACTAGCCCGCTAACCCCACAGTAATTAACCCGCGCTCCAACCCCCGGTTCCCTCTTGGAATGAAGTGATTACTAACAGCAGAACAAAGTGCAGCGTGCAAAATTAGTCAGGTCAGGTCAGTTTAAAATAAATACAATTAACCCCAATGTCTGAGTAATAATTAAAACAAAGCGAGTGACAAGTTTAAAATCACAATGTCCTAGCGAGCATTGAACACGGCTCGGTAACCAGGAAGGCAGCGGTGTTCAGAAATACTGTTTTTTAGAAATATTTGTGTCTCTTGAGACAGGGTTCAACAACTAGATACAAAGACATTAATAAAGATGTCAGCATATTGCCAGCAATAAGCAAAAGTAGATACACTGACACTTGCTTAGCACTTTACTAATTTTTCATTTTTGTCACACATAACCGTTGTTTCTGAATTGCTTACTTGTTTTCAACATTTTTCTAAAGCAAAAAGCAGATTCAAACTCCAAATGTATACAGTATTTCAATACAGGGTCATTGGATAGCAACCACTTACACATCCACAGGAAATTAAATCAGCATATTCCACAAGGCAAGCCATGGGTGTTTGCTAAGCATTTTGATACAGACTGTTATTCTTAAAATTTTGAGGAAATCGAAAACAGAATCCAGCAGAAATACAAGGTGCAGGAAGGTTAACAAACTCTCAAAATATTAAATTAACAAAAAGCCCTATTTGTGAATTCCTTTATCCTTCCAGAGTGGGTATGGCGCCAGAAAACTGTGGTTGTAATATTGTCGGACGTAAACATTGTGCCCTGTTGATTCAAATCCATTGCTACACTGGAGTAATACCATGAAATCTACCCCAAAGGGACAATATTTTTGTAAACTATATTTAGGACAAAATGTTTGTCAGACATCATTTCTGATTATGATATTGAGACATAGAGCCCAGAGCGCGGTGTAAGAACTTGTAATTATATTATTTGCAGTTTTATATAAAATGCCGCCAAGATTGTAAAGGATAAAGAGTGTTTGCTTCCTTAATGCTAATATTTCAAGAAGAAAGTTATTTTTGCAAGTCTGTAGCCCACCTAAAATATCGGATTTCTAGAACAGGTAGTTGCGGGTTCTCAAAAATATGCCTGATGACTTTTTTTGGGGAGTTCACTATAGCTCAAACTAGACCTGAAGGTATCAGAGCCCTTTACATGAGCACCAGTTGCTTACAGACGGACACCTTAATTGTTGTTGTTTTTGTTCTGCATGGGGAGATCGAGTGATTTGCCCAGAATCACAGGATGTTGAGCATCCCTGCTGAGACTCGAACCCAGCTTTGAGCCTTCACTCTAAATGTATCTAAAGAGGCCATCCAGTGTAGAGATAAGAAAAGGTTCACTTTGCCCAATTCTGCATCTTCATCAATAGGCCTTCCAGAATGTTCCTTTGTTCGATGAACTCAGTTGGGGTGTGGATATCCAGTGTAATATAATTCACCGAATGGCCCATTTAATGCTTAACCACACCTTACAGATTTTTGTGTTTCCAAGCTCTTCGACAGCAGAGAGCCGACAGAAACTAGAGTGCTGCAAGGCGGCACCGGGATACAGCATAACACTTCCTGTAAAAACCAAGTAACAGATATTACAAATTAGCAAAAAAAATATTCACCAGGAGAAAACAGAATATAATACTGATTTATTGACTCTCGTACATTAGACTGAGCTTGGTTGGGACAGACTTTTAATCACAGCTGCTGGTTCAGAATCACAAAGCAATAATCACTTCAGATGAAGGAGCCATTTAATTAGACGTGGGGGAAACTGAAAGACAAATTATGCCACCTCAGCATTATATGTAAAACAAAACAAGTTTGTCAAAGGATAAAGCAACCAACCAATTTATATTGCATGGACAGTCATATGGTGCCAACTTCATTTACAACAGATGGTGACTAGAGTCATTTAATTTATAGTATGGATTGATTTTACCTCACAAAGCAAAAGTTGTTTTGGACAGCCCTGCTGTTTGTGTATTGACCATGTGTGTGTGTGGGTGTGTGTGTGTGTGCGTGTGCGCGCGCAGAAAAGCAACAATATTGTTAAATGATTTGAGAAGGGCATGTTTTTTGTGTGGTTTTACAGAAAACATTTACGCGCCCCCTGCTGACATTGGATCCAGGTGTGGCTGGTTGATCTGCAGAGGTCTGGGCAGGGGTGGGGTGTGTGCACTGTGTGACAGGAATGTGCAGCAAGGGCAGACAGGCAGCGTCTAATTCAGACGATTTTAAGCCCAGGCTGAAGGCCTGTCTGCGTGGCTTGTCCTCGCGCCCCCTTCCAACCACAGACTCACTGACCCTCCTTCAGACTTTTCTGGCTGTTCAGATCAAGGCATTACTTGTCTTTCATGACTGCTTCGAAATCCTCGGCAAGTAAGATGTCCTGAAAGTCCTGCTGCTGGTGCTGCTGTTGTTTTTGCAGCTATCGATCATGGTGACTGCTCTTTGGAACAGCACGGGAGAGAGGGAGGCCAGATTGCAGAGCGACTGGTTCTCCGGAATCCGTGAGCCTCGAGGTCCAGAGATGTTGCAGTTATGTGTTGGAGCAATAGGAGGCAGCCATTACCTTCACGTTCCCAGCATGACCTGTACATGTGGAACGAGCACCATTATTGCTGGTTGCAGGGCAACAATCTCCTTGCCCGATTGGCCAAAATGGCTTCAGAGGTGGGGGGGGAGAGATTAACAAGGTTGGTTGCAGGAGAGCTCCTGTCCATTGTTTTCAACAACCTTTATTAAATAAAGGTAGCTTTCTAATTAGGCTTTTATGTCCAACTTGGAAGCCTTTTAGTAAAGAAAAAATCTTATTTCCTAATCCTCTGTTCCATAGTAACACTTTCAGCATTAGGATGCATTTCAGAGAACTAACGTGTACACGCATCCTAGACGCATACGTGTACCATTTGCGAGTCTATGCAAGTAAGAAAGCTGATATTTTAAATTTAACAAAATCTGTACTCGCATGCATCGGGTTCCTGGCAGCCACATGGGCTGCTGGTCAGCTGTTGCAGGGGAAATTGGGAGGTGGGCCGGTCGGAGCCCAGCTCAGCAGCTGATTACTATGGCCGGAAGAGGCTTTTGCCGCTGATGGAGATGTGGGTGGGGCTGGAGGGGGAGCAGATGCAGCTTTGACACTGCAAATAAAATTAAAGTGCGGCGCTTTGAAAATCGGTGGCGCCATTGTCCGAGGTGGGCACGTCGTTTTGCCTGCAGTAGGAAGAACTAATTACAAAAAATAGAGCATGTCAAGTCAAGTCAAGTCAAAGGATTTATATAGCGCACTACATACCCAGAGGGTCTCAAGGCGCTTAAGGAGGGGTGGGGAATTACTTGTCAAATATCCACGTTTTAAGTTGCTTTCTGAATGCTAGGTGGTTCTGGGTAAGGCGAAGGTAAGTGGGAAGAGAGTTCCAGGTTTTAGCTGCCAGGTAGGAGAAGGATCTACCTCCCATGGTGGTCTTGTTGATGCGAGGTACAGTGGCAAGGGCTTGGTTGGAAGATCGAAGCTGGCGGGAGGGGGTGTAGAAGGACAGTCGTGTGTTGAGGCATTCTGGTCCGATTTCGTAGAGTGATTTGTGTGCATGGGTTAGGAGCCGGAAAGTGATCCTCTTATTGACGGGAAGCCAGTGGAGGTTTTTCAGGTGACCAGAGATATGTTCTTTACGCGGGATGTCTAATATGAGCCTGGCTGAGGCGTTTTGGATTCGTTGGAGTTTTTTCTGGAGTTTAGCGGTAGTCCCGGCGTAGAGGGTGTTTCCATAGTCCAGTCG
Organism: Lissotriton vulgaris; assembly: GCF_964263255.1. Taxonomy (NCBI): domain Eukaryota; kingdom Metazoa; phylum Chordata; class Amphibia; order Caudata; family Salamandridae; genus Lissotriton; species Lissotriton vulgaris. The sequence goes on along the minus strand of NW_028251874.1, from coordinate 2,254,926 downwards.
GCTCGTGACCAGAGCGTGGGTGACCGTTTTCCTAGTTTCGGTGGGGATCCAACGAAATGTTTTTTTGAGCATGCGAAGAATGTTGAAGCAGGATGAGGAGACAGCGTTGACTTGTCTGTTCATTGAAAGTGAGGAATCCAGGATGACGCCCAGGTTCCGTGCGTGGTCTGTCGGGATGGGTGCTTTTCCAAGGGCTTCTGGCCACCAAGAGTCGTCCCATGCGGAGGGGGAGGTACCTAAGATGAGGACTTCTGTTTTATCAGAGTTCAGTTTCAGACGGCTGTGTTTCATCCATTCGGCTACTTCTTTCATTCCTTCGTGTAGGTTAGTTTTGGCGGTGCTAGGGTCATTGGTGAGTGATAGGATCAGTTGAGTGTCATCCGCGTAGGAGATGATGTTGAGGTTGTGTTGGCGGGCGATGGCCGCGAGGGGGCTCATGTATACGTTGAAAAGGGTGGGGCTGAGTGAAGATCCTTGTGGTACGCCGCAGATGACTTCAGTGGCCTCTGACTTGAATGGTGGGAGGCGGACTTTCTGGGTTCTTCCGGTGAGGAACGAGGTGATCCATTCCAGTGCTTTTCCTTGGATTCCGATGTTTCTGAGGCGCTGTAGAAGGGTGCTATGGCAGACTGTGTCAAAGGCTGCGGAGAGGTCGAGGAGGATGAGGGCGACTGTGTCTCCATTGTCCAGTAGAGTTCGAATGTCGTCTGTTGCTGCGATGAGGGCGGTCTCAGTGCTGTGTTTTGCTCGGAAGCCGGACTGTGAGGAGTCGAGGGATTTGTTGGCTTCGAGGAAGGCGGCGAGCTGGTTGTTGACAGCTTTCTCGATGACTTTGGCCGGGAATGGAAGGAGCGAGATGGGGCGGTAATTTTTGAGTTCGGTGGGGTCCGCTGTGGGTTTTTTCAGAAGGGCGCTGAGTTCAGCGTGTTTCCAGCTTTCCGGGAAGGTGGCGGATTTGAAGGAGCAGTTGATGACGTCTCGGAGGTGCGGTGCTATGATGGAGTCTGCTTTGTTGAAGATGTGGTGAGGGCATGGGTCTGTGGGGGATCCTGAGTGGATGGAGTTCATCAGGCGGATGGTGTCCTCAGTGGAGATTGTGTTCCATTCATTAAGGATGTTTGAGGGGGGTGAAGGTCCAGCAGATGGTTGGGTGGGTTGGTCTCCGGGTTGGTTGTCGAAGCTGTTGTGGATGTCTGCAATTTTGTTGTGGAAGAATGAGGCTAGGGAGTCGCAGAGGGCTTGAGAGGGGGTGATGTCGTTAGAGTTGGCCGAGGGATTGGTAAATTCCTTGACGATGTTGAAAAGTTCCTTGCTGTTGTGGGCGTTGTTATCTAGTCGTTCCTTGAAGGCGGTTTTCTTGGCCTTTCGGATCAGTTGATGGTGTATGCGGGTGGCGTTTTTGAAGGCGTCCTTGGTGCTGGTGGTTGGGTCTTTTTTCCAGGCCTTCTCAAGGGAGCAGCAGAGTTTCTTGGATTTCTTAAGATTATCGTTGAACCATGAGGCCTTCTTGCTGCCAAGTTTGCTTTGTCGTTTTTTCAGTGGTGCTAGGATGTCGGCGCTGTTGGATAGCAATCGGGTGAGGTTGGTGGCGGCTTGGTCGGGGTTTGAGGAGTGGGCTGGGGGGTTTAGAAGAAGCGATGAGGAGATCTGGTCGATGGTGATTTTGTTCCAGTTTCTTTGCAGAGTTGGTTGGGAGTGGTTGTTGGGTTTGGGCTTGTTGTAGGTAAAGTGAACGCAGCTGTGGTCAGTCCAAAGGAGATTCGTGGTGTGGCTGAAGGAGACATGATTGCTGGAGGTGAAGATAGGGTCGAGAGTGCGACCTGCGATGTGGGTGGGGGAAGTGACTAGTTGTTTAAGTCCGAGGTTGGCGAGGTTGTCGAGCAGGGTGGTGGAGTTGCGGTCGTTGTTCTTTTCAAGGTGAAAGTTGAGGTCTCCCAGAAGGATGTAATCTTTGGAGGGGAGCGCGTGTGGAGTGATGAAGTCCGTGATGTCCTCACTAAATTGTGCGCGGGGTCCTGGAGGCCTGTAAAGGAGGGTGCCTCTGAGTGTGGTTGTGGTAAATATTTAATTACCGTCCTAATTTCTATGCAGGTAAGTACTTAAAATAAAATAACTCAATCGGAAAGAAAGACGCAGAGTCCGTGGTGTTTGAGTTCTTAGGGGTTTTATTCCTTAAAAAGGAATGGTTCTTGAACCGGATATCGGATTCCTGACACCACTGGGGTTCAGGAAGGGATAGAGCATACTTTATTGACAATACATAACTTTTATACTTAATGCACATAATGAAAACCAATGCAGAAGGCGTAACAGCTGAGAGAAACAAGATAAGAGCACACACGTGTTAGCAATACGTAATCAGAAGGCGTGAACTAGGGCGTGCACAGAGGTGTGTGCTAGAAACGTCATATGAAAGTGTCAAAAGTGGGTGGGTACATGGCAGAATCTTGCAATGTCAGCAGAAATCTGAGGTCTGGATGCGCGCGCAGCTGCATGACGTGTGATTGACGTGAAGCTGGAGGGTGCAGGGGACTTGACATTTACACTAGAGGAAAGAGACAGAAGTCTGGCATGTCAGATCAACTCGTTCCTATATCATATCTGATATCTGATGTTTGGGAACCATATTATCTAGAAGGAAAGGTCTCTTGGGCAGAGGCTATCCTATACTGACTATGAATGCGTGCATATGTGCCTACGTGTCTGTGTGTAAAGCGAGGGGGCCATGGGCCTACCATGGTAACGGGAGCTATGAATTACTTGCATGGAGACAGAAAGGCCGGGCCCTTTGCTCTGCAGCCGGGGATTGTTTATCTATTCTGCTAGACTGGAATGTGTTTTCGGGAGACTGAGCTTGGCTATGCTGATAACGTGAAGGTAAAATACTGTTTTTGGCTGGCAAGCAGGCCGAGCCAGGCTCCGCTCGCCTCGCAGGGAGTAGGACAGAGTTCACGGGGGGCATCCCACGTTGCAGTTTCAGGAGGCAGAGATGACTTTGAAAAGAGGCTCGATGACAGAAAACAGGGCCTAATTCGCACAGAGCCAGGAATACGTGAAAGTGCACCATACAAAGACGGTGGCAAGGCATATTTAGGAACGGAATATCCGACCCATTCAGGGTGGATCTGAAAGAGGACACGTTAACGTTGGACGCAAATGTATTTGCGTCTTCATAGCTGACACAAGAGGGAAGTTACATGCACTTTAAGCTCGTACATGGAGACGGTGGGGTACACGTTAGGGAACATTTCTTGACCATAAAATTTATATTTCCTCATGGTCGTGGGGTCGATGTGGATCTGGAAGTGAAGGTGTTCAGAGTTGGCGAGGTTGACGTCAGAGCTGGTTGAGATTTGGATGGACTTCTTATGGACGATAGCGATTCCTCCTCCTGTGTGGCCGGTACGGTCCACGGTCCTTGCGTATGATCTTATAATCTTCTGGGATGGCAATGGTGATGTCTGGGGCGGAGGAGGCGTTCATCCATGTTTCAGTAAGGAAGGCGACGTCCGGAGAGATGGTGTCTAGTAGATTCCATAGGTCAATGGCGTGCCTGTGGACCGATCGGGTGTTGAGTAAGATGCATTGTAGGTGGTTGGTGTCGGGAATCTGAGGTGTGATCGTAGCGGAGTGGTTGACGGTGCAGAAGAATTTGCAGGAGTAGCATGAGAAAGGTCCATGGGTGTGTCCAGGAGCGGCTTGGACGCAGTTGGGGGGACGGCCGGGGTTAAGGGCTAGGAGGGTGGTGGCATCGTAGGTAATGCGGGAGGGCTGGGAAATGCGAGGGCGTAGACGGGCTTACCTATGGCGCACCTTCGGCGCGGATTGGGCGCGAACGCTGCGCGTGTACGCTGCACGCATGGGCTACTGTCATATATGGATGGTGGGAAGGGGGAGGGGCGAGGGCGGCTCAGCTGGGAGGCGGGGCGGGCTCAGGTCCACGCACACGGAGCACAACAACAACAGAGACAAAATGGAGGGGGGAGTAGAGCAAGGCGCCGAGGGATATTGCGCAATTAATTCAATGGCAAGACAGATATGGTGCAAGCAGGCGAGGTAAATACAATTAATTTCCAGTTGCAAATAAAGGCACAGTCAATCACAATGCAGCGCAGTTCTACGATACCGAGTCTCGGTGGAGAGACAGGGGAGCGACCACTCAGGGCAGGAGCGATGAGGGATCACAGTGTTTCTGGAACCGGGAGCGCTGTAACTAGTTAGTGGGAGGGCGGCTCAGCTGGGAGGCGGGGCGGGCTCAGGTCCACGCACACGGAGCACAACAACAACAGAGACAAAATGGAGGGGGGGAGTAGAGCAAGGCGCCGAGGGATATCGCGCAATTAATTCAATGGCAAGACAGATATGGTGCAAGCAGGCGAGGTAAATACAATTAATTTCCAGTTGAAAATAAAGGCACAGTCAATCACAATGCAGCGCAGTTCTACGATACCGAGTCTCGGTGGAGAGACAGGGGAGCGACCACTCAGGGCAGGAGCGATGAGGGATCACAGCGTTTCTGGGACCGGGAGCGCTGTAACTAGTTAGTGGGAGGGCGGCTCAGCTGGGAGGCGGGGCGGGCTCAGGTCCACGCACACGGAGCACAACAACAACAGAGACAAAATGGAGGGGGGGAGTAGAGCAAGGCGCCGAGGGATATCGCGCAATTAATTCAATGGCAAGACAGATATGGTGCAAGCAGGCGAGGTAAATACAACTAATTTCCAGTTGAAAATAAAGGCACAGTCAATCACAATGCAGCGCAGTTCTACGATACCGAGTCTCGGTGGAGAGACAGGGGAGCGACCACTCAGGGCAGGAGCGATGAGGGATCACAGCGTTTCTGGAACCGGGAGCGCTGTAACTAGTTAGTGGGAGGGCGGCTCAGCTGGGAGGCGGGGCGGGCTCAGGTCCACGCACACGGAGCACAACAACAACAGCGACAAAATGGAGGGGGGGAGTAGAGCAAGGCGCCGAGGGATATCGCGCAATTAATTCAATGGCAAGACAGATATGGTGCAAGCAGGCGAGGTAAATACAATTAATTTCCAGTTGAAAATAAAGGCACAGTCAATCACAATGCAGCGCAGTTCTACGATACCGAGTCTAAAGGTGCCCGTAGCCAAGGGAGGATACAAATGGTGACATGCCCATACTAAGAAGGGACTAATAAGTTTCATAATGAATCAGACGCCAGCCTTTACGAAGGACAAAGAATCAAGCCAATCAAAAATAAGGGCGGGGGAGTGAGCGAAGCTTCTCTCCGAACCGTACGGAACTACCACACTGGCTCAGGCTTGACCTAATAAAGGACTCTACCCGTTCCAGAGAACACCCATCTAGATGGAATGAAAAATACTTTTTCCTACCCAATCCGGCTATCATAACAAAGGTTTTTGATTTGTTAACAAGCAGACCCAGTTCAGCCTTGAAAGTTCAATAAGCGCCAATCAAACGCTGTAGGGTCAGGGGTGTCCTGGCCATCAAAACTGCATCATCTGCATCGAAGAGAGCAGGCAGTTATAAGCCACCTGCTGATGGAACATCTCTGTACAGCACTGGCGAAACTTCATTACATTTATTGGTGTACAAGGAAAAGAAGAAAGAGGGCAAGGACACACCCCTGTCTCATCCCCTTTTCAATTTTAAATATTTCCGAACATTCCCACTGTTTACCAAACTTGAAAACTGCCCCTGCCTCTCTATACGTCTCCCTAATAAAAAGAATTATGGAGTTGTCCACGCCCATCGACTCCAAAAGAACCCACAATTTCGAGTGGTTTACACAGCCAAAGGCCGCGTACAAGTCCACAAAAGCCCTATAAACCTGGCCCTTTTTTGCACAAACATATTTTGCTGCAAGTAAGGGTGAATTTTGTCGATCGTGCCCCTCCCCTTTCTAAACCCATATTGTGTCTCAGCTAAAACATTATTAACAAATGCCCACTCCTCCAGTCTATTTAGGAGCAATCTCCCCGCTAGTTTGGCAGCGCTATCCAGCAGGGAGGTCGGGCTGTAATTTGTCGGATTTGAGGGATCCTCCTTCTTATATATGGGGATAATCACAGATTATTTCCAAGATACCGGAGGTCCCACTTTATAAACAGTTTTAAAAACTTGGGTCAAGAGTGGAGCCCAAACATTTTTATGCACAAAGAAATATCCAGAGGAACCCCATCTGACCCTTCTGCTTTTAGGGCAGGCAATTGAGAGAGTGCAAGCTCAATTTCCTATAATGAGAGTTCCATCCCCAGATGGGTAGTCAGCAAGTCCTAAGGTTTTTTTGTAGCACTATCTATCTCTACATTAAAAATGCTCTGGAAGTGAGTCAGCCAGGTGGATTGTTCTATATGAATATCAAGAGAGGGGTCTCCCTGATCCTGCCGAAAAGGGGCATTTACCACCCTCCAAAATGCCTTGATATCTTTACTCCTCGAAGCCTCACACAAATTTACTCATGCTTCATCCCGTGACTTTCTCACCGCCCTAGCTGTCTTATCACCACGAAGCAAGAAGACCGAAACTATGGCATTTATTTTCCCCATAACAACTGAATTTCAACATGAATTTGGCAGGATCGCACATTCCATATAAAGCCTTGCAGCTCATAAAACATCCCACGTGTACTTTACACACCCAATAAGAATCTCAAGTTGAGGTCACCGCATTAAAAATCAATCCTAATAAAACTGAGGTAGAAGTCAAAGCAGGTAATGCGCACGGAAGGGCCTCACGTTACAAACCTCTAATAAAGAAGAAACGAGTAGGCTAGTAAATGTTGAAGGGCATGGACGTTAACCGTAAACCCAAGGTTCAGGCCCCTCTGAGTTCTCTTCCATGCCTTGCAGAGCATAACGAAGCAAACGGACCAAATAATCCAAGCCAGCTGCCCCCACGTTAAGCTCCTCTGGAAACTTCTGCATAACCAGTCACTGCCGGCATTACGGGCGGGTGGGGGGTGGAAATGGGGTTGTTGCGTCCCGGAGGGGATGAGGGGGAGGCGGGAGGGGTTTAAGGGAAAAAAAGAGATAAAATAAAGTAAAACTTACCGTCCCGGAGACTCCCGACTCCCGCCGTCCTGGTTTTGAATCCTGCAGTGCTCGTCATCACGAAGGCTGCCGGCAGCCTCCCTCCCCTCCACCTTAGCCTTGTGATTGGTGAGGCCACTGCCCCATCCGCGTCGTTTTCTCTGTGTATGCTGCAGCATATATAGAGAACAGGGAGAGTGGGCGGTGTTTGGGCGGCCTCAGGCTGCCCAAACAGTCATTATGAACAACAATGGGCAAGCCACTCCCCCCTGCCCTCGAGCAGGACTCCCCACCCCAACCAGGAACTTCAGCTTTCTCGCCGTGTGAGAAGGCAGAAACAGATGGTAGTTATTACCATTTATGTTTCTGCCTTCTCGCACTGCGAGAAAGCAGGGGGGTGGCGCCCAAACGCCCCTATAGAGGAGCCGCCACTGTTTACGACACCTTACCTGAACCAGAACTAGAAGAGGATGAGGAGGATGTTGATGAGTTTAAAGTCACCCTGCTAAAATTAGAGGCACATTTTGGTGACAGGGTAAACCTAGTTTTGGAGCAACATAAGATCTTTACCCGCATCCAAGGTAAACAGGAATCTGTCATCAATTACATAGCATCACTTAGAGGTCTGACACAACTTTGTGACTTTGGTGAACTTACAGATTCACTTATCAGGGACCAACTTGTCAGGTGCACAAACAATAGTCGTATTCAAGAAAAGCTCCTGGCAAAAAAAAAACCACCCTAAAAGAAGCGGTTAGTATAGCAGTTTCTATGGAACACACTGCTAAGTGTATCAAAGAGATGAAGACTCCCAATGAGCTTGTTGCCAATGTTCGCAATAGCGGTAATGCACAGGCCAATTCCATTGATAATGACGTATTCAAAGTTAGACCCGGAGAAGTCATAGATAATCAATCTGCCAGCGAAAAGGAAAGGTTGAAATGCCATTGATGTGGCAGCAGCAATCTACTAGCTTATGATGTGCGCTGTACTGCCCGTAATGTCACGTGTGTAAAATGTAACAAGAAGGGGCACATGGGTAGAGTGTGAAACAACAGTGAAAACTACCAAATGAAAGTAGTGCACAATGAAGGGGACTTGGCCCCTAAGTATGTTTTCCAAGTGAAAACCAGGGACTGTCAAACTGCCAAGTTCTCAGGGGCATTTCAGTGACAACAAGCCTATTGAACATCCTAAATGTACTATCCTTGTGAATAGTAAGCCCATGGATGTGTTGGCCGATTCTTGTGCCCCGGTTACCTTGTTCAATGTTGATATCATAAATGACATTTTTGATACCTCCAGTCTCAAAATGCTGGAACCTGACATTTCAGCTGTAGGGTATGCCACAGATGAGAACATTCCTTTAGTAGGGATGATGAGTGTGTGTATTAAATTCAAAGGAAGAACTACATTGGACAAAGTGTACATGTGTAATGTCCTGATAATTCTGTTATTTCTGCCAATCACCAGGGCATTACTTACCTTAGCCCTTCTCAGGACCCAAAAGAACACCACCCTTCACAATACTTACCTAAGAAAGGAATAAACACTAACAACAAACTAAAACTATAAGGCCATTGCCGAGGAGCTCGCAAATAATCACAACGCACACCTCTCCACCTCCGAAAGGAATCGGAAATCACAACACACACCTCTCCACCTCCGAGAGGATTTGGACAACGCACACCTCCCCATACGAGAGGATTCAGAAATCACAACGCACACCTCTCCACCTCCAAGAGGATTCCGACAACGCACACCTGCCCATACAAGAGGATTCGGAAATCAAAACGCACAACTCTACACCTCCGAGAGGATTCGGACAACGCACGCCTCCCCATATGAGAGGATTCGGAAATCAAGACGCACACCTCTCCACCTTCGAGAGAATTCGGACAACGCACACCTCCCCATACGAGAGGTTTCGAAAATCACAAGGCACACCTCTCCACCTCTGAGAGGATTCGGAGATCACAACAACGCACACCTCCCCATACGAGAGGATTCGGAAATCACCACAACGCACACCTCCCCATAAGAGAGGATTCGAAAATCGCACCGCATGCTCCTCCTAACAATGCCTCTGGTAGAATAATTAGAATTTATACTTCCCTAGATGGGAGCAGAACAACTCTCCTTCTACAATTACCTGCAGGACGGGAAACTTAACCATCCTTCCGATGCGACAGCACTTGGATCAGAAAGGTCCTGACCTCCCTCCACTGAGGACACCATCCGCCTGATGAATTCCATCCACTCTGGATCCCCCACAGACCCATGCCCTCACCACATCTTCAACAAAGCAGACTCCGTCATAGCACCGCACCTCCGAGACGTCATCAACTGCTCCTTCAACTCCGCCACCTTTCCAGAAAACTGGAAACACGCTGAACTCACAGCCCTTCTGAAAAAACCCACAGCGGACCCCACCGAACTCAAAAATTACCGCCCCATCTCGCTTCTTCCATTCCCGGCCAAAGTCATCGAGAAAGCCGTCAACAACCAGCTCGCCGCCTTCCTCGAAGCCAACAAATCCCTCGACCCCTCACAATCTGGCTTCCGAGCAAAACACAGCACTGAGACCGCCCTCATCGCAGTAACAGACGACATTCGAACTCTACTGGACAATGGAGACACAGTCGCCCTCATCCTCCTCGACCTCTCCGCAGCCTTCGACACAGTCTGCCACAGCACCCTTCTACAACGCCTCAATAACATCGGAATCCAAGGAAAAGCACTTGAATGGATCACCTCGTTCCTCACCGGAAGAACCCAGAGAGTCCGCCTTCCTCCATTCAAGTCCGAGGCCTCTGAAGTCATCTGCGGCGTACCTCAAGGATCCTCACTCAGTCCCACCCTCTTCAACGTATACATGAGCCCCCTCGCGGCCATCGCACGCCAACACAACCTCAACATCATCTCTTACGCGGACGACACTCAACTGATCCTTTCTCTCACCAATGAAGTCGCCGAATGGATGAAACAAAGCCGTCTGAAACTGAACTCAGACAAAACAGAAGTCCTCATCTTAGGTACATCCCCCTCTGCTTGGGACGACTCCTGGTGGCCGGAAGCCCTCGGAAAAGCACCCATCCCGACAGACCACGCACGGAACCTTGGCGTCATCCTGGATTCATCACTCTCAATGAACAGACAAGTCAGCGCCGTATCCTCTTCCTGCTTCAACATTCTTCGCATGCTCAGAAAAACATTTCGCTGGATCCCCTCCGAAACAAGGAAAACAGTCACCCACGCTCTGGTCACGAGCCGACTGGACTACGGAAACACCCTCTACGCAGGTACCACCGCTAAACTCCAGAAGAAACTCCAACGAATCCAAAACGCCTCAGCCAGGCTCATATTAGACATCCCACGCAACGAACACATCTCTGGTCACCTTAAAGACCTCCACTGGCTACCCGTCAATAAGAGGATCACTTTCCGACTGCTTACCCACACACACAAATCACTCTACGACATCGGACCAGATTGCCTCAACTCTCGACTGTCCTTCTACACCCCCTCCCGCCAACTACGTTCTTCCAGCCAAGCCTTCGCCACTGTACCTCGCATCAACAAGACCACCATGGGAGGCAGATCCTTTTCATACCTGGCTGCTAAAACATGGAACTCACTCCCCGCTTACCTTCGCCTCACCCAGAACCACCTAGCGTTCAGAAAGCAGCTTAAAACGTGGATATTTGACAAATAATCCTCCTCCCCTTCCTAAGCGCCTTGAAACCCTCTGGGTATGTAGTGCGCTATACAAATTTTATGACTTGACTTGACTTGACTCCCAAGGAACACAAACAAATTATAATATGCTCGGGGTTTCTTTATTTTTTTTTATTAAATTTATACTTTATTGCACTTCCAAGTTACATACACAGCCGACATCGCCTACAACCCGGGGGCCGGCGGCAACAAAGAAAAAAAACCATTCTCCAATCCCCGGGTGCGGGTAAGTTACACAGCCATAAAGACCAACAGCCTAAGGGCCTGGCGGCGAAACTGCAGGTGTTGAACAGGTGTACAGAAGCAATCGATCGTAGCATCTACTATTGGATGACCGCAACTCATAAGCAGGATGCACACCCCACCGCACCAACAATATCAGACCCCAGGGGAGCAGGACGCGCCAGATTGGCAGGATCAAAATAGCCACCTGTGAAGAACTGCGTAGAAACCCAGAATCTAGGGGAACAGCAACAAGTATTCAGGGAATGGTGAATAAAGGGAAGGGGACCCCCCAAACAATAGCAAACCCACCCACCCCAAGAAAGAACAAGCCAGACTACCGAAACCCGTGCCCACTACCCACCACCCGCCCCGTACCTCAACCATGTGTCCCTCAGACAGACCAAGGGAGATCAGCAAGCGCCCGCTAGGGCGGGATTACGCCCTGGGAAGGGGACAGAGGTCGCCATAAACCAGAACAGCTGTCACAAGCAACTCTTAACGCAGAAACATCTCAAACAGTCAGGCACGAATCACCACACTGTCACAACTGTAAGATCTTCAGCCGGCACACTCCTCAACCACCGCTGACTCAGCCCCCTCCTCCTGCAACAAATCTGCCTCCACACTCTCAGGATCCGACTCACCATCCTCTTTCGCACTTTGAAACGCTCGAAACAAACCCCAAAAGTTTTTGGGCCTACTCTTTGGAGGTAGGAGTTCGCTATACACCTCTGATTGCGTGCAGCAGTAAAGCAAGTCTGTTTCCCACCGTTTTCTAGTCGGGACTGGTCCCCGCATCCAGCATAACGCCACCAGTCGCTTTGCCGTCAATAACGCCATGTCCGCTAGTCGCCGCATAGCCACAGGAAGTGGTTTTGAAAAACTAAGTAAGGCGAGCGCCGGGTTAGGCAAGATCGTGTCACCGAGGATAGCACTGAGGCCCGCAAAGACCTCAACCCAGTACTTATGTATGGCAGGACAGGTCCAGGCCATATGGAGAAAGTCTGCTGTGTGAAAGTGGCAACGCTCACACTCCGCTGACTCTCTAAGGCCATACCTATGCAGCCTCTCGGGCGTATAGTAGACACGCTGTAGGAATTTAAAATGCACCAGACGGTGCCTACCATTGAGCGAGATTTTCTTGGTATTAGTCGCACAATAACGCCACATGTCGTCTGAGATGGGAGATTGGAGGTCAGCCTGCCAGGCCAAACGGGCCTTGGAGGGGGGATATTTCCGTTGCCTGTCACCCAGTGAGCGAAGGGCCGTGATCAGTTTGCGAGCGGAGGGGGTCTTGATGACATAGGTGAGTTCCGGGACCTCCGGCGGCTCAGCCAGGTCCGGGCCTAAAACGGCAAGGGCCGCTCTACGAACCCTGTGATATTGAAAACTATGAAGCAGCGTTGACCCGGGGCAGGAGTGAAGGACCTGCTGCAGCGTTTTCAGAGTGCCGTTTAAGAAGAGATCACCCATGGTAAGAATGCCTAGGTCACGGAGTGCCTTCAGGACGCCCTTCTCAGTCAGCGGAGCCAGCCAGGCCGCCCATTCTACCCGGAGCAAAGGTGAATACAGCAGCTTGCAATCCCGGGAGCCAATCAGTGCATGCCAAGCATGATTCGTGGTGGCTATAGAGTCCAGATTGCCGACCCTTCTATCAGGTGGATAACACACTGTCGCCGGAAGCGGGACAGGGTCTGCAAAGAGTCTCTCCAGTTTCACATGAGGGATACCCGGGTCCCCATGAATCCAAGTATGCAGGTGTGCGCCCTGAGCAAGTCTGTAGTATCGCTCCAGATCCGGTGCCCCAAGGCCTCCCTGGTCGTACGGAAGGGTGAGTGTTTGCCACTGCACCCGCGGCTGTTTGCCCCCCCACGCCAGGCGGACGAGTGTTTGGGTGAGTTGCCGGAAGAAAGCCTTGGAGAGGACTACTGGAATATTCACAAAGAGGAAGAGGAACCTGGGGAGTACCACCATTTTCATGAGCGCAATCCTGCCCATGAGCGAAAGCGGGAGCCTAGACCACACTTCGACGTCGTCTACCAGTTTGGAGTAGGCCACACCATAGTTCTCGCGTATCAGGACTTCCGGGTCCGTATGTATGCGTATCCCCAAATAGCGGATAGCATCCGTGGTCCATTGCAAGGGGTACTCCGAGTCGAAAGGGAGCGTCACCGGCGTCAGGGGCAACGCTACTGACTTATTCCAGTTGACGCGAAGACCAGAAAGAGCCCCGAACCCAACCACCTCCCGTAGCACCGCAGAGAGATTAGTCTCCGGGTCCCGAACATATAGCAGAGTGTCGTCCGCATAAGTGGAGATACCGATCTGGTACGTCGGGAAGTTGATCCCTTCAAACCGGTGGTACTCTCGTATAGCGCAGGCGAGCGGCTCCGCTACCAAGGCATACAGCAGGGGAGAGAGGGGGCAGCCTTGACGTGTGCCCCTCCCAATATCGATGGGAGCAGTGACCAGGCTACCTATCTTTAGCCTCGCAGTAGGTTTGTAGTATAGGGCGCTCAACATTTGCAAAAACGGCTCTCCTAGGCCAAATTTACGGAGGACTCTCAGCATAAACGGCCACTCAACGGAGTCAAAGGCCTTCTCCATATCCAAGAAGATGGCCACCGCTTTGTGTTCGTGTTTGACATGCTGGATTGTGCCCAGGACCGTGCGAATATTATAAGTGAGATTGCGTGAGGGGACAAATCCCGCCTGCTCCGGGGCAACCAGATCCGGAACCAGCAACGCCAAACGAGTCGCAAGAACTTTAGCATACAGCTTCGCGTCCACATTTATCAGCGATAGCGGCCGGTAGGAGCCACACTGATTCGGGGGCTTGCCAGGTTTCGGGATGGTAATAAGCAACGCCTCTCTCATGGATTTCGACATGCTGCCCTGCTGGCAGATGTCATCGAACAAGAGCATCAAGTACGGGACCAGTTGCTCCTGGAAGGCCTTATAGAAGGACACCGTGAGACCGTCCGCACCAGGAGCGCTACCAGATTTCATGCCCTCCAGCGCTTCCGTTATCTCCTCTTTCTGAATGGGGGCCATTAGAAACTCCCTCTGCCAGTCAGCTAGGAAGGGCATTCGGATGTAGCTCAAGTAGTCGTCTATTTCGTCCTCAAGGCGTGCGTCCCTCGAGGAGTAGAGGGCAGTGTAGTAGGCATGAAATTCCGCCAAGATGTCCTGCTCCTCCGTAACCACCGCCCCAGTAGCCGTCTCCAACTCCTCGATAACCAATGGGGGCCTACTGTTGCGCATAAGTTTGGCTAGGAGTGCACCAGGCCGCTCCCGTTCCCCATACACACGCGCCGTCGCGTATTTGCCCATATGCTTAATTTCCCTGTCCGCCTCCTCCTGAAATTCATCTAGCAGGGACTTAAGCGTGACCATATTGGCTGCGTCCCCCGTGTCTACCGCCTGATTATCCAGGCTAGAGAGCTGAGTCTCGAGCACTTGCAGGCGTCGCCTGATAGCCTTGAGCACCCCAGAGTGTTTCGCCATAGTCATCCCTCTGATGAAAACTTTAAAAGCGTCCCAGAGAACTTGGACGCTGTCCACTGAGCCCACATTGGTCGCGAAATAGGTCTCTATGTCTTCGGCGAGTTCCCCTCTGAAAACCTCATCTAAGAGGGAGTACGGGGGGAACCTCCACGTGAAGGGGGGGATCCTCCTGGGAGGAGCCACCAGTTGCAAGAGCAAGGGCGAGTGATCAGACAGCGTGCGCGGGAAAACCGTGCAGGCTTTCACCATATCTAGCAAAGAGCGGGAAACAAACCAATAATCTATACGTGTGTGAATGTTGTGATAGGCCGAGTAGTGAGTGAACCCACCCCGCCCCGAGTGTCTATGTCGCCACACATCAAGCAAATCAAGTTTCACACATTCCGACAAAAGGAGGGACGCAGAAGCAGCAGGGGACCTAGGGGGGCCCGCAGATCTGTCAAGGTCCGGGTTCAGCACTAAGTTAAAGTCCCCCCCCCACAGCATTCTAGCGCCCACAAACTGCCTGCAACTGTCAGCAAGCGGAGCATAGAACTCCGGGGAGTCGTAATTTGGGCCATACACATTCACCAGCAGAAGATCATGATCCTTTCCAACACAGCGCGCAACCACAAACCTCCCTTCAGGGTCTACCGCCAGTCGGGTCAGTGACAAACGGGATTTGGGATTAGCCCATATGAGCACCCCCCTAGCGTGTGTCGTGAACCCCGCAGCGACACAAGCGGGGCCAAGGCCCCTCACCTGTAACATAGGGCTGGATAGTGGCAAATGTGTTTCCTGCAGTAACGCAAGGTCAATGTGATGTCGATGCAAATAGGCTAAGACCTTCCTGAGCTTGCGGAAATCGTTGAGCCCCCTTACATTCCAGGACAGTAATCGCAGGGAGCTCGGGGAGCACTCCGCATTCAATGATTCAACAGTCGACATGGTAGATTAGAAGGAAAATGTTGCAGAGCAGACAGCGTGGCAGACACAGTGCAGTAGTCGGCAAAAACATACCCCCCACCCGGCAAACCCTGAACCCCAAACAGCATGGCAGCAAGAATACACAAGCACAACCAACAGCCACCCACCCACAGCCGACCAACCCCAACCCGGTCAGACAGAGCTTAGCACTACCCACCCTGAACCCACCCGAAACACCCCACTACAAACCCAGGACCCCCTAGAGGGTCGAAAAGCCGAAAGCGCAGGGGCAGAGGTACTGGCCAGACAACAATATACTCCAACAAAGGCCAGAAACAGTCGGTGCTCCCAGCCCTACCCCCATAGCGTTCGGCACCCCACCCACGCCCCAGCAATAGAACAAGCAGAGTGGCGAATAATCAGTCCCTACATACCATCGGGGGCACCCTTCCGACAACCAAGGAAGAACAGCAAAAGTTCGAGCCCCATTATGTGGCACCACCCCGAACCAGGCAGATTAAGGGGCACAAACCAACATGTCGTGAAGGCAAAGGAGAGTCATATCAAAAACTGGAATCCAATACATACAGTGACAGTAAAATAGCCAAGCCAAGCCACGCAGCGTGAGACAGTTCAGCCTTGGCCCTCCGAAGATCTAGCCTCCTCATCCTCCGGACGCTGACCCCTCGGGTTGTTGCGCTGTTCTTTGGCCCATTCCTTAAGCGACTTTTTCAGATCAGCCGGGTCGGTGAAAAAATGCGAATGTCCTTGTTTATTTATCCGAAGTCTCGCCGGGTATAGCATGGCGTAGTCGAGCCCCATGTCTCGCATCTGTTTCTTGTAGGGAGCGAACCGCTTTCGCTCCTCCTGCACCCTAGCAGTGAAGTCAGGATAGAGGGAGATGTTCATTCCTTCAAACTGCAATTCCCCCTTCTCTCGCGCCAGACGGAGGGCCAGGTCGCGGTCCCTGTAATTCAAAAGTTTTGCGATGATTGGTCTCGGCGGGAGGCCAGGCTGCGGCTGGGGTCCGAGAGTGCGATGTGCCCGTTCAACAATAAACATGGGGGAGAAGACGTCCTCCCCCAGGAGCTTGTGAAGCAGCTTCTCGACAAACAGTTCCATCTTACCGGTGTTGGTGGATTCCGCAACCCCCGTGATGCGGATGTTGGAGCGCCGCGAGCGCGCTTCCAAATCCTCCGTTTTGTCTTGTATGACCTGGAGAAGACGGCCGAAGTGCTTACGGTCCCTATCCCACTCCGTTTGGGCCTCCTCTGCCTCCGTCAGCCTACGCTCCGCCATGTCCAAACGTTCCGCATGTTTGTCCACCCTTTCGGACATCCGGTCCATACGGAATGATAAGGCGTCGATTTTCGAGCCGATCGCCGACATACTGTCCTGCAGGCCTTTCTCCATGGCGCCTAGCATCTCACGAATGTCCGCACAGAGCGAGCCCTCCGCCGCCTGCGCTGATGTTTCCGGAGGAGCATTCTCCGCGCCCTTCGGCCTCCGCTGGTCGAACGTGAGCTTCGGTTGATTTCTGTCTCCTTTCACCATGGCAGAGGTCCCAGAAGATATGGCAAGCAAAGAGCAAGAGGTGGCTCGACGTAGGAGAAGAGCCAGGGGAGCAAACTCCGCGAAGCAGTCCGGAGCAAAGCAGGGGACGACGGCCAAAGATGGCGGCCGCGAGCCTCGTGGCACAGACTAGTCCAAGGGGAGAAGCCCAAACTCCAGTGTCACACTACGGTGCAGGGCACACCGCGGGGTGTCGAGAAGCGCCAGTACACACAGAAGCACACGGCCCAATACCAGTGTCTTTCCAGTCCTCGGGGCAATCCGAGTTGCGGTGGAGCCCGTCAACCGGCAGCAGTAGGGCGCTACTTCCCGCGGTCCAGCCAGTAGGTCACTTCAGGGAGCCCCAGGTCTCCACCAAGGGGTCGCAGCAAACACACACGAGGCAGAGGGGCCACAGTGAACTGGCACTGGTGATGACCGGTCCAGAAACCGCACAGGGTAGTGGGTCGTCCGGCAGGACGGGGCCACGCAGGAACCTCACGCCGCACGTCGCGTTACGCAGGGCAGGCAGCCCCCAAGGATAGTCCGCGGATTGCGGCCTGGTCCGCAACTCCAAACACCGCCGGTCCGGTGATCGATGCCACCACCGATTTCGATCAGGAAAGGTGCCCCCAGCAGCTCCAGGGGTCGTAGAAGCAAATTCCGCTCTCGCTGGAGACCGCGAGGTGCCAAAAAGGATCAGTTTGATGGATATTAAAGGGGCTCAGGCGAGGAGCTCAGCACTCACACGTCTTGCATGGACGCCAGCAAGCTCCGCCCCCTCGGGGTTTCTTTATTACACATTGATAGAATGACAAAAGAAAGAAATAACTAATATGTCACAATAGGCCTTCTTCACAATAACACCTAAGCAATTACTAAATGCAATTAGTAAGACACATATAAAGCTTATATGTATATAAATGTATAGAACCTCAAAATAAAAGGGATAGTTAGGCAAATACAGTTAGAATATAAGGATTAGTGGAACACCTCACCAAGTTCCTACACATCTTGCTTCCAGAGGGGGCCCGTCTCTCCGGTCTAATTAGGATTCTCTGCTCCACGATCAAAGCTGCACGTCTGCAATGTGATGTATCACCAAACTGTCAGGATACCAGACTACCAGAGATCAGAGCTCAGACACTTCCTTTAGTACAAAATGGAAGCGTTAGTCAAAGCCTCTCCTCCTTTCCCCATCAGCTTCTGTACCACTCCGTGCCAAGGACACAGCATCGGTTGGCCAGGCATCTGTTATGACTTCAGCATAGAGTGAGCACATTCCTCCGACAAGAACCGGTTCTCTCTGGTTTAAGAAGGGTGAACAACAAGTAGAAAGTAAAACATAGCCTCTCACCTAGAGAGGCTCAGAAAATGGAGTTGCTCGAGCATAATCCTCAATTCCCGCAGAAGAGCAAAATTAGTATGCAAGAAGGCATAAGGTCATGCCAAAGCCAATAGGCAAGCCCTGCCATTAAGCAAGATAAAGTCGGAAACAGAAAGGACATCATCAAGCCCTACTTTATTACTAATTTGTGTTACACAGGCCTACACAGCACTATATTATAACAAAATATACTGAGATGGTAGTGCGCAACGGTCATAATCAACCTGATTATTCACAAAAATATATCGGTCACTACTACTTGGTAAGCAAAGGGTCAAATCTCTTGAGTTGGCATCACCAAAGAGACCTGGGGATTATACTCGACCCTGAGGGGGTGGAGGAAACCAGCAGGGATGTAAACATTTGTTCTGAGTTGTTCACTGGATTAGGCCAAAGTGTAAACAGTAATGCCTTTGACGTACCTCCAATGGGTGTGAACATCATTTCTAAATAAATTGTCAAACCCCCTGTAGAAGGGGGATGCCAGAGGTGGTTCATGCTGTATCAGGAGCTGATGTTGTTAAAGGTTGGCCTGTAGTTAATACTTGTAACCAGTTTGATAATCCCACAGCAGCTCCTAAAACCCCATCGTCTAAGTTGGCATTGGAGATAATCTGTCCCACGGGACAATCAAGAGGCCCGAAGAGATTTTTGATTGTTCTCCTGGATTACACATCTCACTGGATCAAATACAAGTATGTCTCGCGTGTCTCGATAAACACCCTCATTGACTTCTTAACCCCTTCCATGCTCATAACGAACCCCAGCCGTCATGCAATACGGTGCTCGTGTGCTGATGACGGCTGGGGTTCGTCACGGCCCACCCCTGTTTGTGCTGTTTACAGCACACCAGGGGAATCGCGGCCGCATCGAAGGGGCTAAGAGACTCATTGGCATGTGAAGGTGTGCCAGCTTACATAGTCACTAACAACAATATCAAATTCTCTTCTATGGAAATGAAGACATTCCTTTGTGAGCTGGGCATCAAGCATGAGGAACTTACTGGATGTTGCCAAGGAGACAATGACCCCATTTGGATGTCAATGCCCTGGATTAAAAATACCACTCATCTAGCTTGGACTAACAACATGGATGTAGATTCAATGTTAAGAGAAAGTATTTGGGCATATCACACCTCTTCCGACTTGATAACGGGAGTTACCCCTTTTGCTTCCATCAGGGGAAGAGATCCGATTGCCAATTCTATACACCCCTCATGTACCGTGCATGGCCTTCACACACATTGTCTTCATTTTATTGTAACCCGGCCGTCATTCTTTCCTTCCTTTGACAGCTGGGTGCCCTCCGCCTCCCAGGCCTAGGGGTGCTATGTTACTGATACGTTCATGCTATAATCTTCATAGGTTCCTCATGTCCTCTCACCCCTTCTTTTTCCAGCCTCTTTCTTTGGCTTTCCCTTTCCCCTCCTTAAGGAGATGTGTTGTAATCTCCCTCTTTTTCCCCCTGATACCTTTCTCTCTGTTGCTTTCTTTCTCTTTTTCCCGGTTGGTACCTTCTGCTCTCCCCTGCTCTTCCTCCCGCTTGGAACGTTCCTCCCGAGAGTTCATGGAATGTTGATTTGCCTGTCAGTTCGGAGAGTGGATGACAGAATAAAGATGTTTGAACTTACCTTGCCTCAGTGTTCATCTTCTTTATAACAGACGTGCTACCTGTAATATTGAGATCTGGGCTTCACTCCTGTTTTGGGAACATAATTCAGTCGTTTCTACCCAATTCATACCCGATTTGTTTAGGAAACCTAAAAATATGTTTGTATCCTGGCACTTCTCTTGTTATTAATTCATAAAAATACCTCAGAATGTTGAGTACGTGGAAGCAGCGTGCCACACAAGGTAAGTAAGTAACGTTTATTGTTTTTGATTAATTAAAACCATTACAAAAATACATTCAAGTGAAATGTTTTGATTAAATTACTTTTCAATCAAAGCGTGCCACACAAGGGATTTTAACATAAATCTGTCAAATACAAAATTTACTTTTTTATTTTTTTAAGGTACTTATATAGCGCTGCTTTATCTAATAATGTCTGATGGGCGTTCTTCCAGAGCCCTTTCCCCTTCAGAAAAAGTTCTCCATCGACAGACCCAGGCGGAATTCCTATGAGAGGATGGCAATCTGCCCAACTATAAACAGGGCTGCTGGGAGGACCAGTGGTTTGGCTGGTATAATGCTTTGTTGCATTTTTTATAGAGTAATAGAGTGCCCTGTCCACCACACCCTCAATCTAACCAGTCTTTCTTTAGTGATTTTTCTATTTTGGGTTACATTTGAAGACTGCCCCTTACCTTCACAGTTTGACAAGTGGCTCACAGTCTGTCAGAGGAGAAGGCGTAACAACTTCCACTAACCCGTTATACTACCGTCCACCATATTTAGCGACCTCCACCAACCTGGCTATCCCTGTGTCTTCAGAGGAGCAACAGGAGCTCCTCTAAAAGCACCTAAAGTTTGCTGAGTGGCTGCCATGTTTTACACGGGTGCCCAACAGACTTTTTGCTTTTACTCCTAAAGTGAAAGTTTGCTTTTACTTTTTGTAAAGCCAATACATAATGTACTTGATACACTGAGTGCCTTCTGCAAGGGAGTCTAGGTCTGCGCTGTCTCGTCAAGAGATGCTGTATACAGTATAGTGGGGGAAGATTTCTGCCTATCTTTTTCATTGGCCAAAATTCAAAATGCTGCAATCTGATTAGTTTTGGCCGACTTAATCCCGCCTCCTGAAAGCCATGTCGTCATTGTTGTCCTTTCACAGCTATCGGCCCCTATACTTTTAAAGCCGTTTTGTTCCTCTACCTCCCCCCGTTCCTTCCAGCAGTCTGTGACTTCCTTTTACCACCACCATCCCTCCACCCACCGTGCCTTTTTTAACGCTCATACCTCAGTTTAAAATACGAGTCGTATTGCATTTTAAACGCTTGTTTGTCTCTGATTGGTGGGTAAACTCACACTTGTTTTTTGGTTCACATGCGCGCGTTACCTCTGGGGCTGAACACACCGTATGCCATAATTTGTAAGGAGACCCGGGAGGACGTAACGAGAGGAGGTGTCGAAAAACTAAGATCGGCCAACTTGTTTAATTTCAGTGTTCCCCCTTTCATGCCTTGTCGCCGCACGCAGTGTGGGAAACTCTTGCTGACCCCGCCCCATACCTGAGCCACGGGAGCTGCTCATGAGCCAGCCCCTACCACCCGGAAGAGACAGAAGCGGCGAGGGCTAGAGGACAAGAGAACGGAATACAAATCTGTCTGCCAGCAGGACCCAAAACCAAACGGGACCGGCGAGTTAGCCCACCTCTCCCTCCGCAGCTCTGAAGATATGCCCCGGCACCGGAGCTGCCAGCCCGCAGCCAGCATCATTGTGGTACGGACAGAGGATGATGCCGGTAAGTGCTGGCCTTCTGTTAAAGCTTACTAACTCTCAGCCAGGTAATCCATTTGAGCCGACTGACCCGGCCACCCCTGGCTCCATGACCCCAGCGCGACTCGGCGCTGCCGGTAGTATCCGGATTGCGGTTACAAACGGAAGCTAGGCACTTCGCATGCTCCGCCCCTGGGTCCGAGACCACAAGATATTTTACTGTCTCTCGCTACCCAAGCCCTTGGTACAATTATTCCAAGACCCTGGCTCTGCTGAATCGAATTTCTCTCAAGCTCGCTTGTGAGCTTCTCACCAATACGCCCTTTGGCAAAAGAGGCTTATATTCAAAGGCATTACACAAAGCGGGTTGAACCCATGCTGTCACGGGGACCTGGGCGCTATGTAATACATATAAAAGGGGTCCCCGTAGATACCTATCTACGGGGACCCCTTTTATATGTATTATATATTCAAAGGCAATCATTGTTTTGTCCTGATGATGATCGCCATCATTTAGTAGGGGGTCCGAAACGCCGTCAACTTTTTGAGTACCATATACTTGTGTAATGAATTTCTATGCAATGCTATGTAATGGTACCTACAAAATTTTCTCTGTATGACTGGAATTCTACAGAGACTGCTGCTCTTGCCTTGCAAGCCCTTTTATGTGTTGTCTGTGTCTATGTATTGTTGTGGTTGGGTACAGGGTTGTGCCCCACGCATGTGAATTGTTGAAGGTGTTATTTTGTGTTACAAATCCTTATTTAAGTATAAACTTTGAAGACCTCTGTCCGGCTGGGCATGTCTTCCGCAATATAGAACTGACTGAGTCTATATTTATTTTCAACTATCCTCTGTCTCCTTGCTAGGGACCACTGTTGTGTCTGTATATATGTATACTAACTCTCAGCAGCACGAACAAGTCAACAGAGATGTGTGCGGGTGTCCAAATCTGGCAACAAATCTGATTCCAGCAGGGCCGCCCGATATGTATCGGTAAATAATAACTTTCAGTAGGGCTTTAAGTAGGATGAAAAAACTGAGGGGTGTTTCCCACAGGGGTGTGGCCAATGTAATTGAAGGCATGGCTTAAAACACTTATGCTAAAAATCTGTAGTGTGTGCCCGACTGGTGTTTTGCTGTTTCTGTCCATTCATCCTTATAAAGAACAGAACAAGTAACATTACATGTACAAATCAGCAACACCTGTGATTTCATTAAATATAATATTAAACATGCCTCAGTTCTTGTAGACGAGGATGTGGCATAAGTCTAGAGCTACCGACCTTCGAGCTGAGCAGCAGGTTTGAGCCTCACATCCGCTCAACAATCTGGGATTCAACAAATGACCTCGTCCTTGAGTGATGTCACTGGTGCTCATGTCTGCCACAGGGCCGGACTGGCCGTAGCGTGCACCGGGCATTTCTCCGGTGGGCTGGAGGGGTGGGGGCCGGTTTTGTGGCCGCAGGGGGACGCTTTTCTTACAGGGTGCCGGTTTCGCAGCAGTGCTGAAAAATCAACCCTCTGTAAGAAAAGCGTGAGCAGTGCTTAGCAGCTAACAGCCCCCTCCCCTCCCGTTCCCAGTGCCGGTGGAGAAGCAACCTGCCAGGGCTGGTTGCTGTTCCCAGTCCGGCCCTGGTCTGCCATATAGAAAACCGACAAACGAATCACTGCAAAGTTGCATCAAAAGCAGTGCCGGTTGCTATATTGACAAGTTAAGTTTCTTTCACCCACTCCTAGGGTAAAAATGGAGAGCCCAATTGGGACCCGTTTCAGCACCTTCTTTTAAGAGCTGACAGTTCTGAGCATCAGCAGGACCCGGCCCACCTAAAGCCCTGACTTGCAGTTACTTCCACCTGATAATAGATTCACGCTGCTTACTTGATACATTGAAGCATAAACAGGCTCTCTGTTTGCTCTCCCCTCAGTTCCTTTACCAATCTGTTCCTTCTGGCGTTTGTGAATTGCTGTATAATCTTGCCTCATGCTTGGGTTGAAATCTGGAGTCTAAAAGATATTTTGACAATATATATGCGCAAAATGCTCTCACCCCCAAGTGCTTCGAGCTGCACCTGGTATTGCTCAGTGTATGTTTATTCTCTTGCATATTGACTGATTGAAGGGTCTTAGGAAGGTGGCAACCTTCATGGTAATTCGGTATTCACAGAAGGCCTTTTAAGACTTTCGGTATTCACAGAATGCATTTAGGAGTCCTAAAGGTAGGAGTCCTAACTTTACTACTACTAAATTGGGAAAAATCCTAATCTTAAGACTTTCGGTATTCACAGAATGCATTTAGGAGTCCTAAAGTTAGGAGTCCTAACTTTACTACTACTAATGTGAGAAAAATCCTAATTTTAAGACTTTTGGTATTCACAGAAGGCATTTAGGAGTCCTAAAGTTAGGACTCCTAACTTCTGTGAATACCGAAATGAGTAAGTGCCTTCTGTGAATACCAAAATGATAATAAGTTTAGGATTTTGTCTTAAGTTAGTTCTGTGAATCGGGCCCTCAGTCTTTATTGTGTTAACTGCCTGAGAATCCCTGTCTCTCTGATAGGTCTATTACCAAATTGACCATGCTTTTGCTTTTCAGACAGCAATCCTATTGATGCTTTGGCTAGGCAGTGTTCTCCTGGAATTCTGTTCTCAATTTCCAACTGTACAAAACATTTTTAACAGCAGTGGATTATCTTGCCTTTCTTGAGCTACAAAAAAGAGTAGGAAGCTCGAACATCGGGTCTCATAATGCTTTATTCTCAAATCCTTGTTTACTTTAGGAAACTTCATTGTCCTGTATCCTCTGCTACTCTTTCCAGATGGGTTACGTGGTCCATGAAACAATCTAGAATTGATAAAACCTGTTTCAGGGGGTCATTCCTCTAGGAGTTCCATGGCTTCCTATACGTTTGCATTAACATAACATTCTGAGAGCTGCTAATTGGTTGCAGCTTCCACTTTCGAAACTTTCCATTGCAAACCAATTGTTCATGCTTCTTCTATTATTAAGCAGCTTCAAAATAGCACATTGGTAGTCTCCAGTCTTGCAAGAAAATCCAGATTTTACCAGCTTCCATGATGAAAAGTCCTAATGTCACTACGTACACTTCGTTGACTATCTTTAATTTGTGGATAGTGGATTGACTCTCTTTTATATGTATTGTCCCTCACTAATTAATTCTCTGGTACAGGGGTTCTTAACCTGTGGCCCAAGGACCTCTGGGGGGTCTGTGAGGCCTACGCAGGGTGTCTGCAAATGTTTTTATAAAATTAAAATTAATGAATACAAATTAATAAAGTATGTTTGAATGAAGAAGCAAAACTGACAATATTTGATTGTGAATTAAACAAAAAATGTCAATATTTGAGAATTTTGTACATGTATTCCTATGTCTATATTTTTGAGTATTTTTTTGAGGTCCTAGTCAAAAAAATAGCTTAGTCCGATGGTCCCTGACTTCCAATTATGATTCAGTGGAGGGCTTTAAAATTGAAAAGGTGAAGAACCGCTGCTCTAACGTATTGTGTCTTTAACATTTCACTCAGAAAACAGGCTATTTAGGGAAATGAAAGAAATAGACTGGGAGAGGCAGTGACCTGCATGTACTTCAACCAACCCAGCCAGCATAACCCTACCATCTTGTTTCAAACTGTATTACATATACTGTTAGAGTCTTAAAAATGTTCTTAAGTACTTTTGGGGAGTACATTATGTTTTATTTACGTGCTTCACAATATAAGGTCCAATTTACAGAGACAATTTAATAGATAGGATTCTGAAAGCACATATATTTCATTAGAACAATCTTCAATCACAAAAATACAAATACATATGTTACCTAAACATTGTTTACATGATTATATGGTTATCACAGACAATATTATTTTCCCAAATAGATAACTAGACTGTTGTAACCTGTCTGTGCTTGGCTGATATGCAGCATGTCATTATCTTTCGGAGAACTCATGAATGTTTAAATTTATCCAAACAATAGCTTTGCTACCACAGAAGGCGACACAAGTCTGCTACCAGCTCCAAGATATCTGCCTTTGAAGGTCCGACAGTAAATGTGAAAAATATACGTGTAGTCTTGTTTAACATATTTTTATCATGCTGGTTCATAGCAGTTATGTCTCGGATTAATGGAAAGTCCCCCAATGTAGAGTAAAAGTCAGTGGATAACACTAAGGGGTCTATAATGTCGTACGGATCGCCACCGCCCATATGGTGGTGGTGATACGCCCGCCTTTATACACCACCCGCCACCCATTTCCCCCGTCATATTAGGATGGCTGGGGGGTCTGCGGCGGATGGAGAGACTGTCCGCCGCCTTTCTGCTGGTCGACTCGTCGACCGGGCAGAAAACATGCATAACATTGTGGCGGTGTCTGCAAGACACGACCATCCATATTATGATGACAGCGGAAAGCAGCCATTCCATGGCGGCGTTGCCGCCATTGAGAAGCATGCAGTCTTCGCTGTAGGGAGAGGGTGTTGGGGGGGCTCGGGGTGCCCATGAAGGGTACCTATGGTACCCCTGCATTGATGTGGACAAGGTGGCAGGCACTGCGCGGTGCCCGTCACCTTCTGCATGTCAATGAACAACATGCATTCCTAGTATTGTGGCAGGCTGTGCTCTGAGCTCCACCCGCCATAATGATGAGAACGTGGAATGCCACTGCCACAGTGGCGGAGGCATCCTAATTGCAGGTGCACGACCGGCGCACCCCTGGCGGACAGTCCCACATTCCATTACAGTGGCGGGCGGTCTTTGACCCTGCTCGCTGGCCGGTCGCTCCCCACGCTGCTGCACTGCTAGGTTGGCACTGTCTCTTGCACCTGTTACTGGATTGCTTCTGCTTAGACTCTGTTGTGTTGCTCTCACTGCCTGAATTTGTCTTTCTGTAACCCGTTTTTGCTGTAATCTGTTTTGCTATAATCTGTAACCTGTTCTCTCACTGCCCATTAATCCTTTTCTCCCCCAGCCTTATATTGTTGTTCCCCCCTGCCACTCTTGCTGTGCCCTGCTTTTGTTTTCCCCTGCAGTACATCGCCCGCTACTTCCCGCCGCTACGTCCCT
The DNA here is from genome assembly GCF_964263255.1 of Lissotriton vulgaris. Classification (NCBI taxonomy): domain Eukaryota; kingdom Metazoa; phylum Chordata; class Amphibia; order Caudata; family Salamandridae; genus Lissotriton; species Lissotriton vulgaris. The sequence continues at coordinate 2,228,129 of NW_028251874.1, read as the reverse complement.
GTGGCACCATCCCTCTACTCGCCCATTCGCTGCCCCGCTCTCGCCTCCCAGCTCCTCCTCCCTCCCAACTCTCCTCATATGGAGGTCGCACGCAGCAGTTATGCTGCTGGCGTGCCGAAGGCGTGCTTAAGGCAAGCCCGTCTGTGCCCGTCCATGCCTGGACCGCGCCAAGTGCCAGACCCCTGGCCCTCACAAACACCACGACGCCCGTCTCCAGTACTACTCCCGCGTCCTCCATGCAACACCGGACGATCACGCACCTGCTGCCGGACCGCCCCGAAGCACATGCCATTGAACTCTGGGACCTACTCGATACCAACACCCCAGACATCGCCTTCCGGATGAAGACCTGGCTTAACCCCTCCTCGGCACCCGATATCGTCATAGCCATCCCAGAAGGCTACAAGATCACCCGCAAGGACAGCACCAACAGAGCAGGAGGAGGAATTACCATCGTCCACAGGAACACTCTCAAAAGCTCAACAAACACTGATGACACCCTCAGCACTGCCAACACCTGCACTTCCAGATCCACACCAACCCCAACACTACTCTCATAGGAACCCTCGTCTACAGACCACCCGGACCCGACCACAGTTCAGCGACTACATCGTCGACTTCGTCAGCACACACGCCATCGCCTCCATGGACTACATTTTCCGTGGGGACCTGAACTTCCACCTCGAGAACAACAATGACTCCAACTCTTCCACCCTAATTGACAACCTCGCCAACCTTTGGCTCAGACAACTCGTCACAACACCCACCCACTCTGCCGGCCACACGCTTGACACCATCTTCTCAGCAAGCTCCCACGTCTACTTCAACCACACCACCAAACTTCATTGGACCGACCACCATTGCATCCACTTCAAATCCGGAAACCCACCACACAACCGCACCCAGTAGAAGCCCCGCCGCTGCTGGAGCAAAGTCACCGAAGACCAGCTAACCACCATCCCCTCGCCCTAAGCCCAACCGCAGACCCAACCAAACCCAACGCCGCAGCCCGCAACCTCAGACAGTGTAACGATGACCTTGCCAACACGCTTGCCCAGCTCAAGAAACCCTCAGCCACATCAGTAAGAAAGCAAACTGGTTCTCCGAAGACCAGGCCTCCAATCAAAACTGCCGAAAGCTAGAGTAGAACTGGATCCGTGAACGAACACCGGAAAGCTACGCAGCCCACAAGAACGCCACCCGCAGACACCACCACCTCATCAGATCCACCAAAAGAGCCTCCTTCAAAGACCGCCTAGGCAACAACGCACACAACAGCAAAAGGCTCTTCAACATCGTGAAAGAACTCTCCAACCCCAGCTCCAACATCAACGACATCCCACCTTCGCAAGACCTATGCAACTCGCTGGCCACCTTCCACCCCAAGATCGCAGATATCCATGACCACTTCAACACCACGACGGCCCCAGCAACCATCGTGACCTCCACCCCCACAACCACCACCCGCACCAACCCCCTGATCTCCTGACCAACATCAACGACAACAACACCATCAAGATCATGAACTCCGTCTACTCTGGATCCCCGTCAGACCCATGCCCACACCACCTCGCACCCCATCTCCGGAAAGCAATCAACATTTCCTTGGAGACAGCACCCTTCCCGGAGAGCTGGAAGCACGCCGAGATGAACGCCTTACTCAAGAAAACCAAGGCGGACCCCAAGGACCTCAAGAACCTCCGACCCATCTCCCTGCTCCCTTTCCCAGCGAAGGTCTTTGAGAAAGCCGTCAACAAACAACTGACCAGATTCCTCGAGAAGAACAGAACCCTGGTCCCATCCCAGTCTGGGTTCCACAGCAACCACAGCACCAAAACTGCCCTCATCGCCGCCACCGACGACATCAGGACCCTGCTAGACAACGGAGAAGCCGCAGCCCTCATCCTCCTGGACCTGTCAGCCGCCTTCGACACGGTTTGCCACCGCTCTCTACGAACATGCCTCCACGACACCAGGATCAAAGAAAAGGCCCTGGACTGGACCACCTCTTTCCTCTTCGGCAGAACTCAGAGCGTCTGCCTCCCCCCTTCCGCTCCGAAGCCACCGAGATCATCTGCAGCGTACCCCAGGGCTCATGCCTCAGCCCAATGCTGTTCAACATCTACATGGCACTGCTCACCCACGTTTCTAACTGCACGACCTCAACATCATCTCTTACTCCGATGACACCCAGCTGATCCTCTCCCTCACCAAAGACCCCCACACTGACAAAACCAACCTCCATGATGACGACTGGATGAGAAACAGCTGACTGAAGCTGACCTCGGACAAGGCGGAGGTCCTCATCCTCGGATCCACCCCTTTGGCCTGGAACGACTCCTGGTGGCCGACTGCACTAGGAACAGCTCCTACGCCCACCGACCACACACGCAACCTAGGGGTCATCCTCAACTCTACCCTTTCCATGACGAAGCAGGTCAACGCCGTATCTTCCTCCTGCTTCAACATCCTCCGCATGCTACGCAGGATCTACAAGTAGATCCCCACCGAAACAAGAAGGACGGTCACCCAGGCCCTCGTCAGCAGCAGACTGGACTATGGAAACGGCCTTTATGCAGGAGCCCCGTCCTAACTCCTGAAACTGCTCCAACGCATCCAGATCGCCTCTGCATGCCTGATCCTCGACATCCCTCGCTGCAGCCACATCACACCCCACCTAAGAGACCTGCACTGACTCCCCGTCAACAAGAGGATAACCTTCAAGCTCCTCACCCACGCACACAAAGCACTCCACAACACCGGACCAGTGTACCTCAACCGCCGACTCAGCTTTTACACCCCCACCCGCCAGCTCCGCTCCGCCGACCACGCCCTCGCCACTGTCCCCTGCAACCGAAGAGTGACCACTGGCGGCAGATCATTCTCCCACCTCGCCGCCAAGACATGGAACACCCTCCCCATCCGCCTACGGCAGATCCAAGAACTCCTGAACTACAGAAGACTCCTCAAGACCTAGCTCTTTGAACAATAGCAGCGTCTCCTTCACCCCTTGGCGCCTTGAGACCCTCACGGGTAAGTAGTGCGCTTTACAAATGCTTTGATTGATTGATTGATTGTCCACTCGCCATCGTAATGATGCCCTAAATGTACCTCATGAATTGACCACTGAATTAGGGAGGTCTTCACCCCAGTTTATCGCATGAGCTCTTGCCAGACAGCTGCAGCATTTGTTCCTTTGCTGAGAGCCAATCAGAGAGGAGCAGAGCTAAGCCCAGCTGATGTGTGTTTTTCTTCCAAGGAAACACTCTTTCTCGACTTAAGTCTGATAGTCACAGCTTTTCCAATGTGAACAGTTATGCAGTGTGCCGAGTCCCAAGAAACTTTAGCAGCAAGTTAGCTACTCCAAACTCTCATGGTGAAGCACATAGAAGTAGTCTTCCAGTTGCTAAGCTCCAAGGAACATTCCACTCTTGTTACAAATGTTCATATTATTCTTGCTGCTAGTAACATACATGAGTGCTGTTCTAATTATATTCTGTGTGGTTATTACTCATGTACTACGCAACAGGATTAGACAGTTGAAATAAACACTTTTAAACATATATAGTGTATTTTCTTAGTACAGTACTTGTGAGTGCTATGCTAAATAACAAAATTGGGTATGAATTACCGCTGCATACCTGACCCCTTCACAGAAGTGTTAGTTGCCCAGAAAGCACGGACACCACACCGGCACGTATGCCCAGTGGGGTTGTGTGGGGGGTACAATAACTTGGAATTCTGTTTGAGCGATGGAGCACTGAACCTAGTCCAATCACCCGTGGGTGGGAAAGCCAAAGCCTATTGAGCTTGGCCAGAGCCCTAGTTTATGCAACACAACAATATTGTTTATATGTTTATTGGGTTTTCAGAAACAATATTTTCTATCCAAAAAGACAGATAGACAAACAGTTAACATATGTTTCCCCTTGCTTCACATAAGACCGTATCTTCAAGACCATAATACATACACAAACAAAACATTTTATAATTAAAAGTCAATTATCACTCAAAAGAGAGAACATGAAAACCATTCAAGATATCAAATAATTGTAAATGAGAATGACATCGCACATATATAGTATAAATTCACAATAAAGTTCCACATGATTATATTGATCACTTAAATGATATTCTTTTAACCCTGTGCACATTTAATTTAATTATTTTCTTAGTACAATATGACACTAAAGGTTATGTCACAGGATTTGTCTCTGTTAAATATATAGCCATTCATATTTAATATTTTTTCATAATGCAATTGACTTAAACCATAATATAGTTTCCTCAATCCCTAAATATCCACTACCTCTTTAGCGTAGCAATACAAGTTCTATTAAACGGAACAGTTTCATTTTGTTAATTTATCTCATTAAAAAAAAGGTCTTTGAATCTTAAAAATGAATTCCTACTCCTAACTTGTAGAGAAAAAATGTAAACTCTGCTAAAAGAGAAATCCTATACCTGTTTCCTATAGGTTAATTTAATTGACAATACTTGTGCTGAATCAATGTAAGAGTCTCAAACTTGTATTGTGTATCATTAATTATTGCATTATGTCTCAGCCTACGATTAGTGTAGATAAGTATACCTTTATTTAATGTACGCATTTATTGTCAGGATAATGTCCTCAGTCTTCTGACGAACACAGAATTATTATCAAGTCTTTATTTCCCAACAACAAGGACAGCATTATGACTATAAGTCACGTTAGTGGAGGATTAATGCATTTTATTTTACAATCAATTTTATTGAGTTTTGAATTTGACAACAAACAGCACCATTTAGAGCAACATCGCACATTAGCTGGATAGGTGAAAACACATCGCAATGACATCAAGATCACATAAAGAACCAAGAAGAACATATCCACGTGCACCTGGGGAGCGCACCATATCATCTCAACCGTACCCTGCAAACTTGCTCAGACCTGAGTCCCTTGCTCACTTTGCCACTGGATTCAAGCAAGCCGGGCTGAAGACGGCTGAAATGCCAGAAACCGGTCCCAGGATGCTTGTTTCCGGTCCAGGGAAGGCATGGCTTGGCAGTTCGGGCTGCACTGTTCCCATGAGGCACAGGGTCAGACTGATTTGCATATGGCCATGTCTGAACTGGGGTGGCAGAGTGGGCTAAAGAACGGTGATGGATTAAACCCAGATCTGTTGACTGGGTGTGAGTGTTTGATTGGTTCAGATGCTCCGTCCATCACCACCCCCTTTTGTACCACTTTGTTCGCCATAAGTTGGCAGGGTATGCTCAGACGTGAGTCCCTTGCTCACTTTGCCATTGGATTCAAGCAAGCCGGGCTGAAGACGGCTGAAAAACTAGAAACCGGTCCTTGGAAGCTTGTTTCCGGTCCAGGGAAGGCATGGCTTGGTAGTTCGGGGTGGACTGTTCCCATGAGGCACAGGGTCAGACTGATTTGCATATGGCCATGTCTGAACTGGGGTAGCAGAGTGGGCTAAAGAACGGTGATGGATTAAGCCCAGATCTGTTGACTGGGTGTGAGTGTTTGATTAGTTCAGATGCTCCGTCCATCACCACCCCCTTTTGTACGACTTAAGGAGGTCGGCACGGATCTGCTGAACCAGTGGGGTAACATTAAGCTCCCATGCGAGGTCAGTGAGAAGGGAAATCCAAATCCCCAAGTACTTGAAAGACAGCCGCCGAAGCGGAATCGTCGACTGCCAATCAAAGCACTCGCGTGAGAGATGCAGGGGGACCAGGACGGACTTGGACGGGTTCAGTCGCAGGCCAGGCGCTCGTTCAAAAATGGCCAGTGCCTGAAGGCAGCAGGCCCGAACGAGCAGGGTCAGCCAAAAACAGCACGTCGTCTGCGTATAACGCAATTTTATCCTCTTCTGCTAGGCCGGGCCACCTCCAGCCGGTAAGGGAGCGATCATTGCGGACAAGGCAAGTGAAAGGCTCCATCCCCGTGGGGCCCCCGTCGGAGAGGCAGAGTGTGGAAGTTGCTGGCCCCTACGCCTCCCAGAGCGCCTGCGACACGGGCAAAGAGTCAGGGCGTCCAGCCTAGCGCCACCGCTGGCAGCGGGTGGAGCGTGATCCCGAGCAGGCATCCGCAGCGGGCGCTCCTCTGTTGCCCATGCCCACACCTCCTCTGGGGTCTCAAAGAAGAGGGATTTGTCTTGAAAGAGTACTCACAGCCGCGCAGGGAAGAGGAGCCTGTATTGAATGTTAAGCGAGCGCAGCTTCTGCTTGACCTCCCCAAAGGAGCGACGCTGAGATTGGACCTCCCGGGTGTAATCAATGAAGACCATGATCGTCAGGTTCTCGTGTCTGAGCGGCTGCTTCCTGTGGGAATCGGCCAGGATAGTTTAGTATCTGCAGGATAATTGGACGCGGCGGGGCACCTGGCTGCGGCGGGGGAGCAAGCGATCTGTGTGACCTCTCGATCGTGTACCAGGGGGAGAGCGCTCCTTCGGGCATCCAGGAGCGTATCCAGCATTCCACAAAGTCTGCTGCCTGGCCTTGTTCCACTCCCTCAGCAAAGCCAACCAGGCGAAGGTTGTTGCGGTGGGCGCGGTTTTCTGCATCCTCAGCCGGTCGGTGGAGTTCCTACGTGTGGGACTGGAGCCGATTCACCTGGGCCTTGAGGTGCTGAACGTCATCCTCCACAGCTGATACTCGGGACTTCGCCTCCTTAATCCGATCGTTGGCGTTGCGAAGGTCCTGCCTGATCAGTGCAATATCGACACAGACCTCAGCAATCTTGCCCTCAACCTAGGACTGCGACGTCTGGATCGCCTGGAGAATTACGAGAGGTCAGGCGCATATGGCAATGCTGACCAGCTTCACCAAAATGGCAAGTCAGGCCTGGCCAACTTTGGGTCTGGGAATTGATCCTCATCCACAATGCCGTTGTGCGAGCAGCAAAGAGGACCTGAGCTACCATTAATTTGCCCAACACACTGACAAGTGTCAGTGAACACTTCCTGAAATGCCTGGCACTCGCAACGCTGCGGGTAGCGTGGGCCGGCAGAACTGCAGGTTTACCCCGTGACTCAGCCCCCCACTTATTAAAATGTCTCAAGGCTTCACAATCATATTTTGAGTATCTAAGTAGCCAAGCCATTGGGTAGTGACTCCTCAGTGATGCCGCGTTGTATCGGCCCGTGGTGTGTCCAGTCCCAATACATTGTAACAAAGTAGAGAGCTCCGAGGGGAACATCGCGCAGCATGCATTGCCACTCAGTCATGGTGCATTATAGCAGCTGAGGAGGTGCTATAATGTGTGACTTCGGATTTCAGTGCGGTGATGCGGACCACCACACTAAAATGCGTTAGTTGAATGCCTCATGCATGGTACGTGGCAGGGCTGGCCATACTGATGCAACTAAACTGAGGTCGTGGGTACGTGGTGCGCCAGCTTACGTGGCAGTCGGAATCTCAGCTATAATGAGTGATTTTTATTTTGCTTCTGAGAGTTGTTAGTGAGTGTGTTTTGAAATACAGCATCCTGCCAGGCTGTGACCCAGACTACTGTTAGCTGACTATATTTATGAAGGGTGAAACAGCGGAAATCTGTGTTGGGGCCTCTCACATCCTACAAGACTGGACTCGAGAGAGAGAGCCACCTGGCCCGTCCTCCCAACAGGTATCCAAGGCTGTGGCAACATGTCCCTAGTTCAATTCCCTACCTGCCTGGGCTGGGCCCCTTGGAATTTGTGCTATCGCCTGGCAACACTAGTACTTTGAATCTGGTGACATCCACCAGTTCAGAGAGCTCCTCTCACGTCCAGCGTGCCTCCTGATTCGAGACAGAAATCACTGCAGTCAGCATGAATCCTTATGAATTACACCATTTGTGCTGCGTGTGTATTACAGAAATAGACAAACAGAATTAGCTCCATCAGTCAATATCACAGTGACAGCCTTACATCATGGCATGTACGGCGAAAAGTAATGGTGAATCCATAGGTGACACAGCTATTGCTTATGAATGGTTTTAGGAGTGTTTTAGATATTTTAACTAGTTGTAGCAGTTAACAGTAGTGTTGTGCCTCTGCCTGTACAAGGGCACAAGGTTAGTGCTCTTCCATTTCTGGTGCTTTGCAGCACTAAACGTTTTACTTGCTTGTTGCTCAGATGGGTGTAATTTCTGATATTTATACGCTTTCCTATTCCTCTTCGCTTAATTATGCTGGCCAGAAAGTGTCACTCATAGTCCTTGAAATGTCACTCATAGCAATCTAAACCTTGGCAGCTATGATAAGGAATAACCCAAAAACACAGGAAGATTAGAAAAAGTCTGACTTATGCCACACTGTATTTGGTCTTGTGTATGAAATTGTATGGCATTTTTCCCTATTTACTTTGCTATGTACCATGATGTCCATCTGAAAAATCTGATAAATAAAGCATTAAAAAAATTCAATGAAAAATGAATAAGCTGTCCAGTTTAATTGCACCACTATCACATATTCTCATATATTTAATGAAATATAAACTGTCTCTTCCAGTTGATAACTTTCTGTAAATACTCTTTGGTCCTCTGTATCAGTGTTTTGAAGTCGCTCATGTGAAGTGAAACTGTAAATACTTTCTGAGACATCTAAAAACCCAGACATTTCCGGCCACAAAATGCTTGTTTGTGTATATTCACTCGAGACTGCATGTGATGGTTCTTTAAGTGGCCAGCAGAGGGCGCGCCTCGCCTGTTGATGAAATCCTCGGAGCACATTGAATGAAAGGGAGAAGGGTTTCCTGTTCCAGGGCAGCGGTGGCAGAGACAGTACAAGCAGCCGATGTTGACATCAATTACAGCCTCTCCCTCTGTGTCCAGCCTGCTGCAGGGGAGGAAGGACGCCCTGTCTGTCTATGCAGTTATCTTCATCTTCAGACCCTCACAGCCCCCCACTACCTCTCCCAAACCCCAAATCTGCACCAGCCCCACCCCAGCCATAGGAGGAGGAGAGAGCCTGGAAATGTCTGCACAGGTTTCTGCTCAGGTAGGAGATTCTCAGCACCTTGTGCTGTGTTTGTAGAAGTGGACTGAATAATCCTGGAGGAAATCTCCTTCAGGAGCCGGGCTCTTCTATCCAGGGACCTCTGGGGGCCTTTCCTTCCGGCCCTGGGGGTGTTTGTGGTCATCATTTGTTTTAAGGAGAGGATCTGTGCACTGCACTGCATCTTAATGCACTGTGAGAAATATGTGTACAGTGCCCTGCATTTCACTGCACTATTATTGAGAAATTTGTGCATGCTGCACTCCATCTTACTGCACTGTGAGGAATCTGTGCACGATGCACAGCATCTTAATGTACTTTGACAGATGTGTGCACACTGCACTTTACAGCACTGTAAGGTTTCTGTGTCACTACAATCCATCTTACTGTACTGAGGAATTTGTGCCACTGCACTGTGAAAAATGTGTTCACATTGCACTGCATCTTAACTCTCTATGAGAAATCTGTGCACACTCTTTGCTCGGCTTTCGCTGTTAGTTTGTTGACTTGCCCCCTGTGTCAGAAGCATGTCCACCAGGCAGCTAAACGTCAAGGCTCCCCTGCTGCCCCATGCCCTGTTGTCCCTGTTTTTATATCTCAGTCTAGATAAAACCTCTGTCATTACAATAGTTTTCAGCTGCATAGGTTGGCTTATAGCATTATCTGCTGCAGAGGTTGTGTGTCTGCTACAGGGAATTTGGATGCGTGCATTGACCTTGGGTCTGCCAGGTAGGAAGCATTTGAAGCAGTGGAACGTACAGGTCTGTGTTTTTGATGTACCTCTGCAGGTTGGATGTGTGTGCATCTGAAAAGGGTAGAGTTGTCTTTGCAGGCTGTGTGTGTGTGTGTATGAGGCGTGTCTACAATGTGTCTTTTTCAAGTGTGTTTGTCTTAGCAGATGTTGGCGGGTCTGTCAGTCACTCTTCTTGCCCTTCCCTCTCTGTACCGAAATGTTTATGATTACTTGCTGTAAGAGGGTCTGCTCGGTGCAGAATAGTCAGGTACTACTCGGCACACTGTAGACGTCTGAGCAAAGTCACATGTGCAGTTCTATTTCTTCCCCATTGTTTGGAAGAATTAGGCAGCTTTGAGTGAGACTTAAGCACGACTTCCAAAGATGTGACTGCCACAGGCACCCAGGGTTACTTGTATGACAATGCTACAAGGGGTTGGTTCACGCTTTCATCAACGGTGTGTTGATGAGGATTGTGCTATGATGTGAAGCCTACATGAAGGATTCCAACAGACTCTTGAAGTCATTCTGCTCTAGTTGTTACTTCAGCAGGAAGGGGAGAACAAGATGAGCGAGCAGAAAAAGCAAGAAGAGGCCAGAGAAGAGAAATAAGAGGGATACAGAGAGAAAACACACGAAGGGTGGAGAAAAGTCATTAATAGATATCAGCCATAATGTGAAAGAAAGAAATTTGTATGGGAGGGAACAAGAGTTCTAAAAGATGGCCAGGAAAAGAAATGTAATGGACATTATTTATAAATTACCAAGGGCCAGATGTAGGAAGCCTAATACCGGTCGGTAACAGCCGAAATTACCGAATTTCGTCCGTTACCGACCGGTATTAGGCTTTTCAGATGTAGGAGGCCAAAATGAAGGATTCAGTAATTTACCGAATCAGTATTTTAAGGAATCAGTAAATTACCGAATCCTTAACGCACCGATTCGGTAATTTACCGAATCCTTAATGTAGGAAGCACTCAAGTGAGTGCTTTTCTCCGTTAACTACAAGTTGGTTGTAAATAAAGAAAACCGTTAAAAAAACAATTTTGTGCTTTTTTAACAGTGCCATGTGGCAGACATACATGCCCTTAGGGCATGTATGTGTGCCACATCTGCACCCATGCACTATTCAGGGGTGCAACAGGGTGTCAATGTGACACCCTGCCACCCTTGTAAGTCTTCCCCCTATTACCGATTCGGTATTTGATTTGATTGATTGATTTGATTAAGGATTTATAGAGCGCTTAGCTACCCTTGGGCGTCCCAGCGCTATCGTAACAGCTTGACAGTACTCCTGGGTAAGGATTATTGGGGGAACAACCAGGTTTTCAGCAGTCTGCGGAATGAGAGTAGATTGTTTTCTTTGCGGATGCTGAGGGGGAGGCTGTTCCAGAGCTTAGGGGCGTTGTAAGAAAAGCGGCGGCCGCCTGTGCGTGCTTTCCTTATTCTAGGAACGCTGGCCAGAAACAGGGCGTCCGACCTGAGCTGTCGGGTGGATTTGTGAGGCTTGATTAGAGGTTTCAATATTGGTTGGGCCTTTGCCTTGTAAGATTTTATGGGAGATGCATAAGGCTTTGAAGGCGATGCGCTCTCGGATGGGAAGCCAGTGAAGCGCCTTGAGGGAGGGTTTAGCTGAGCATCTTGATTTCTTCCCCGTAAGTAGTCTTGCTCCAGCACTCTGGGCGTGCTGAAGTTTTTTTAGGACAGCTACTGGTGCGCCCAGGTACAGGGCGTTTCCATAGTCCAGTCTCGATATGATAAGGCCCTGGATCAGGATTTTCCTATACTGGGGGGGGATAAGAGGAAGGATCTTACGGGCTGCTCGCATAAGCCCAAAACAGGTGCCGGCTGTCTTTCTTGCTTGGGCTCTGAAGCTAAGGTCCTGGTCTAGCCAAAAACCCAGGCTCTTGATTTCTTGTTTTGGTGTGGGAGGGGTGCCCATGCTAGGTGGCCATGCAAGGGTTTTGGGAAGTTTGTTTGGGTCGCCTAGGAGCATGATTTCAGATTTCTCGCCGTTGAGTTTGAGTCTGGAGTCGCCCATCCATTTAGATATATTGTGCAGGCAGGTGACTAGGTTCTCCATGGATTGATCGGCTTGGTTGATGGAGACGACTAGTTGTGTGTCGTCTGCGTACATGACCACCTTTATGCCGAATGGTGAGGCGATGTCGTCTAAGGGGGCCATGTAAACATTAAAAAGGGTGGGGCTCAGAGAGGAGCCCTGAGGAACCCCACAGTTCAAGGGGAGAGCTTTGGAGTGCCCGTAGCTGTCGGACACTTGGAATGTCCTATGTTCCAAGAATGATTTTAGCCATGCCAGGGCGGTCCCCGAGATGCCGGTTTTTCAGAGGCGGTGGAGGAGGATGGTGTGGTCCACCGTGTCGAAGGCGACACTCAGGTCCAGGAGGATCACTGCCACTGATCCTCCTGCGTCCAAGATGGACCTTGTCTCCTCTGTTACGGCCTGAAGGGCGGTGTCAGTCCCCTGTCCTGGTCTGAACCCTGTCTGCGAGTGGCAAAGGAGGTTGTTAGTCTCTAGGAATGTTGAGAGCTGTTCATTTACAATTCTCTCTGCCACTTTGCTGATGCCTGGGAGGAGGGAGATGGGTCTGAAGTTTTTAAGGGTCCAAGGGATCTAGGTGTGGTTTCTTGATGAGTGCCCGAACTGTCGCACTTTTCCAGTTGACGGGGACTATCCCGCTGGAGAGAGAGGCATTTATCAGCCTAGTGAGAAGGGGGGATATAGTGGGGGCTACTACTTTGAGTTTACTCATGGGGGCTGGGTCGTCCGGGGATCCACTCTTCACACGATTGAGAGTGTCCACCAACCTCTCGATGGAGATGGGGAGGAAGGCTTTCAGGACGGGGGCGTCTGGGTCAATGGGCCCAGCTGTCGTAATTGGCCCGATCGGATTAGCGGTTAGCTGAACCTACACGTTTCGCTTCTTAACTTGGCTATATACGATAAACGCCATTTTGAATGTTCCAGCGGCCATCTTAGACCATGAGCGGCCTCGTGGCCGACGTGCCCTTTAGTCCTTTGTCCGTTCCACTGACCACTCTCATCTGCCCAGCAACAGGCTATTTTTAGTACTGGTCAAGCCACACATGCGCAGTTCTCACTGACTCGTACACCTTCAGGAATGTGCTACTAACTGACCAGCGGGTTTGAAACTCTCCAATGAGCTGGCAGTATTCCAAACCATGACCATATATGTCTCTAAAACTGTGTCTTAACTTGTGCCGCATAAACTTTTATTGCCCCAAAATTGTATATAAACGGGGTCACACCGGTGTTCGGTGTGATACCTCTTGCATTGCCGAAGGGTGCTGTTTGAGTGTACCACCACCCCATGGGGTCCTAATAAACTTGTTCCTTGCATTTTACAGTTTCCGTGCCAACAGTTCTTGTGTAAGTGGGTAACCTCTGGAGCGTGTAGGCCTTGGGAACCCCGAAATACTTCAATTGGCGACCACGAAGGGACTCATCGGCGACTCGGATGCCCGAAGGAGAGGTCGTGACGAAGGCTTGGAAATCCGCCATGGGCGCGCGCTGCCACGAGTGACCCGAGTCTTGGCTGCCACGGTGTTTTTTCCTTTCCTTCCGATCTGACCTTCCAGGTGGCGCCGGTCTCCGACTGAGTTTTCGAAGTGTCCGCATCACTGAGAGAGTGCCGTTTGGCTGATTTGGCTTACAAGACCTTGGCAGTTGGAACCTGGACAGTTGAGTATTTGGTAAGCTTTGTGTTCGGTAAGGTAGTCTTCGGACGCTTACTGAAGTCCTACGAATTGTGTTCGGTAAGGTAGTCTTCGGACGCTTACTGAAGTCCTACGAATTGTGTTCGGTAAGGTAGTCTTCGGACGCTTACTGAAAAATCTGTGCTTTGTGATCGGTGAGGACGCTTGCCGAATTCTATGAACTTTGATTTGAGTTAGCTAACATTGTGAATTTGTGATCTTTTGAATTTATATGTGTAGTGCACTTCACATAGGCAGGCATGTAGAGATGTTTCTCTAACTTTGTTTTTTTTCCCTTGAGCGGCACAATCGTGCGGAGAATTGTAAGTGCCATTTTTCTGGTATCACGCTTTCGTGATACTTTTCGAGCATGCCTGTTTTTAGCACACTCCGAGGAATGTGTTGTTTTGGAGAAAATGCCTCAATTAGGTTAGCGGAATCACAGCCGGCTCCCCCAGAGGGGACTCCAAATAGGGAAATGTATATCAAGTTCGGCCTCCCCCCTATTATGTACAGTAAATTGTGGCATAAGTACACTAAGGCCGACCCCGAATTGCAATGGCCTCTACACGGGTCATACGATTTGAGTAAAATCCAATTTGTGGAGCAATGTATGTTTCAGCGCAGGTCTAGACAAAACATGTTTGATTGTGTGCGAATGTGGGAGAAAGCGGCGCGTGAACGAATGAAGCGTGAGGTTGCCTTGGCGGACAAAGAGCAGCGCAAGGCTGCTCGGGATAAGGCTTTACAGCTTGAGGAAAAGGAGGCTCAGGAGAAGAAAGAAAGGGAGGAACGGGAACGTAATTTGCAAACTGCTGGTCAGTTTCCTATTCGCCGACCACTTTATCCTGTCCTTAATAATGAAGTTGATGATTTTTCTTTGTTAGATCGGTCACCGCCTCCGTATGTTACGCCGACGGCTCCAGCTGTGGATTCTGATGAGGATGGACGGGATAAGTCGGGCAAGAAGGGTGTATCGGCTCTCAGGTTTACTGCGGAGAGGTCCGCTCATTTACGTAGTTGGGCTCGCAAAGTGAATAAGCATAGTGTTACTCAGGATCAATTGATCTCAGAGAAAGCAGGGTGGACGGATCTTGAAGTGATGTATTTTTTGTCTTCTTTGGCTGATGAAGTTGTAAGCGCATATCGAGATCTTTCTGATACGTTAGAGCCAAAGGTGTTGTCGGTGTATCGTGAAAATTTAGCTAAAGGTGACTTTGATCTTTCAGATGTTGACGACCTGTTCAAGCACTTGATCAAGCTGCGGGACGAGACAACCCATTTGAGGCAGGAACGGAAACGGAGGCAAAAAGAGTCCGAGCCGGGAAATGACGGGGCGGTTAAGGAGTGTTCTCTCCGTGGTTCAGATAAGAGTTCTGCGTTGCATGTTATGCCTATGCGTGAAGCCGCGCCTTTGTATGTTCCACCAAAAGGGGAAGGTACGGATGATGATAAGTTGTCGAAGGATGCGAAAGGGTATTTTGTGTATAATTGGGTATATACGCCATGGAATAGGGCAGATGTCATGGCACTGAAAAATTCTTTACCTGATCTCCGAAAGAACCCAGCGGCATTTTATGAGGGGGTGGAAGGGGCTATATCGTCTTGTGTGATGACTCTTGTAGATATAGATTTGTTTTTTGGGCTAATTTTACCACCTGATATGTGGAGGCAAATTCGTAAGACTAATGATGAAACGATCTTGGGGGGGACCTGGAAAGAAATAAACGCAGCAGATTTAGATAGGGAACCGGCATGTAAGCCTTGTCCACTAATTTTAGATCTTCCGGCAGCTATTTTGCATAAATTGAAAACGCTTGTTCCCGCCAAAAAGATTGATTGGACCATGTTAACGTCGTGCAAGCAGAAAACCGATGAAACGGTCTCTGATTTCTTTACACGCTTCGAGGAGGCCTTTCATGATTACAGTGGTCAATCTCTAACCGACGATACGGGTCGGCATCTGTTTGTAGATAAGTATGTAGCTAATCTCCTACCGGAGATTGCTAAGCGATTGAAATCGAGTGAAAGTTCCTGGGCCACGGCGACCCCTGCGTCTTTGTTAACTATGGCTCAGTATTATGAGCGGCAGGAGGTGGAAGCTAAAGAAAGTGTAGAGAAAAAGACGAAGGAATTGAAAACGAAGGTGATGTTGGCACAGGTTCGGGGAACACAGGGTAGAGGGAATGATAGAGGTAGACGCGGTGGGGGAAATGCATCGTATGGTCGTACGGACATTGCGGAGGATCAGTGTGCTTATTGTAAGGAGTTTGGGCATTGGGCTGAAGATTGTCCGGTACTTCGCGAACAGCGTAGTCAGCGTGGTCGAGGTAGTGGAAGGTCAAGAGGAGGTTATACTGGAACGAGAGGTGGCGGAGGTGATCGTAGACAAGTTGAGGAGAGGGGCCGTGGCCAGGACGAACGAAATACGTTTGATAGACGGAATCAATATCAGATTTCGGAAGGAGAGAATGTGGAACATCAGGATTATGTGCATGCATAGGATTGCGTGGGATGGGGTAAGGAATCAGTTGAAGTGCCAGTAGATCAGCAAGGTCCATATGTAACAGCGGGTATTTTGGGTTCTACTGATCAGTTTCTAGTCGACACAGGAGCTACTCGTAGCGCTCTGTCGAAAAACTTGGTTCCGAGGGCTCCCCTGTCTGGCGAAATGATTACGTGTGTAGGGTTTGATGGCACACCCTCCCCCAGCCCATTGTCCAAGCCCCTTGCACTATGCATTGACAAATACTTTAGCTTTGGCCAATTTTTGTTATCGCCCCATACCCCAGATAATATCTTGGGCATTGATTTGCTTAAATATTTTCGAGCAACAATACGCTGCGCTCCAGAGGGAGTGCGGGTTATTTTGAATGACAACTACCCTGACCCTGATGATTGCCCTGACCCTGACAGATTTTGTGTCATTTTAGATATTCCCGCTCTGGCCTCTCTGCCGCACACGTTGTGGGCGACATCAGATACGGATGTGGGAGAGATGCGCATTCCACCAATACACATTACTGTTAAGGAAGGGGCCCCCCTACCACGAGTGCCACAGTATAAGATCTCGAAGGAAGGTGAAATTGCACTGACGCATATTGTTCAGGATTTGATTTCCGCAGGGGTGGTGGAGGAGGTCCCCTATAATGTTTGTAACAGCCCTATTCTACCGATTCTTAAAAGAGATTCAGATGGCAAGATCTATCGATTTATTATTGATTTGCGTGAAGTAAATAAAATTGTCGTTCCCCAATACCCAGTGGTGTCTGATATCACAACTTTGCTTACTTTGGTTCCACCGACAGCCACCACTTTTAGCGTCATTGATCTAAAGAATGCGTTCTTTTCTATCCCTGTTCACCCAGATAGCAGATATCTGTTTGGTTTTACGCTCAATAATAAATCGTATAGATTTTGTCGTGTTCCCCAAGGTTATACTGAAAGCCCTAGCATCTACAGCCAGGCTTTGAAACGCCAACTAGATTCCTTTACATTACAGTCTGGCGTGGCACTCATCCAGTATGTGGATGACCTTCTGCTCGCCGCCGACTCCTATGCACAATGTGAACAGAGTACGCTTGCGTTGCTTTCCTTTTTGGCACAAAACAATCATAAGGTTTCTAAGAAAAAGCTTCAATACTGTAGACCCCAGGTGACCTTCCTCGGTCATCTGTTGTCTAAGGAGGGGCGGGCATTAACATCTGATCGAATTCAGGCAATTTTAGACACACCAGTCCCCCGCACGCAGAGAGATGTGCGTGCCTTCATAGGGTTGACATCTTTTTGTAGACAATGGATCATGGGTTTTTCACATATCATAAAACCTTTGCTAGCATTGTTGTCCAAAACTACACCGATGCCTCTAGAGTGGACAGACAAATGTCAGAAAGCCTTTGAGCAGTTGAGACAGGCTCTCTGTTCTGCACCTGTGCTAGGAACACCAGATTACACGAAACTTTTCACATTGTACGTGCACGAGAATGATGGGTGCGCATTGTCAGTGTTAGTGCAGTTACACGGGGATAAGCAGAGACCATGTGCATACTTCTCTGCCATTTTGGATCCTGTAGCACGAGGGTTGCCTGGGTGTTTTCGGGCGGTAGCGGCAACAGCAGTAGCCATACGACAGAGTGAGGGCATAGTGTTATCACACTAATTATTGGTGTTAGTTCCCCACGCAGTAGATGCCCTGTTAAACCAAACAAAGACCCAATATCTTACGAGCGCACGACTTACAGGATATGAGCTGACGCTTTTAGCGCCTCACATAACATTGAAAAGATGTGCTACTTTGAACCCCGCGACTTTATTGCCCTATCCGGCCGAGGAAAGTCAGGAAGAAAAACATCATGACTGTGTTTTCCTGACTGAGGAACAGACAAAGGGTCGTGTTGACTTACAGGATGTGCCACTTCCTGATGTGGATGGGGAACTGTGGGTTGATGGATCGTGTTTGAGGCTGCCAGATGGTACGACCTCTGCAGCATATGCGATCACGACTCTTAAGACGGTGGTTGAAACAGCTAGAATACCACAAAGATCGGCTCAGGCAGCAGAGCTGATAGCCTTGACAAGAGCCTGCGAATTGAGTGCTGGCCTATGTGTGAACATATACACGGACAGCCGATACGCCTTTGGAGTGGCCCATGACTTCGGGCTCCTCTGGAGGGAACGTGGGTTTCTGACGTCACACGGGGAGCACATTATGCACGGAGAGTTAGTGCGTGATCTCCTAAATGCGTTGCTCTGCCCTAAGAAAGTAGCGATAGTGAAGTGTAGTGCCCATAAAAAGATCACGGATAAAGTGGGTCAAGGAAATGCCTTTGCAGACAGTATAGCAAGGCAGACGGCTATGTCCCGAACTAGCTCCCCTATGTATGTGGTACAGTCACAGGCTGAGAGATGGAGTGATGCCAGAGCAGAGATACGGGACATTCAAAAATCAGCTACAGAATCTGAACTTGCGGCTTGGGCAGTAGATGGGGTACTAGATGACGAGGGTTGTTGGAGAAGCAAAGACATGGAGAAGTGGAAATTGCCTGCGGCTTACTTGCAGGCGATGGTCCAGATGACACATGGACTGGCCCATGTTGGAGCTCTTGCAATTACTCGGCTTTTACAACGAGTTTGGGAGCATCCCGAGATTGCGAATACTGCAAAGAGAGTAGTGGAGACCTGCCTGGTATGCTTGCAACACAATCCTGGAAAGGGGACCCATACTCCGAAAGGAGGGTTCGTTCCACCTTCTGCACCATTTGAAGTGCTTCAAATGGACTACATCCAACTCGAGCGCTGCAATAATCTGAAGTATGTCCTAGTGGTGGTGTGTGCTTTTAGTAAATGGGTTGAGGCCTACCCCACGAAAGACAATACGGCTTTAACAACAGCTAAGGTGTTGCTTAAGGAATTCTTTCCTCGCTTTGGAGTTTGCAAATTTTTGTGGAGCGATAATGGGCCCCATTTTGTTGGAAAGATTGTGGAATATGTACTGAAGGGGTTGGGGATTCAGCAAAAGTTCCACGCTGTATTCCACCCTCAGTCAGCAGGTTTGGTCGAGCGGTATAATGCAACGTTGAAACTTAAGCTGGCCAAGATTGTGGCGTCTACATCATTGAAGTGGCCAGATGCGTTGCCGTTAGCACTGCTCTCCCTTAGATCAGTACCCCACTCACGAACAGGCCTTACGCCCTATGAGGTGGTGTTTGGCCGCCCCATGAATATCTGGGGGGTGCCCAAGCCGCGATTAATACATGATGTGCCTTGTGTTATGATGAATGATTATTTGGCACGATTAACAAATGATTTGCTCTCTATTCATCAACAGGTTCGAGAAGCGCTCCCTGATAACTCCACTGGAGAAGGCCACGATCTTCGTCCTGGGGATCATGTGATGATCCGCTCGTTTGAGAGAGCAAGCAGTTTGGAGCCCAGGTGGAAAGGCCCCGAGCAGGTCCTTTTGGCGACCCGTACCGCAGTACGAGTGACAAACAGAAAGCGGTGGGTGCATTCGACCCATTGTCGCCGTGTCTCTCCGGACCTGGTGACTCCAGCTGTCCTGACTGATTACAAAGAGATTTTGGAGAAAGAAAAGAGCCCAGCTGTGACGTCGGCCGAAGTGGAGGGAGTCTTCCCGGACCAATCTGCTACTGGAAGAGAGCGCTACAATCTACGACCGCGATAAAGAAGATTTTTGTTCCTTTTTAGACTGGTTGGTAACCGCTCCAGGTTTGTGAAACGGAAACCGGGAATCCCAAGGGGGGGGGATCAGTTCTGCCAGAGTAGCGACACCCGTCTTGGCCCGGAGAAGAAAACAACGGCTACCTCGGAGTTCAGCACCGCATTTTTCTTTTTTTTTAGGGTATACACGTACGTGTATCAAAGACTATTTGTGAAAAAACTGTGAACAATTTGTATCGTTTGAGACTTTGCACAGACTTCTTTGAACTATGGCATCAACGGCATCGCGTGATAAGAAAATACTGGGTGCCTTTCTTTTTGTTTTCACGATTGTGGTAATAGCTGTTATTGCTTGGGTAGTTGAACTCGTGGTGCCTGTACGAGAACATTTGCTGCCGACTACCCCGGCACCGTCTGAACATTTCCATTTTACATTGCCATTCCATGAAGAACGCCATCGCCAAACGTACTTAAATAACAGCTTCATTCAGATTCTTCACCACACGCATAATATGACCAATACCTCTAACTGCTGGGTGTGTGGAATGTTGCCTGGGCACCAGAAGAGAGGGGGCACCTCACTTATTCCACTCCCGTTTTCGCATAATGGGTCATGCAACGCCTGGTACACCCTCCTCTTTACTTTGAGATGGCCAACAAAAGGGGGGGTGCTTTTCCGTTTGAATAAAGTATGCTCCCATGACAAGGATGGGTTTCCCCGGGCTGAGGGTACACGTTTTGAATGGGAAGAGTACAGGCCTGATAATGTATCTGCTCCACGAATATATAGCAATCAGCGAAATGTGAATGTATCCAGTGCTCATGTTATAAATGTCATTGCCACAAAGGCCGATTTATGTATCCGAAACAAGGGCACGATTGCAGTGGGGAAAAGCGAATGTAATATTACTCTCACGTTTGATAGCCCGAATGGCATTTCGTTTGTTGCATCTCGAAACACCTATTTCATTTGTGGAACGAAGGGGTACCATCAGCTTCCAGTAGGGTGGTTGGGCACGTGCTACGTATCGTTTGTGCTACCTCCTGTGTTTATTGCCCCTCCAATGTACCACAACGACTATACTCTGTACCACGATTTTGTTTTGAACAGAGTTAAACGAACTGTTGCCCTAGAGGACATTGATCAAACGGACACTGCATTACAACAGTATGTGGATATCAATCTGGGACTATTCTCCTTTGTGGGGGCTGCATTGAACAGCCGGAAAATTAGACGGCTGACTCGCGTTGTTGAGGCTGTTGCAAATGACACTGCCATTGCCCTGGGGAATATTACCGAAGAACTGCAGATTTCTAGAATTGTCACCCTCCAAAACAGGATGGTGCTGGACGTTGTTTTGGCTGACCGTGGGGGGGCATGTAGAATCATCGGAAGCAGCTGTTGTGTCTATGTCCCTGATAATTCTCCATCCGTGTATGATGCGATTTCCAAGCTGCATAAAATCGCTGCCGAAATACACCCGGACAATGGAACTTGGACACTTTCTGGATGGTTCTGGTCCATGATTGCAATTTGGGGTTGGAAACTGTTGACAATTCTTTGTATACTTGTGGGAGCAATGTTCTTTATATGCTTGTGTATTCAATGTGGCCCTGCCTTATGCTCAACGTGTCTATCAGCTTGTTTACCATCGAGACGAGCTCTTACTCAGGATAAAATGATGCTACACAAAGAGGTGACAAAAATTATGTTAATAGACATCGAGGACGAACATCCAGACTATGTTCATTATGAGGTAGATTCAGCTAAACGCTAAAAGGGTCGTCTGTCGTAATTGGCCCGATCGGATTAGCGGTTAGCTGAACCTACACGTTTCGCTTCTTAACTTGGCTATATACGATAAACGCCATTTTGAATGTTCCAGCGGCCATCTTAGACCATGAGCGGCCTCGTGGCCGACGTGCCCTTTAGTCCTTTGTCCGTTCCACTGACCACTCTCATCTGCCCAGCAACAGGCTATTTTTAGTACTGGTCAAGCCACACATGCGCAGTTCTCACTGACTCGTACACCTTCAGGAATGTGCTACTAACTGACCAGCGGGTTTGAAACTCTCCAATGAGCTGGCAGTATTCCAAACCATGACCATATATGTCTCTAAAACTGTGTCTTAACTTGTGCCGCATAAACTTTTATTGCCCCAAAATTGTATATAAACGGGGTCACACCGGTGTTCGGTGTGATACCTCTTGCATTGCCGAAGGGTGCTGTTTGAGTGTACCACCACCCCATGGGGTCCTAATAAACTTGTTCCTTGCATTTTACAGTTTCCGTGCCAACAGTTCTTGTGTAAGTGGGTAACCTCTGGAGCGTGTAGGCCTTGGGAACCCCGAAATACTTCACAGCTGGGAGGTCGGTTAGGGGATAGGGTTTGGGAAAGTCATTATGATCTTGAGGATTTTGTATGAGAAGAACTCAGCGAGTTGGGTACATCTGGCACCGGTGGGATCAGCGGCAGGCTGCGGTTCGGGAACTTTCAAAAGAGATTTTACTATGCGGTAGGTCTCCTTGGAGGAGTTGGAGGCAGCTAGGATTTTCCCTTCGTAATAGGAGGCTTGAGTATTTTTGATAAGCGTTTTGTATTGCTTCATATAGATTTCTTTGTTGTTTGGGTTCCAATCTTTTCTCCAGAGACGTTCGAGTTTTTTGCATTTTTTTCGGAGATCACGCAGTTCCGAAGTGAACCAGGGAGACTTGAACGAACCCTTCTTACTAGGGAGCTGTTTGACGGGGAGAACCGCGTCAAGGGATGTTGGACAGGCCACGTGAAGGGCCGCTCCCCCTCTGCCCGACCAGGCCCGAGCCCGGTCCCCCAAGTGTCACACACCACCACTTCACGTTTTCCGTCCCCTCCGGGACCCTTGCCTCTGAACATATCGACCTCGTGGGCCCGATCCACTACTGGCCCGCGCGCCCAGCCTGGGCGCCATCTTGGACACTCCGCCACGAGGCCGCGTGGCCCCCGATCGACCCCAACCCTGGGCCTGGCCAGGCCTCAGACATCCCGGCACCACCATCCACCCAGGAGGTGAGCGGACTACTTGGCAGGTCAATGGGAGAAAGAGGTGTCGATGGCTCTCCCCCGCCAGGTGCCGCTCGCCCACAACCTCCCCGGGCGCTGGCTCCACCCCCCTGCTGGGTGTCTGGACCCCTTCATCCCGGACCCCCCAACCTCCAAGTGCGAGGGTCCGGACATCAAAGGGCACCAGCCCTATAACTGGGGCAGCTCCAGAGCAGGAAGGCAGTTGTATCCTGGAGTCGAGAGACGCAGAGAAGAACTCATCCTTGACGGACTACTGGCGCTGCCGTAGCCCTGCCTTGCGAACTATCGTCCTGCCTGCTGGCGCTGCCGCAACCTTCGTAACCTTCATCGTCGTCGGGACCTGCTGGCGTGGCCGCGGACCGTTTGTAACTACCATCTTCATCGGGACCTGCTGGCTCCGCCGCGGACCGTCGCTTCCTTCATCCACCTCGGGACCTGCTGGCTCCGCCGCGGCCCGACCATCTAGAATGCCGAGCTCGAGGATTGAGAGCTATTTCATCCATTGGTAACAAGACTGTCCCGCTACCCTTTTCCCAATTAAGAGACCAGAATCGAGGGGACCCCTGAGTCCAGACCTCCTTGTATCATTTTACCGTACTTGAAGAAATTGCCTATAAAGTATCATTGAACCTTAACCTTGTGTGGCGTACGTCTGTGGGGGGGAAGTTACTTGTCTGTACGATCGCTGGAGGCGGCTCTCCCCGGAGACCTCTCCCCTTATCCTCGGCCGACCCTCCCGGTCCGTCTAACATTGGTGGCCAGCGGCGCGATCCGAATCACCGCATAATCGTACAGAGAGTAGCTCACCCCACGACGAAATCACGATGACAACCAAAGAAAGCGGACCCACCGAGAAATTTCAGATGGAGAAATTGGAAGAATACAGCCATCGTGAATTAAAACAATTCTGCATCGAACTAGGTATCGCTACCACCGGTCTAAGTACCAAAGATGATTTCAAGCATGCCCTGGAGTCCTGGGCAGAAACCGGGGCCGTCAGACCCCCGGACCAAAATACCGCAGCAGTAGAAAAAGACACCACGGCCCCCGAAGAGCGAAGAACGGGTCTCTCGCAAAACGAGATCCAGGAACGAGAAAGAACACGACTACATGAACTAGAAATGGCCCGGCTCAAAATGGATGGTGAACTTAAGTTGGCCGAACAAAAACTGAGCTTGGAACATATGCGTCTCCGAGAAGAAAGAGAGGAAAAACAGAGACAAAGGGAGCTTGAGGAAAAAAGACTGGCATATGAACACGAGCGCAAATTAGCTGAGATAGACTTACGCAAACAGAACAAAGAATTAGGGGTGCCCGAGCAACCCCGCACCCCAGGGACAACCGATAAGAAGGTACACATCCCCAAGGATGTCGTACCAGAGTACTTCCGAGAGGACGACATCCAGCAATGGTTCAAGGCCTACGAAATCGCTATGACCGCTCACCGGATCGATCGAAGCGACTGGGGAGCCGGTCTATGGGGGAGATTCCTCAATGAGGGCCGCGATGCCCTGCTACAGCTCCCGGACCATCTGATGACCTCCAATGACCACATGAAAGCTGCCCTCCTCACCCGCTATGGGCTCACACCCGAGATGTACCGTCAGAGGTTCCGAGACTGCACCCGCATCCCGGGTACAACTTGGGTGGACTACGTGAACTATTTTAGCCGAGCCTTCGAAGGCTGGATCAAAGGAAGCAATGTCACAACTTACGAACAACTCTTCAATCTCATGGTGTGGGAGCATCTATCAAACAATTGCTTCATTGAGCTCCGGCAGCACCTCCTCGACAGCAAATTGACTGATCCACGGCAGCTCGCAGCCGAGGCTGACCGGTGGGAAATCACTAGAGTGGGCCGAAATGGATCCTATGAACAGAACCGGAACAACCACAGTCAGCACCGTCCCCGAGGAGGAGGAGGGGGCCAAGGGCGAGGACGAGACAACGCTCCGGCCGCCCCCGCTACCAGCACCACCCCCCCGGCCAACCGGGGCAGCACCCCGGCACGACCGGGATACAGAGCCAATGTCACGTGTCACCGATGCCAACGAGTCGGCCACTATGCAAACGACCCAAATTGCCCACAGTACCAGAGCCCAAGACCCCGCCAGGTGGCTGCTGCTGCCCTGGGGGAAGAACAGATCTCCGAAGAGCAGGAAGAATATGAGCAAGAGCATCAAGAATGGGAGCCAGCCGCCATGGCTCTAGCATGCTTAGGGGGGAAAGACATGGTCCCGCGGGTCCCCCTACCCGCTAACACCCGGAAGTACAGCCAATGGGTGAGCATCAATGGACGCCAGGCCGAAGCCCTCCGTGACACCGGGGCCAGTGTAACAGCCGTCCGCTGTCACCTGGTGACCCCAGAACAGTTCCTACCAAACATTCTCTGCCCTGTCCGTTCAGCCGATAACTCGGAGAGTCTGTGCCGGATGGCCTGCGTCCCTTTAGAAGGCCGCGAGGGGTCTCCGGCATGTTGAAGGTGACGGTCCGAGATGACGCCCCCGTAGACTGCCTCCTGGGGAATGACCTTGAAAGCTCTCCGTGGGCAGCCGTAGAACGAAGAGAACACCTAGGGATGTTAGGCATCCCGGACTGGGCGTGCGTCACCACCCGGTCCATGGCCGCCCGTGCCAATCTCCGACCCGAGGAACCCGAATGGCCGACGCCTCCTCCCCCGGTCGCTCCAGTCGAAGACACCGACCGTGCCGTCCCCCCAGAACCAGCTCAACCTCCGGACCTCGCTGGCCTCGACCAGTGGCATCAAGAGGGGGGGCCCACACAGGAGCAGTTTCGCCAAGAGCAGAAGACCTGTCCCTCCCTCGAGGGACTCCGCCAACAAGCCCTCGCCCAGAGCGCAGGGGATACCTCCGGAACACATTGGATCTATTGGGACAATGATCTGCTATACAGTGAACAAAGGATCGCGGAGTTGGGGGCCAGTCGAGTGCTAGTGGTGCCCCTCCGTTTTAGAGACTTCTTGCTAAATCTGGCCCACGATGTCCCCCTGGCTGGACACCTGGGTCAGGATAAAACTTACAGCCGCCTAGTGACCCACTTCTTCTGGCCTAAAATGAGGAATGATGTACTCCAGCATTGCCGATCTTGCCCCACGTGCCAAGCCAGTGGAAAGAGCGGCCGCAAACTAAAAGCCCCCCTGCAACCATTTCCAGTGGTCACCACCCCGTTCGAGAGGGTCGGGATAGACATTGTGGGGCCCCTGGACCCCCGTACAGCACAAGGACATCGGTTCATCCTGGTACTGGTGGACCACGCCACCCGCTACCCCGAGGCTGTTCCCCTGCGAACTGTGACCGCCCCGGTAGTCGGCCGGGCCCTGATGGGGATCTTCTCCCGTGTGGGCTTCCCCCGAGAAGTCGTCAGCGACAGAGGCACGAACTTTATTTCCAAATATATGAAGTCCCTCTGGCAACAGTGTGGGGTCACCTACCGATTCACGACCCCCTATCACCCTCAAGGAAACGGACTCGTTGAGCGGTTCAACCGCACGCTCAAAGGGATGATTGGGGGGTTGGAAGAGCCCCTCCGTCGCCAGTGGGATGTGCTGCTGCCGTGCCTCCTCTTCGCATATCGAGAGGTCCCCCAGAAGTCCCTCGGCTTCAGCCCGTTTGAACTATTGTATGGACACCCAGTACGGGGGCCGCTCAGTCTAGTCAAGGAAGGCTGGGAAATGCCCCCTCTAAGAAACCCTCCAGATGTCTTCAAATACCTCCTAACCCTCCGCAACCAGACCCGACGGTTCAGAGAGCTGGCAAAAGCAAACTTGGAGGCCAGTCAAGAGGACATGAAAAAGTGGTATGACCAAAATGCCTCCTCCATCGAATTCGAACCCGGCCAACAAGTATGGGTGATGTCCCCCACCGAACCCTGCGCCCTGCAAGACAAGTGGACGGGGCCCTTCAAAGTAGTCGAGCGCAAGGGCCCTGTCACCTATCTCATCGACATGGAATCTTCACGGAACCCCCTCCGGGTCCTCCACGCTAACAGGCTGAAACCCCATTTCGTGCGTTCAGAACTCAGCCTCCTGATGGCCACAGACAATGGAGCCGAAGAAGACTCCGAACCCCTCCCTGACCTCCTACGGACTCGGGAGAAAGACGGCTCCGTGGACGGGGTCCGACTCTCGGAGGCCCTCACCCTGGGACAACGCCAAGAATGTCGAGACCTTCTGTTGCAGTTCGTCAGCCTGTTTTCCCTCACCCCAGGTGTCACCTCCTGGTGTGTGCACGACGTGGACACGGGGGACAGCCCCCCTATCCGCCACCGGGCCTACCGCGTACCAGATCGGGTACGGGCCTGCATCCAGGAAGAAGTAACCAAGATGCTCACGCTCGGGGTCATTGAGCCCTCAGACAGCCCCTGGGCCAGCCCAGTAGTACTGGTCCCCAAAGCGGCCGCCCCCGGCACCACACCGGAACTCCGGTTCTGCGTCGACTACCGGGGCTTGAATGCGGTCACCAGAACAGACGCACACCCCATCCCCCGAGCAGACGAACTAATCGACCGCATGGGAGCTGCCCGCTACCTCAGCATTTTCGACCTGACGGCGGGCTACTGGCAGATCGGCCTCACACCCCGGGCCCAAGAACGATCTGCATTTTCCACTCCTGACGGCCATTATCATTTCAAGGTCATGCCCTTCGGCATGAAGAATGCCCCAGCAACGTTTCAGCGGCTCGTCAACCAGGTCTTGGCCGGGCTCGAAGGATTCAGCGCCGCCTACCTAGACAACATCGCTGTGTACAGCCACCATTGGTCCGACCACCTCCACCACCTCCGAGCAGTGCTACAGGCCCTTCAGCAAGCTGGCCTCACGATCAAGGCCAGCAAATGCCAAATTGGTCAGGGGTCCGTAACCTACCTCGGACACCAGGTGGGAAGCGGCCTGGTGGCCCCTCTGCAGCTCAAGATTGCCGCCATCCAGTCCTGGCAGCCTCCCATCACCCAGACCGAGGTACGCGCCTTTCTGGGACTCACGGGCTATTACAGACGGTTCGTGAAAGACTATGGTACCATAGTGGGGCCCCTCACAGAGCTCACGTCCAAAAATCAACCCAAGAAGGTCAACTGGACCCCAGATTGCCAAACAGCCTTCGAACAACTGAAGGCCGCCATGTGCTCCGCCCCTGTGCTCCAGGCCCCCGACTACAGCCGGGAATTCGTCGTCCAGACGGATGCCTCCGACCACGGCATTGGGGCGGTCCTGTCTCAATTGAACACCGAAGGCCTTGATCAGCCAGTGGCCTTCATCAGCAGGCGACTCCTACCTCGAGAACAACGCTGGAGCACCATCGAGAGGGAGGCCTTCGCCGTGGTATGGGCCCTCAAAAAGCTCCGGCCCTACCTCTTTGGCACACACTTCCGGGTGCAGACCGACCATCGACCCCTGCAGTGGCTGATGCAGATGCGGGGGGAGAACCCAAAACTACTACGTTGGTCCATCTCCCTACAAGGGATGGACTTCACTGTTGAACACCGGCCTGGGCCAGATCACGCCAACGCAGATGGCCTGTCCCGGTTCTTCCGCCTCGACGAGGAGAGTCCCCAAGAGGATGGGTGACTCTCCCCGCCTTCAGCTGGGGGGGACGCATGTTGGACAGGCCACGTGAAGGGCCGCTCCCCCTCTGCCCGACCAGGCCCGAGCCCGGTCCCCCAAGTGTCACACACCACCACTTCACGTTTTCCGTCCCCTCCGGGACCCTTGCCTCTGAACATATCGACCTCGTGGGCCCGATCCACTACTGGCCCGCGCGCCCAGCCTGGGCGCCATCTTGGACACTCCGCCACGAGGCCGCGTGGCCCCCGATCGACCCCAACCCTGGGCCTGGCCAGGCCTCAGACATCCCGGCACCACCATCCACCCAGGAGGTGAGCGGACTACTTGGCAGGTCAATGGGAGAAAGAGGTGTCGATGGCTCTCCCCCGCCAGGTGCCGCTCGCCCACAACCTCCCCGGGCGCTGGCTCCACCCCCCTGCTGGGTGTCTGGACCCCTTCATCCCGGACCCCCCAACCTCCAAGTGCGAGGGTCCGGACATCAAAGGGCACCAGCCCTATAACTGGGGCAGCTCCAGAGCAGGAAGGCAGTTGTATCCTGGAGTCGAGAGACGCAGAGAAGAACTCATCCTTGACGGACTACTGGCGCTGCCGTAGCCCTGCCTTGCGAACTATCGTCCTGCCTGCTGGCGCTGCCGCAACCTTCGTAACCTTCATCGTCGTCGGGACCTGCTGGCGTGGCCGCGGACCGTTTGTAACTACAATCTTCATCGGGACCTGCTGGCTCCGCCGCGGACCGTCGCTTCCTTCATCCACCTCGGGACCTGCTGGCTCCGCCGCGGCCCGACCATCTAGAACGCCGAGCTCGAGGATTGAGAGCTATTTCATCCATTGGTAACAAGACTGTCCCGCTACCCTTTTCCCAATCCAGAGACCAGAATCGAGGGGACCCCTGAGTCCAGACCTCCTTGTATCATTTTACCGTACTTGAAGAAATTGCCTATAAAGTATCATTGAACCTTAACCTTGTGTGGCGTACGTCTGTGGGGGGGAAGTTACTTGTCTGTACGATCGCTGGAGGCGGCTCTCCCCGGAGACCTCTCCCCTTATCCTCGGCCGACCCTCCCGGTCCGTCTAACAAGGGACGATTCTATCCAATCTCGGATTTGGATGTCTGCTAGTGAGGGATCCGGATTCAGGGTAGGGGTGGAGGCTATGAGCTGGCTAGTCCAGGCATCCGTGTCTAATTTGTGCCACGGGCGCGAAGGTGCTTGGGGTGGAAGGCTGAGGCTGATTTCGGTGGAGATTGGACTTTTCAGGAAGATAAGGTGGTGATATGTCCAGGGGATGGGTAGGGGTGAAGCTGTGGAGAGTTCGGGGATATTAGAAAAGATAGGGTCCAAGAGATGGCCCTTGTTATGGGTGGGCAGAAGGTTTTTCAAGGAGAGGCTGAGTGCTGAAAGATCTTCTTTGAGGTCTCCAGCTATTTTGTTCCCTGGGTCATCAAAGTGGATGTTAAGGTCTCCTAGCACTGTAAAGTTGGAAGATAAACAGGCTAGAGGTGGCAGTCTCCACCAGGGAGTTAGGGAACTGTCCAAGTGGTCCAGGGGGTCGGTATATGAGAAGACCCGACAGAGTTTTCTCCGGGGAGAGATGTAGGGAGAAGTGAGCGTTTTCACAGTTGAGGACTGGACTGTCCTTGAGATGGCAGGTGAGATGGCCTTTGGTGATTATTGCTAAGCCGCCTCCTGATCCTTGAGGTCTGTCTAGATGTTTAATTGTTTAGCCCGGAGGGAGGGCTTGGACTATGTCTGGGTCGGATGCAGAATTGATTCATGTTCCGGTGAGAAACAGCACTTCTATGTCGTTGTTCAGTATTAGGAGGTTTATTTCGGTGCTGTGCTTGGGGAGGGATCTGCAGTTGAGCAGAGCCATTTTGATTGTCCTAGCTTTAGGGGATGAGTGCGGGGTGAGTTTGTATGAACAATGGCTGCATTTGTTATGATGCTCATCCGGAGAGATTGAGTGAAGACAGGGGTCCAGGGCACGCGTTGCCAGTTTCCGAAGAGTGTCTGAGGTGTAGCTAATGGGTAATGAGGTGAGAGGAACAGGGGGGCTGGGCCCTGGGCTCGTACTGGCGCGGACGGGCGCAGACGGGGTTACCTTTGGCGCGCCTTCGGCGCGCTGGCGGCGCACCCGCAGCGCGTGTCCGCTGCCCGTCCGGCCGAGGCACATCCTTTTGGGGGAAGTGGGAGGGGCGTGGCCTCATGGCGGTGGGCGTGGCCTCACTTCACTCGCTGATGGCGGCAAATTGTTGACAGGCCCGCGGCAGCGTTAAGATCGGCTGCGCGGTGTGTGTGAGCAGCTCTAAGGAGGGGGGAGTGCTCAAGGAAATGTGCAACAACAGGTATTAAAAACTAATTTTTAAGTTTTCAGTGCTTTAAAAAACGGCGATCGTTCCTCCCGGCTCCCGCCTCAGGAGTTGTCTGTATCAGGCCCATAGGAATGAATAGGAATTACCGATTCGGTAAATACTGAATCGGTAAATACCGAATGCTACCGATTCGGTAAATTTTACAGAATCATTAGCTTCATACCATTTACCGATTCTAAAATAACGAATTGGTAAAATTCGGTATTTTAAAATCGGTAAATAGTATTTACTTACATCTGGCCCCAAATGTTGAATTATATTTTAGGAGCTAAAAATGTGATTTAAGTGTGACTGGAATGTGAGTCTTCAAGTGTTATAGGTGTAATGTGCTGTTTAGTGGTACCAATACGTGAACCAACTTTATAGCTATGGATCTGGGATTTAATCCCAATCACCGAATGGTGTAAATGAACCAAAGGGAGGGATCAATGTATTTTCGGGTTTCCAATCTCAGCTCAAGTGAGATAGTTAAGAGGTCCCAGGTTCCAACCGTCCTCCTTTATAAATGTGTTTATGCACATTCTGCACAGATCTGTGTTACCTTTGTATCAAACATACCAATCCCAATAAATTCTGTTGCAGGTG
Source organism: Lissotriton vulgaris (assembly GCF_964263255.1). Classification (NCBI taxonomy): domain Eukaryota; kingdom Metazoa; phylum Chordata; class Amphibia; order Caudata; family Salamandridae; genus Lissotriton; species Lissotriton vulgaris. Next base: position 2,196,915 of record NW_028251874.1, on the reverse strand, counting down.
GCCCTTTCTAGGGTGCTTTCCCTTTTTTTTGCTTTTGTCCCTCCCCGTTTTCCGCTGATCTATGTGCTAGCCTATGGACTTTGATCGCTTTCTACACTGCCATTCAGTGCCAAAGTGATGTGCTTGTCATATACATACTGGTGATTAGTGTATACATGATTGGCTAAGTTAGCTGTAAGTACCTTGTCTAGAGGTAAGACATATACCTAGGGCACCTCCTGGCTGGGGCCAGCAGAACTGGTTGTGCCACCCATGGAGGTAGTTCTTTAAATGTGCCACAGCTTTGCCAGGACGGCGCCTGTGTGTGCACGTTACTGTCACTAGGCTTGGCATTTAAGAAGACACTTGCCAAGGTTCTGCATGTCTTTTGTCATATCTGAGTACTCCCTGGGGACAGGGTGGGGTGTCAGGAAGAGGTAGGGCATGTGCATGTGTACGCTACATGCACTGGTTGTGAATGGCACCGAGTGGTGTGTTTGTTACAGTAGGGCCTGCTCCTCGTATTGGATTGGCTTGAGGGATCTGTGGAAAGGCTATTGAGCTGGATTTCCTGCATGCAGAAGAGTGTCAGTATAGTGTTTGGTATCGATGAGTTCATAATGGCGAACCTGCTCCGGTGGTGTGAGTGAATTTGACATTATGATGTTGGAAATACCACTTTGGGGAAGTGGGAATGTTTGTACTCATGGCTCTTTATGCCTATCCACCTGTCTCCAATTCACAGCTGGCTGCTGGGGCAATGGCTACATCTGTGCAATTTCTGATAAGACGGCTATAAACTAGGGACTCAGGGTATACTGTAGACCTCTCACTATGAGGGGCCTTCCTGTGTTGGTTAAGAGGGGGTGGAATTGGCACCTGCATTCCAAGTGGCAGGGTTGTGGCCCCTCTAAAGATACTGTTGAAGCCTGCCAGTTTAGGATGTCAGACATGACAACATTTAGAGAGGGCCTGTGCATTTCAAAGGTGGCCTCATCTTCATAGGTCATTGTGGGTATAACCACTGGGGATGTGCTTTTAGGAGTTAAAGACGCTTTGGGGATTGGAAACATACTACTCTGGTTCGACGCTGGGACATTAACAAGAAGAACTATTGGGGCGGGGGGCTGCAACTGGATTATCTGCAAACTTGTGGTGGCCTGGGGCTTGTTGTGCTTTAGGAAGGGGACTATCACTTGGTGGATTTTGCTTGGATGTTGCGTGCCTGCAGCTAATTGCCAACTGTTGTGGCCCGGGTCTCCAAGCACTCTCCAAGGGCTGGTTGACTGGCCTCCAGTCAACGAGTTCCCATGTTTGTTATTCAGTTACTCTTCGTGGGATTTTATCTACACATTTTGTACAAGGTCGTCTAGAATGTATAACTTGATAAACTGTTTTCTTTGCTCGTTTTGCAACAGCGCCTAATATTTAGCCATAACATGGTGGCATCTCCAGCACAATAGTTTTATTCTATAAATGGTGTTCCGTCCCCTTGGATGCAGAGAGGAGAATTCCGGCAGAGAGGACTGTTCTAGAATTACAGTAGTGCCTGACATGCAACCCTGCGTAAACTAAGTTTACACTCATCCTGCAGACCACCTTACTGCTTGCACCAGGTATGGGGGCTTAGGCCAATCCCAGAGATCACAAATATATCCCTATGCTCACCAAATAAGGGTACAACTAGACAGATATATAATTTGTAATGGGTGGGATGTTTGTCCTATACAGTCTGGTAGTAATTCAAATTACTTTAGTTTTTTTTGTTTTACATTTTTTTATTTGGTTTTTACATTTCCACACATTGAGTATACCAACAACAGAAATTATTTAATCTTGGAATTACATTGATCTTTGTCTAATAGTCATCGAGAAATCACATCAAAAAATCACTTGTACATGTTTTAACATTGCAGACACAGCATGATAGTCGTCTCGAGGGTTATCTCATGACCGACCTCTGATGAGGTGAAAGGACGTGTATGAGCCCTCGGCTGTGCAGGTCAGTTTTTGAGTCAGAGATCTTCGTGTGCTCCTTCTGTGTTCCCTTATGGTGCGTTTTCGCTCGGTATTGGATTTTCATGTTTCCATTGAGATTTCATCGGATTCTGGATCTTCAGTGTGTGGAAAAAACCATAAGCCATGGGGGTGAACTGGGGGGATCTGGTGCGGAGTTACTGGTGGAAGGTGATTGGTTGTGGTTACTGTCCATGGTACTATGTCAGCCACCTGGGGGGGACCGTGTAGAGCATGTTGTATGTGTTCTATGGGGGTCTGTGACCGTCACACAGTATTGCCCGTATTATGTGTCGATGTCTGGTCATGTATTATCGCCTACCTGCCTCTGAGGAGATACTTGTGTAGTCTGCGCAGGGGATGGTGTCAATGAGGATGGTTACGTTGTTTCGTGAATAAATCGGTGCATCAGTTGTGCTCATTCTAGGGAAATGGGGTGTTTATGTATTCCCCTCACTTCCTCCTCCCGTAGCACCTCCTCCTCTGCTGCGCCCCATTTCTTCATGGCCCCTATCCAGGCAGCCTCAGGGGGCCCTTACGCCTGCGGGACATGCAGAGGGCACTGGCTTCCCATGAGGAGAGGGTCAGATTGTTTGTTGTCTCCCGAAGTGTGTGTTGTAAACGGTCCCAGTAGTGGTTAATAATTGGGCAATTCCAGAACATATAGTCTGGCATCGAGGAGTGAGGTATGCCCTATGAAGTATATTGAATTGGATGTTCCTGAAGCATGCATTTCTGGAGACTTTCTTGGGGTACTCTAGGGCTTTTTCCAATTCTTTATGACCTATTTTATCCTCCCATGTATGTCATAATGTTTTCAGTGGGCGGAGGGTCAGTTCCCGAACAGCTTTGTATAGCCAGGTCACTAAGTGTCTGCCCACCCCCATATGAAGTATGGCATGTATTACTGGGTGCGTAGGGCGTTCTCCCGCATGTGGATCCCAAAATGGGCGGCTATTGTCTATTAGCTGCCGATGCAGATAGAACTGCCCTGGGGAAAGGTCATATAGTTCTGTCAAGCGGGCGTATGTCAGTAGCTGTCCATCTTCAAACAGGGATTCCATTTCTGTGATAGAGGAATCGGTCCATACTTGTGGGGCACGGGTAGTATAATTTTGTCTGATCGGGGGAATCCTACCAACGGGAATAAAGGTGAGTACGCGGGTTTCCCTTTGGACATGCAAACGGTTTGGTCTGCGTATCTGCTGTTTGTGAAGTGACAATGGGGGGTGTGACTGAGCCGTCCCGGGAAGCGTGGGCGTCACTTATTTCTTCTTTGGAGGTGAATGGGTGAGGGGCTTTTTCCGCATCTGAGTTGTCTTCTTTCGATCTCCCTGCTGCTGCTGCTTGCAGTGCTCTCCTACATTCTGCTATTATTTGTTCCAGGTCAGGGGAGCGCTGGGTGAGGAAATACGTGTGTGAGCTCAGCTGTGTAAGGGTGACTTTCCTGTGTTGACGTTTGTGGCTGCTCACGGGTCTGTGGTTGCTGCGAGCGTCAGATCCTGAGAGCCATTGTTCCACCCAGTCACTGGCTTCCGCTGGGTCAGTGAAGAAATGAGCAGCTCCATCATGCAGGATTTTCAAGCGGGCCGGGAAGAGGAGAGTGCATTGTACGTTTCTTTGCCATAAAATACGCTTGACTGCCAAGAAGGCTGTTGAACGGCACGAGAGTAGTCTGGGAATAGCATTACGTGTTTATCCTCCACTTGAAGTGGTCCCTTCTGTCTGGCCGCTCTGAGGATAGTGTCTCTGTCTTGATAGTGAAGCAATTTCAGGAGGAAGGGCCGGGGTGGCGAGCCTGGTGGTGGTTTAAGGGCCGGCACTCAATGTACCCTATCTTTGGAAAAATATGGAGGCAGATCCGCCGTCCAGGTGAATGTCTTCATCCATGTTTCCATGTGTCTAACAGGATTAGCCCCTTATGCTCCCTCTGGCAGGTTTAAAATGCGGATATTGCTCCTTCGAGAGCGGCCTTCCATATCGTCCGTTTTGCTTTCTAGGGACCGTACCTTTAGTTGCAGCTCTTGTATGGCGACTTGATGGGTTCCCTGTCGATGGTGAGTGCAGTACAGGCGGCTGCGTCCTCAACTACTGGTCACTTCCGTGGCCTTAGTACTATTGACTGTTTGCTTAAATGCACAGCACTCCTGTGGTCACCTTATTACAATGTTTGTCTCTCTGGGGCCCTCCGAAGTATGCCTCGAAGCCTGGCACCGGACGGGAGGAGGGGCCAACGACTGTGGCGGGCCGTAGTATAGCCTCTGCTAATATCTGGTTGGTCGGCGGCAGACTTTGGCAGCAGGTTCGTAGCTCGCTTGATGGGCGGCCGCGAGCGCTGGGTGATGAAGCTGTGCTGCTAACAATTGCCCTCTTGTGGGCTTGCGGCTCTGAAGTTAATGGCCGCCCGCCTGGCCGTCCACCCCAGCCCCAGAGGGATCGGTGAGATGGGGCCCTGGCGGGAAAGGGATGCAGATCGGTGCGGCGATGGGCACCAGGTCCAGACAGCCGTGTGTGGTTCCCTCATGATGGTGCGAGCCACCTCCCTGCCAATACTTCCACGCCTAGGGCTCTCCCCCCTGCACTCCGATTCCTGGTGCCGAATTGGGGGGACCACAGCTCCGAGACGCAGGCAGACGACGATCAGGGTGATCCGCGGTGTGGGGCTGTGTAGGTATAGCGGCTGACGTGTGGAGCCTCAGTGTCGATGATCGTCCCCCTAGCGCGGTGGGTGTTGAATTGCCTCTCGTTGCGTACTGTGTATCAGAACCTGACCTTCTGTCCAAAGTGTCAGGACAAGGTAATCCAAAATCCACGGGAGCGAAGATGTCGTCTTTTCACTCCAATAGGGCACAGCGACACCAGACCACAGAGACTAACTGGGGATTCCACTACCCGCAAGGAGTGAAGAGACAAGGAAGGACCACCTGGGCGATCTTTCAGGAGAGGTGGGTCTAGGAAGAGCAATCCTGCAGAGGGACGAGAGAATTGAAAGAAAGGTAATTAATTAAAGGCATACATTTGTGCAGCATAAATGTTATCTCACATTGTATGCAAACCCAGACTTACCATCATCTGGCGAAGAAGAGCTTTGAATACCAATGCCTATACATCTTAGACAATGTGGTTCATAGTCCGTACTCCTTGTATGAGGGCAATGCTTCCAAAGAGTAAATTGCCTTGAGCAAGTGCAAAGGTTCTTAACAGAATGGAAGTAAAAAGTGCTCTTCCAAGATTTTTCAAGAAAAAGGGGGTCGCAGAATAGCTGGGCAGGGTGTAATTAGGGATTAATAATGATGATGAAGCATGACACCAAGGGCCCTTTTGGTGTGTGAGGGGTATTTTAACAAATACTGTGTATGTCTGATATACTCTGGCTCACAGGAAACCTTCTAGAGGTGGACCTTGTTGATATTTATACCATCAACTGGAGGAGGGTGCGCCCACCTGAGTGCTTTTAGCACTACCTCTTCACTCCTCCTTTTGATTCTTTGTAATTAGGGATTGTCTTGCCAAAAATAATTATAGAAATCCACTTCGGCCCAAAAGGACTTGCTGTAATCCAATATGAATAAAGCATCCAACTTCCCAGAGATTTTGGATGTTAAAAAAAATAAGAATTTTTCAAACCTTCAAGAGTAGCAAGAAATACTTTATATGAGGATGACTTAATCCTTTACAAAAACATGAAAGTCCTCATAATATCCCACACTAGTATTATGCTTGATTCAACAAAATAAATAAAAATAAATGCATGCAAACAATAAATAAAGAAAGTACCTGAGCCTCAGGAGTGTTTCCAAAACACTCTGCATTAAGTGAAGAAATTCGCGAATGAAGAAAACAATTTGCGAGTGAAGAAAACAATTCACAAAGTGAGGAGAACAATTCCTAAAAAAAAAAGGCAGCACAATGCGTCCAGCGTCAGCACGAAGGAGAAAGGGAAAGGCAACACTCGCCTTGCGTCCGAGGCGGCTGGAGGCGGAGTTTGGAAAGCAGCGTCGCGTTCAAGAAAACAGTCGCGTCATGCCAAACGTGAGCAGGCAACAGAACGCGATCAGAAAGGGAAAAATAATTAGCGTTTCACGAAGGTAGCAAATCCAAAAGGGAAGTGTTGAGGAAGCGCTGGGAAGCCAGAACTCGAGCCAAGGAGGGAACAAATATGAAGCAGGTCCAGAACAGTAGTTTCCAGCAGCGAAGTCTCCTGTCTTCACTCGATCACTCGAACTGGGAAGGGGCGTGGTCCCATGCAGAAAGAGAAGCCAAGCAATCAATGTTGTAAGCTGACTGCCTACATGCAGGAATGGGTCAGCTGATCGCCACTAGGCAGTCTGGGAAGGCATACAAGGTAAGGATTCTTCACAAGGCATTCTGGGATTATTAGTTCTTTGATCTACCAGGGAAGAAAAGGGTGCAAGAGGCTCGATGGCTGATACTGTGAGCTCCAGCGCCGAGTGGGAAGGGCGATCGCTGCTGCGCAGAGCTGGTCGCAGGCAAGTTAGACTCCTTACCGTGGGGGGCCAATGACCGCCACAGGCCGGGTCTCAGGTACGGGGCCCAGGTACAGGGCCTTCTCTTGCTGCGGGGTCTCTAAAGGCCGCTCGGGTCTGGCATTGCGGTCTCACCTTTGGGTCCCAGTTATTGCAACGGTGGCCCAGTATGTCTGCCTTCACTGGACGGGACAGCAGTGGGCGGCCCCCCAGGCTGTTGCAGTGGGCCGCCGGTGCCTCGACACCACAGCTTCAGGTCATTTGGCACTTGGCGGGGGACGCCATCTTGACTCCGCTGCTGGATCATAGGGGTGGCCACTTACTCGGTGTGGGATGCCGCTCCGCCTCTCATTTCGGGGTGAGGAGAGGGGCTGAGGGGTATTGTCACGGTGGGCATCTGGGCTAGCGAGTTTGCGGAGGATTTCGGCATCGATGGGCACAGATAGCGCAGGCAGAGCTCTAAGGAGGCACGTCCGCCATCTTAGTGTGCAAGGCCACGCCCCCCTTCAAAATGCCTCAAATTACTTTGTTTAGGTGCATCTGCCTAATGATTGCAGCACATTTGCTTCATATTAGACCACAATAATTATAATAAATGTATTGTAAACTTTCTTTAAGTCTTTCTTAAGTTTACTATAGGCATGCATGAGTACGTAAGTGAGTAACAAAAGGGAGGGTCCGTTTCCACAGTGCCCTTGGGGATAGATGGTCGTGTTTGAGGTTGCCGAAATCACCTGTTACTCCGGGAAGATTAGGAGTTCAGGTGAGGCACTGTGAGCTTGCAGGATTAGGCCAAGAGGTGCAGACATTGTAGAGAGACTCTGTCCCTAAACTCTGACATCCTGTCATCCTATCATCCTAACACACAGTTCTGCTTTACCAGCGCAATCTGTGCAACAGGTTCAACCATTATTACTGTGTGGTTATATGATTATATTATTCTACTCCTACCTAACACTACCTATCCTATTGAGAGCATAGTGGGATACTTGTCAGATACCTTGAGATAGCCTAAGCTCCCATACCTGACTGTCCTGTCAGGTATGGGACACAAACCCAACCTGTGTAGAATGGTTAGCATCCATCTTTTTGGCAACAGTCTTTCAGTGTGTGTTAAATTATAAGACAAAAACAATTCTGCTCCGTTTAGATATTTCCACGACACACAGTTTGATTTTAAAACCTGCAATTTCCACTCAATTGCATGATCTTTCTCAGTTGACGTTGCCCATGCTTTAAGAGACACTTGCCATTAAGTGTAACATAAAATGCATATGATACAATATTTTTCAGAGAATATCTGTGATTTGACAATGCAGTCATGCCATTGTCCACAACAGCCAATGCATTTTCCAAATTAATCCTGTCAAGTTGTCTTAAGCGTTCAGCAGCGTCCTGCTGAGAAGTTTTCCACAGTTCATTGTAAGTGGCGTATATGAATCTACATGACCAAGGACCCAAGAAGAAATCTTGTAAATCCATGTCATCAGAAAGGAAATATTAGATGTTCCTTAACTGCAGATAATGTGGAATGTTGTAACCATTGCTGAGTTGAAGCAGCTGTGGGGTATCAAAAAGAAGAACAGCGAGGCTTGGCAGTCAGGAACAGTTTAACTTAATTAAACAATAATGTCCTGGAATTGCAGCCACATCTACAGCTTTTTCTTGAATTCACTTTGCATTCGGTACATTCTGTATGCCCGGTGCAATAAAGGGAAGCTTGTGCCCCTTTGGACAGGAAATTCTGGTACAGTGGGTCATAAAAATTGTGTTTAGATAATTTATCCCACTCTTATAGAAGGGACCATAAATACCAACTGGATGTCACATTCTGAGGTGGTCCAGGTGTGTTGTGTGTGCTTCCTGCTATGCACTGTTTGGACTTTATCTGATGAGTGCAACTGACCGGCTGCTCTGGCATCGTCCTTGGACGGAGTGCATGCTCTCAGCTGTGAATTTATTTGTGTTTGAGTGTGTGCATCGGACTTGTTTCTTTAGGTACTAGATCCTGGGACCACATGTGATTTTTCTGTTGCAATCTTCTTGGTGTGTTTGAGGCTTGTTCCATGTCTGGTGTTTCCATCACGGTAAGGGCAAGGGATGAACAGAGGTCAACTGTGTTGTGTTTATTTGATAAATGGTCACTCTGCCCAATTATACTTCTTAATCAATAGGCCTTCCAGAATATTCCTTTGTTCGATGAAATCAGTTGAGGTGTGGATATCCAGTGTAACATAATTCACTGAATGGCCTATTTAATGCTTCACCATACCTTAAATTTTTTGTGTTTACAAGCGCTTCGTCAGCAGGGTGCCGACAGAAACTAGAGTGCTGCAAGGCGGCACCGGGATACAGCATAACACTTCCTGCAAAAACCAAGTAACCGATAGTACAAATTAGCAAAAAAATATTCACCAGGAGAAAGCAGAATATAATACTGATTTATTGACTCTCGCACATTAGACTGAGCTTAGTTGGGACAGACTTTTAATCACAGCTGCTGGTCCAGAATCACAAAACAATAATCACTTCAGATGAAGGAGCCATTTAATTAGATGAGGTGGAAAGGTGGAAACTGAAAGACAAATTATGCCAACGTAGCATTATATAAAAAACACAACAAGTTGTGTGTGTGTGTGTGTGTGTGTTTGTCTGTCTGTCTCGTGTGTTTTTACAGAAAACATTCACGTGCTCTCCGGCTGCTGACATAGGACCCGGGTGTGGCTGGTTGATCTGTATAGGTCTGGGAAGGGGTGGGGTGTGTGAACTGCGGGCAGGAATGTGCAGCTGGGGCAGACAGACACCATCTAATGCAGAGGATTTTCAGTCCAGGCTGAAGGCCTGTCTGCATGGCTTGCACTCGCGCCACTGTCCATCCACAGACTCCCTGACCCTCCTTCAGACTTTTCTGGCTGTTCAGATCAAGGCATTACTTGTCTTTCATGACTGCTTCGAAATCCTCGGCAAGTAAGATGTCCTGGAAGTCCTGCTGCTGCTGCTGTTTTTATGCAGCTATTGATCCTGGTGACTGCTCTTTGGAACAGCACGGGAGGGAGGCCAGATTGCAGAGCGACCGGTTCTCCAGAATCCACGATCCCGGGGGTCCAGAGATGTTGTAGTTCTGTGTTGGAGCAATAGGAGGCAGCCATCACCTTTGTGTTCCCCGCATCACCTGCACATGAGGAACGAGCACCATGATTGCTGATTGCAGGACAACAACCTCCTTGCTGATTGGCCAAAATAGCTTCAGAGGTGGGGAGATTAACAAGGTTGGTTACAGGAGAGCTCCTGCCCATTGTCTTCAACAACCTTTATTGAAAACGGTAGCTTTCTAATTAGGCTTTTATGTCCAACTTGGAAGCGTTTTAGTGAAGAAAAAATCTTATGTCCTATTCCTCTGTTCCATAGTAACACTTTCAGCAGTAGGATGCATTTTGTAAAACTAACGTGTACACTAGGTGTAGACATCATAAGTGTACCATTTGCGAGTCAATGTAGGTAAGTACACGGATATTTTAAATTTAACAAAATCAATTATCGCATGCATCAGGTTCCTGGCAGCCACATGGGCTGGTCAGCTGTTGCAGGGGAGTTGGGGAGGCGGGCCAGTCGGAGCCCAGCTCAGCGGCTGATTACTATGGCTCAAAGAGTCTTTTGCCGCTGATGAAGACATGGGTGGGGCTAGAGGGGAAGCAGATGAAGCTTTGATGCTGCAAATAAAATGAAAGTGCGGCGCTTGGAAAATTGGCAGCACCATTGTCCCAGGTGGGCTCGTAGTTGAGCCTGCATTCGGAAAAACTCATTACAGAAAATAGAGCATGCACCATGTTTCAACCAAGTAAAGGTGCTAGTAGCCAGGGGAGGATACAAATGGCAACATGCCCATACTAAGGATGGACTAATAAGCCTCATAATGAACCGTACAGAACTACCACAGATCTCCGCAGACAAGCGCCTGCACACTGGCTCAGGCTCGACCTAATAAAGGACTGTACCCGTTCCAGAGACTACTCTAGATGAAATGAAAAATACGTTTTCCTTCCCAGTCCCGCTTTCATAACAAAGGTTTTTGATTTGTTAACAAGCAGACCCAGTTCAGCCTTGAAAGTTGAATAAGAGCCAATCAAGCGCTCTAGGGCCAGGGGTGTCCTGGCCATCAAAACCGCATCATCTGCATAGAAGAGAGCAGTCAGCGATAAGCCACCTGCTGATGGAACATCTCTGCACTGTGCAGTCAAAACTTCATTACATTTATTGGTGTACAAGGAAAAAAGAACAAGGACAAGGACACACCCCTGTCGCACCCCCTTTTTAATTTTAAATATTTCCGAACATTCCCTCTGTTTACCAAAACTGACTACTGCCCCTGCCTCTCTATAGGTCTCCCTAATATAAAGAATTATGGAGTTGTCCACGCCCATCGCCTCCAAAAGAACCCACAATTTTGAGTGGTTTACACAGCCGAAGGCCGCGGATAAGTCCGCATAAGCCATATAAAACTGGCCTTTTTTTGCACAAACATATTTTGCTGCAAGTAAGGGTTAATTTTGTCCGTGGTCGATCGTACCCATCCCCTTTCTAAAACCGTATTGTGTCTCAGCTAAAACATTATTAACAAATGCCCACTCCTCTTGTCTATTTTGGAGCAATCTCTCCATTAGTTTGGCAGCGCTATCCAGCAGGGAGATTGGGCGGTAATTTACCGGATTCGAGGGATGCCCCTTCTTATATATGGGTATAATCACGGATTGTTTCCAAGCTACCGGGGTCCCACTTTGGAAACTGTATTAAAAACTTGGGTCAAGAGTGGAACCCAAACATTTTTATGTACAAAGAAAATATCCCCATCTGACTCTGCTGCCTTTAGGGCAGGCGATTGAGAGAGTGCAAGCTCAATTTCCTCTAATGAGAATTCTATCTCCAGATGGGCCGTCATCAAGTCCTAAGGTTTTTTTGTTGCGCTATCCATCTCTACATTAAAAATGCTCTGGAAGTGAGACCCCCAGGTCGATTGATCTATATGAATATCAAGAGAGAGGCCGCCCTGATCCTGCTGAAAAGGGGCATTTACCACCCTCCAAAATGCCTTGCTATCTTTACTCCTCGAAGCCTCACACAAATTTACCCATGATTCATCCTGTAACTTCTTTTGGCTCACCGCCCTAGCTGTCTCATAGTCAGCTCGTAGCTTCCTTATCAAATCTTTGTTTCTGGGACTTGTTTTAAGAGCAGTGCGGAGATCTTTGGAGGCATTTGAGTAATTTGTCTCAAACCCCCTTATCGTCGATGGAGTGTTTCTTGTAGCTGGATGTAAAAGATTAGAACTTATAGATGTTAGAATTTTACTAAATGCTATTACTACTTGATGACTATCAGTGTTGGTGTCTTAGCAGGATTCAGTGTCAGGTAACAGCTCCTTTACATCCTTTGGGAGAAAGGAAAAAGGGTTCATTTTCTCCCATTTAAGAGTAGATCCACTCTTCCTACTCCGAATCAGTTTTGGGGCAAATATAGAGCTTGACTTAGCAGAAAGAGGCCGAACAAAACAAAAAAAGCATGATCACTGAACTGTGTCAACGCGGCTATGGAGGACTTAATTCATCTCTTAAAATTAGTCTGAATAATTGTAAAATCAGATGTCAAGGTAACTCCAGTAAGTTGAAAAGTGGGGAGGGGTTGACCAGTCATGGGGTGATACAGGTTTATTACAACTAGGTCCCAAGTTAATGAAAAACAGTTTGAAATGTTTGCGTAGTTATGATGCATAAAATGGACTAGCAACAAATCATTAGTGTGAGTTACCCCACAAATACGTTGGTCTGAATTGGGGCTACAGTACACATGAAAATCCAGAGCTCAAATAAAAAAAATTTAACATGATTGGTATGTTAACAGAGTTTCCAATATTCCTGCCAACTCATCTGTCACCTGTGTACAATTCTTAAAATTATCTTTATAAAAATGAATGCATAACAAATCAATTTTCCCAGAACCTTCAGCCACGATGACATGAAAATGGGGCGAGTTATTGATAAAGGTCAACTTACCTAGGGTGATCAGGTTTGCTGCAATTCTGTTTAAGCCTCCTTTAGATCTGCCTGCTGCTGATGGAACAGCTGGCGTAACAAAAGAGCTGTAGCCGTTTATAGATAGACTGCTCTGTCCAATTTTCCTGAAAGCAGATAATATCAGAATTCGTAAACACTTTATACCAATTTTGATTATCCTTTTTGTTTTCATAGCCCGCTATATTCCTAGAGAGAAACTTTATATCACTTAGGGACTCCTGCGACCAAATTGCTGTTGGTACTTATGAGAAGGATGATGTAGGGTCAATTGGTAAGGATGTAATACTGCTTAGTGGATCTAAAATAACCAACTGAACCCTCTCCACGGTTACCAAACCAGAAACCATTTGAAAATCGTTATAAAGAACAGACTGAGGAGGCAAATAATTTAGTGGAAAGTTCAGTCAATCACATGCCTCCATATCGTCCAACAATGGGTACCTATTTGATAGAGCAAGGGCATCAAAAGCCACCTGGGCAGGCTTATGACCAGTTCTCACTAAAGAAAGGACCTGAGTGAGTACGGTGGAAATACATACTGGTGCGGACCTTTAAAAAATGCCAAACGAGACTGCATAAATCTGAGAATGTAGTGAAGGGGCAAACGGTAAACTCCCTAATGGGTCTCTCACTAGCCATTCATTATCAAAGGTTAAAATAACCAGTCATTATCGGTTGTTTTTACATCAGACCCAATTCACTGCGTTCTTCTGGCCATTATCAAATGATTTTGGATGAGATGACCTTGATTAGAGTTTTGAGTCATCCAGTGTCGAGCCTTGGCCATCAGCTGAAGTGAAGATTTTCTAAGATTAGGACGTAATAAAGGCACGTTGACTAAAATTTGAACATAGTGACAAGCTGCAGGAGGGAAGTTCATGTATTGTTGATTTGGTCTGCTATTGGCCTGAGTAGACGGGAGATTTACCATAACCTGTGGTCTTGATAAGTCGTGTGATTGCCCCTTACCCATAGAATCTTGTAAGGTCACCTGCGGTGGGCAACACCTAGGGACCAAATCTACATGGTCTGGACCTATAGGATCCCTGCTGGGGGCCAACTGATTTTCAACACAAGGATGACCAATGGAAGTAGAGGGTGATTTAGCTAACTCACGACCAAGGATCATGTTTTCACAATTAAAACGCAAAGTATGACTTTCACAATTATAGTTTTTTAAGAGTTTTACAGACATCAGAGGGGATGACCTTAAGTGCAATCTATAGAATCTAAACGGGCATAGATTGGTTGCAAAAGTTGTTTAAAGTTATCAAGAAGATCACACCAATATGAGGGAAATGTAGTCTCTGAATGTTGCTGGCCATTCATACATGTGGAACTCGCTGGCATAGCGGCCTTTCTGATCTTGTTGGCTGGTCACATGGAGGGCAGTATCGCATAACCTCTTTTTCATTTACCATTTACAGAGGTAGCGTCAGTCGGTTTCCCACTAAATGTAGAGGCAGGCTGGGAATGTTCGGGGGTTGGTACAGAGACTGCCGGAAATTCTGGAAGAGAAACCCCATATAGTTTCTTTACACCGCCTTTAGTTGGAGAAACAACTTGATTAGATGACTGCCCTATCCCTGACTCCAACGAAATTCTCTTTTCTGAAAGTATGATTTATCGATGTTGCCTTGGCCAGAAAGGTATCTAAAGAGGTAACAGTTACCGCCTCTGTTGCTCTCAGCTTTTTCTTGCCCAAGGTGGGCCTGTAATGGGGGAGTGTAGAAGTTAGAGGGGGGGGCCCAGCCCAGCCTCAGACGGGCATGGAGGGTCCGCCCTTGGCCCGAGCGAGGCCCATGCATTGGTACCACACTGCTGCCTATAAGCATCTCCGGGTGCCGGAAGAGTGATGCTTTGTGCAGTGGAGCCTGGGGGCTGTAGTTCGTGCCCTGGCTCTGCTCCGATGCGGCCCCCACAGCGGGACCTAACTGCTGCCTTTAAGCGGCTCCGGGTTGCGGTAAGAGTGATGCATTGTGTGGTGGAGCCTTGAGGCTGTAGTCACTGCCATGGCTCTGCTCCGATGCGTCCCCGACTGCTGGACCTCACTGCTGCCTTTAAGTGCCTCTGCACACAGGAAGAGTGACGCAGAATGTGGTGGAGCCTATGACCTGTAGTCAGTGCCCCGGCCCTGCTCTGATGCATCCCCAGGGAATCTCTAATAGAATGCTCTACCTTGCACTCACTTCAATTGTCCAACTTAAGCATAATTGGAGACTTGAATCTTTTCTTCATCTTGATCTAGTCAACAAGAAAGAAATCCAGGACTTTACTAATGACCTGGCCCCTTTCCAATTAGCTCAGTTAGTAAAACATTCAGCTATGAGGCCGGCCATCTTCTGGACCCTTTTTTTCCAACCTGGCCACCCTTCAAACTGCTCCCCCTGTTCCAGTGACCTGATAAAACCATTATATGGTGCCTATGACCATTGATACACCTAGCTTTGAAAACAACATTACCGGTAACCCCACAATGAGAAAGCAGTAGCATAAACTGGACCCTTTTGCCTTTTCAAGGTTTATCGAAAGGAGTGTGCCTCTATTAGACTCCAATAGAGAACGGGCGGAGACTTCCACCAAAGCATGGAAATATTCTCTATTGTGAACAACCTGATTAAACCCACCTCCACTCCTGGATTAGCAGAAGCTTCTAACAGCCACTGCAGCAAGCTTGGTCAATTATCTTTATCTTTACTTTAACAGGGGTGCGAAAACAGTCAAACCTGTCTCTCTTGATACAGTGACCTACCCCTCGCAATGGGCTCCCTTGGACCAATTGGCTCTACTTGACGCAGATTCTATTTCTACCTTAATGCATCAAGTGAAATCTGGATCTCTGGATGATCCATTTAAACCTGAATATATTTAAAAATTTCAAGAGAGCGTCACACCCATATTTCTAAAATTAGCCAAACTTGCTGAGCTCTGAAGAAGTATCAATATCATGGGAACACGCCAAGGTTATCCGTCTTCTAAAAAAGCCTTCGCTAAATGCCACTCAGCCAGAAAACTATTAACTCATTTCTCTTCCGTCGTTTCTGTCCAAGGATGAAGAGAAACATGTAGACAATCTCCTAACCAAAATATTAGAACAATATAAAATGTTAGATTGTTCCCAAAATGGATTTAGAACATACAACACCGAAAGCGAAATTGCTCTTTTAACAGTTACTGAATCCCTTTGCAGTACTGCAGATGCCGGCAAATCCTAGGCTCTGATACTCATAGATTTAAGTGTGGCCTTCAACCCTGTCTCACATGCAATAATATTAACTCGCCTCACTGACCTGGGGGTACAGGGCAAAGGTCTGGCCTGGTTTACCTTCTTTTTAACGGAGTGGTCTTCTAAAGTTATACCCCCCTTTCGTCTCATCACAAAGAGGACTGGCTCCTGGCATCCCTCTGGGTTCGGAACTCAGTCCTACCCTTTTTATTATTCACATCAGACCTCTGGTGGAGGTAGTGAAATATTTTGGAATATGGCCAAATGGATGCACGACAACTGTTTAAACTGAACTAAAAAAACAGAGATCCAAGGAGTACCCAGCCTAGCTGCCTGGATGCAATTTTACATGCCCTCCAGAACACTACGCTCCACCAATCTATACCTGGCCCACATCCCTCGTCACAGCAGAGCCAGAACGGGAGGTTCTCCTTCCATGTCTAAGCTCCGAACCGATGGAATTCTATGCCTCCTAACCTTAGAAAGCTTTTCCGCAAACAGTGGAGGACACAGCTCTTCTCCATCTGGACTGACAATTTTGCCTCTCTGCCACTGTGTTTCTTAGGATTCTTTTATGTCCCTTGATGATATTGTCTGACAGGTGGACCCTCACCTTCCCCTCAGGCCAGGCTGCCTTCAGGTGTTGTGCTTTCAAAGGCTCGGCTCCCCTCTTGTAAAGGGTGAAAGTGGTAACACCCTTGCAGCAAGTGCCTTTATCAGCCGCAGTATTAATATATAGTGCACACCAATTCCCAGCCCAGTAAAGGCCTGAAACAGACCCAAAATGGAGCATGTACCTGCATGTTATATACTTCCTAGAGCGTTACCTTTATTATATACTTCCTGGAGAGTTACCTTTATTATATACTCCTTTATTATATACTTGCTGGAGCGTTACCTTTGTTATATACTCCTTTATTATATACTTCCTGGAGTGTTACATTTATTATATACTTCCTGGAGCATTACCTTTATTATATACTTCTTGGAGTATTACCTTTATTATATACTTGCTGGAGCGTTACCATTATTATTTTCTTCCTGGAGCGTTACCTTTAATATATACTTCCTAGAGCGTTACCTTTATTATATACTTCCTGGAGCGTTACATTTATTATGTACTTCATGAAGAGTTTTCTTTGTAATGCAGCCTTGAAAGTGTTACTGCTGTTATACAATTCCTAAAACTGAAGTGACAGCAACACATCCTGAACCATCTCTTCTTACACAATCCCTTCTTGTTTAACCCCTTCGCCGCGGGGTTAATTCCCCCACGGCGCTGGGGGAGGGAGGGTGCACGCAGCGCCACGGTGCTTGTGTCGAGCTCGGCTTGTCACGCTGCACGGTGGTGCTGTGCTCATTACGAGTTAAGCTCGTCATGGCCACACCCGTTCCCGTGGAACGCTAAGCACAGCAGGGGAATTATCCCCAAGTGTGAGCGCCGCGCGGGTCATGACAAGCTCAGCTCGTCATGAGCACAGCGCAACCCTGCCTCATGACAAGCTGATGTCGTCATGAGCACGGGAGGGGTTAAATGAAATCTTAGCGATGTGCGTCTTCGTAAAGCTGTACCTCTAGCAAGTGGGCACTCCATGTGTGCTCTTTCTGTACTAAGTTACTGTGTAAACACCGAAAAATCACCTCCTTTTCTGAATTAAGTAAAATGTGACATGTTCTATAGAACATTTAGTTAAATATCTGTGTATGGTGAAATATCTCTTGGTAACTTTCGTTAATGGTAATGACTAGATGTCTTTTACAACTAGTTAAGTATTGTGTATTCACATGCTCTTACATTTCCATTTAGTGATTTTAAATCTCTTTACATCCAATAGGAAACCAGCCTTGAATGCATAAATGATCGTGAATAATGACAGTAATCGTGAAAATCTGAAAAAAGTGGTTAGAAAAAAAGAGTTCCAATATTTAGGAAAAGGTCTGCATAGAGACTGAGGAACCTGAACATAAACTGATAGATCCTGGAAGAGGCAGTCAAGAGCAATTCAGTGGATGTAAGAGTCTGAGCTGTGCACCTCCACGCAACAGGACTAAGAAATGACCTCTAGAAAATTAAGGCAACAACACTAACAAACCACTTCCTGTATAAACAGGCCTCCACAACCAGCTTTGATCATGTGTTCGGTATGAGGTAGACACAACATTTCTCTGCTTCCTGTAATGATGGCAGACCACCATTCAGCGTGCTAGGTGTATTGTAAACTGTTTCTGGCCAAACCACAGGAACAAGAGAAAAGCACAAGGGAGAGGAGCCAGACAACTGAAGGGTACAGGAAAGAGAGGGTCTCTGATCTACAACAGACTGTCCCAATTTGCTTCGACCCGAAGAAGACTGATCTTCACTCATGAACATGTGAAGCCATTCCACAATATAAAAACATAACCACCTACAAAGAAGCTTTACTTGCCACAATTATAATATATGTAGTTGGTGAGTCTTGTATTTCATTGTGAAATCTGATATTAACCATCCAAAATACCACAGACATACAGGGAATATGAGAATAACACAAGTGCTTTATCAACCATGTTAGCTCCTCGGGAAACGCAGTCATGGGATGCAGACAAATATAAACACGACCCAGAGACACTAACCAAGAAAGAAAAATCATACACAAGCAGCAAGAGCTTTAGTTTGTGATCACTACTAAAGAGCCATCAGCAAACACACGCAGGAAAAGCAACGTGCAATTGCAATGAATGTGTGAAGAACTTTAGTCAGTTAGCACTCCTAAAAGATCATCAGCGAATACACATGGGGGAAAAACCGTACCATTGCACTGAGTGTGTGAAAAGCTTCCGTCAGTTATCACAACTCCAAGTTCATCAGCGAACACACACAGGGGAAAAACCGTACCATTGCAGTGAATGTGGGAAGGCATTCAGTCAGTTATCAATTCTTCAAAGACATCAGCGAACACACACAGGAGAAAAACCATACCATTGCAGTGAGTGTGTGAAGAGCTTCAGTCAGTTATCACAACTCCAAGTTCATCAGCGAACACACACAGGGGAAAAACCATACCATTGCAATGAATGTGTGAAGAGCTTCAGTCAGTTATCACACCTGAAAAAACATCAGCAAACACACACTGGGGAAAAACCGCACCATTGCACTGACTGTGTGAAGAGCTTCAGTTATTTATCACAACTACAAGTTCATCAGCGAACACACACTGGGAAAGAAAAACCATACCATTGCAATGGTCACTTATCAATTCTTCAAAGACATCAGCAAACACACACAGGAGAAAAACCATACCATTGTAGTGAATGTGTGAAGAGCTACAGTCAGTTATCACACCTGAAAAGACATCAGCAAAAACACACTGGGGAAAAATCGTACCATTGCACTGAATGTGTGAAGAGCTTCAGTTATTTATCACAACTCCAAGTTCATCAGCGAACACACACTGGGGAAGAAAAACCATACCATTGCAATGAATGTGTGAAGAGCTTTAACCTGTTATCAAATCTCCAAAGACATCAGCGAATACACACTGGGGAAAAACCATACCATTGCAGTGAATGTGTGAAGAGCTTCAGTAGGTTATCACACCTCCAAAGACATCAGCGAACACATACTGGGGAAAAACCATACCATTGCAATGAATGTCTGAAAAGATTCAGTCAGTTATCAATTCTTCAAGTTCATCAGCGAACACACACAGGGGAAAAACCATACCATTGCACTGAATGTGTGAAGAGCTTCTGTCGGTTATCACACCTACAAAGACATCGGGGAACACATACTGGGGAAAAACCGTACCCTTGCAGTGAATGTGGAAGTAGTTTTAGTGATTCCTCAAATCTCAGGATTCATCAGCGAACACACACAGGAGAAAAGCCATTACAGTGCTGTGAATGTGTGAAGAGCTTCAGTGGGTCATCAGACCTACGAAAACATATTCAAACACACACTGGGGAAAAACCATACCATTGCAATGAATGTGTAAAGAGATTTAGTATGTTATCAAATCTTCGAAGACATCAACGAACACACACAGGAGAAAAACCATAGCATTGCAATGAATGTGTGAAGAGCTTCTTTCGGTTATTGGCCTACAAAAACATAAATGAACACACACTGGGGAAAAGCCATTCCAATGCAGTGAATGTGTAAAGAGCTGTAGTGGGTCATCAGACCTACAAAAATCAATCAGTCAATCAGTAAATCAATCAATCAATCATTTGTTAAGCGCCCTTCATACCCAAGAGGGTCTCAAGACGCTGGGGGGAGGTGGGGCCGCTACTGATCGAACAGCCAGGTCTTTAGTATCCTCCTGAAGGTCAGCAGGTCTTGGGTCTGTTGTAGGCTCAGTGGGAGTGTGTTCCATGTCTTGGTGGCGAGATGGAAGAAGGATCTCCTGCCGGTGGTTGTTCTTCTGATGTGCGGACGGTGGCGAGTGAGAGGTCGGCAGAGCGTAGCTGGCAGTTGGGTGTGTAGGAGGAGAGCCGTCTGTTTAGGTAGGCTGGGCCGGTCTTGTGGAGTGCTTTGTGTGCATGGACGGGAGGCCAGTGCAGGTTTCTCAGATGGGGGGTGATGCGGCTGTGTCGTGGTATATCGAGGCTCAGTCATGCGAGGCGTTTTGGATGCGTTGTAGTCGATTGATGAGCTTGGTCGGGGCTCCTGCGTAGAGGGCGTTTCCGTAGTCGAGTCTGCTGCTGACGAGGGCCTGGGTAACTGTCTTTCTTGTATCTGTCGCGATCCATCTGTAGATCTTGCGGAGCATGCGTAGGGTGTTGAAGCAGAAGGAAGAGACGGCGTTGACTTGCTTGGTCATTAAGAGCGTTGAGTCGAGGATGTGCGTAGTCGATGAGGGTCGGGGCGGCCCCAGTGCCATTGGCCACTAGGAGTCATGCCAGGCTGATGGGTTGGAGCCGAGGATGAGGACCTCCGTCTTGTCCGAGTTCAGCTTCAGACGACTGATCTTCATCCAGTCGGCGACGGCCTTCATTCCTTCATGGAGGTTGTCTTCGGTGGTGATGGGGTCCTTGGTGCGGGAGAGGATCAGTTGAGTGTCGTCAGAGATTATGTTGAGGTTGTGCTGTCAGGCGACTTGTGCGAGCGGGGTCATGTAAATGTTGAACAGTGTCGGGCTGAGGGAGGATCCTTGGGGAACGCCGCAGATGATCTCGGAGACTTCGGAATGGAACGAGGGGAGGCAGACGCTCTGGGTTCTGCCAGAGAGGAAGCAGGTGGTCCATTCCAGAGCCTTGTCTTGGATCCCTGTGGTGTGGAGGCGTGCGTGTAGTGTGCAGTGGCAGACGGTGTCGAAGGCGGCAGAGAGGTCTCCCCATTGCAGTTTCCCCATTGTCTAGCAGGGTCCTGATGTCGTCGGTGGCGGCGATGAGGGCGGTCTCGGTGCTGTGGTTGCTGTGGAACCCTGACTGGGAAGGGTCCAGGATTCTGTTCTCTTCAAGGTATCGGGGTAGCTGTCGGTTAACGATTTTCTCGATTACCTTGGCCGGTAAGGGGAGTAGAGAGATGGGTCGGAAGTTCTTGAGGTCTCTTGGTTCTTCCTTGGGTTTTTTGAGTAGGGCGTTGATCTCGGCGTGTTTCCTGCTCTCTTGGATGGTCACGGTCTCAAGGGAGAGATTGATGATGTTGCGTAGGTGGGGTGCGATGGAGCTGCTTGCTTTGTTGAAGACGTGGTGCGGGAATGGGTCTGACGGAGAGCCGGAGTGGATTGTGCTCATGGTCTTGATGGTGTCATCGATGCTCACGCTGGTCCAGGCTAGCAAGGGGACGTGGTCCATGGTGTGCAGAGGGTCTGTTGTCTTGCTGTTTGTTTGGGCTGTCTCGGTGTTGAAGCTGTCGTGGATGTCTGCTATCTTGCGGTGGAAGAAGGTGGCGAGGGAGTCGCACAGGGCTTGTTACGGCGGGATATTGTTGGTGTTGGAGCTAGCGTTCGAGAGTTCCTTCACGATGTTGATGAGCTCCTTGCTGTCGTGTGCATTGTTGTCAAGGTCGTCTTTGAAGGAGGTCTTCTTGGCAGCCCTGATGAGGTGGTGGTGGTTGCGGACGGCGTCCTTGTGTGCTGCGTGGCTGTCCAGAGTTTGTTCACTGTGCCATTTCTTCTCTAGTTTCCGGCAGGCTTGCTTGGAATCTAGGAGTTCTGGGGTGAACCAGCTGGCCCTCTTGCTGGTGTCTCTGTGGGGGGGGCTTCTTAAGCTGAGCCAGGGTGTTGGCACAGTACTCAATCCAGCGTCTGATGTTGTGACTAGCGACGTCGGTGTTGGAGGGTTCGGTGGGTGGGCTGAGAGCGAGGTTTGCATGTCTTCAGTGATTTTGCTCCAGCAGCGGCGGGGGATCTGTTGGGTGCGGTGGTGTGTGGTGGGTTTCTGGAGGTTGATGTGGATGCAGCGGTGGTCGGTCCAGAGGAGTTCAGTGGTGTGGCTGACGGAGACGTGCGGGCTTGAGGAGAAGACGGGGTCGAGCGTGTGGCCGGCGGAGTGGGTGGGCATTGTGACGAGTTGTCTCAGTCCGAGGTTGGCGAGGTTATCGATCAGGGTTGTGGAGTTGTTGTTGTTCTCAAGGTGAAATTTCAGGTCTCTGAGGAGGATGTAGTCAGTGGAGGTCAGAGCGTGTGTGCTGATGAAGTCGGCGATGGAGTCGCTGAACTGGGGGCGGGGTCCAGGGGGTCGGTAGACGAGGGTGCCTTTGAGGGTGGAGTTGGGGTCTGTGTGGCTCTGGAAATGCATGTGTTCGGCGGTGCTGAGCGCGTCATCTGTGCTAGTCGAGACCCTGATGCTGTTCTTGTGGACGATAGCGATTCCTCCTCCGACTCCGTTGGTGCGGTCTCTGCGGGTGATCTTGTAGCTGTCTGGGATGGCTATGGCGTTGTCGGGTGCGGAGGAGTTGTTCAACCAGGTCTCTGTCAGGAAGGCGACGTCTGGGGAGGTAGTGTTGAGCAGGTCCAAGAGCTCGAAAGCGTGTTTACGTGCAGAGCTGGTGTTCAGTAGTATGCATCGGAGGTGATCAAGGTCTTTCTTGGTTGGGTGGTTCGTCGGCTCTATGGCAGGTGTGCGTTTCGGGGCGACCTTGAAGCAGTTGTGGGTACGTCCAGGGTTGAGAGCGTGCAGAGTGCGGGCGTCGTAGTGGCGGCGGTCGTTGTGGTGGGTACGGGGGCCAGGGGTTCTGGCGCTGGGCGCAGTCCAGATGCGGGCGGGCACAGACGGGCTTGTCATGCACCAGCGGCGCTACCGCGCTGAGGCCGGCATGTGTAGGGAGGTGGGAGTGAGGAGCAGCTGGGAGGCGGGAGGCAAGGCCAGCAAATGGGCAGTCAGGTGGGCGGAGCCGCAGGGGACGCAGCGACGGGGAGGTGAGGGGCCACGAAGGAAACAGAAGGCAAAAGTGCACAGCAATTGAGGGGGAAACGAGTGGCACAGAGGGCAGAAAGGTCATAGAAAGGGCAAAAAGGTCACAAGAATACAGGGGGAAACGAGTGGCACAGAAGGCAAAAAGGTCACAAGAAGGGCAAAAAGGTCACAGAAAACGGGGGAAACGAGTGGCACAGAGGGCAAAAGGTCACAAGAAAGGGCAGAAGGTCACAACAAACGGGGGAAAATGAGTGGCATAGAGGCTGAAAGGTCACAAGAAAAGGCAGAAAAGGTCACAAAAAACGGGGGAAACGAGTGGCACAGAAGGCAGAAAGGTCAAAGAAATGCAGGGGCAACTAAGCAACAGAAGGCAGAAACGGGCAGAGAGACATGGGGGCCGCGAGGGGAGCAGAAGGAAAAACCGTGCCGAGAGACACGGGGGCATCCAGGGAGAGAACAGGCACAGGCGGTGCTGTGCGGAGGGTGAGCGATCTACCTGGAAGGATCAAGGGTCGCTCTCCTCACCGCGCAGCGGCCGGCCTATATAGGGGGGTGGGAGGGAGGAGCAGCTTGGAGGCGGGAGGTGGGGGCAGAGAATGGGCAGTTATGGTAGCGGGGCCGCAGGGGACCCAGCGGCGAGGGGCAACAAAGGAAACAGAAGGCAAAAAGGCACAACAATTGACGGGGAAACGAGTGACACAGAGGCAGAAAGGTCCCAGGAAAGGGCAGATGAGGTCACAAAAAACGTAGGGAAACGAGTGGCACAGAGGCAGCAAGGTCACAAGAAAGGGCAGAAAAGGTCACAAAAACCAGGGGGAAATGAGTGGCACAGAGGCAGAGAGGTCACAAGAAAGGGTAGAAAGAGGTCACATAAAAAACAGGGGGAAACGAGTGGCACAGAGGCAGAAAAGTCCCAAGAAAGGGCAGAAAAGGTCACATAAAACGGGGGGAAATGAGTGGCACAGAGGCTGAAAGGTCACAAGAAATGGCAGAAAAGGTTACAAAAACGGGGGGAAACGAGTGGCACAGAGGCAGAAAAGTCCCAAGAAAAGGCAGAAAAGGTCACAAAAAACGGGGGAAACGAGTGGCACAGAAGGCAGAAAGGTCACAGAAATGCAGGGGCATGCCTCTCCTCATACATCGAGGACAATGGCCTTTTAGCTTCCCACCAGGCGGGCTTCCGTCCTGGCCATTCTACAGAAGCGGTGGTTCTAGCGGTCTTAGATGAACTCAAGGGCAAGGCAGATGTTAACCTTCCCCAAGCCTTGGTACTTCTCGACTTGTCCGCTGCGTTTGACATGGTCGACCATTCCATTCTTCTCGGCCGTGTCTGCGCAGCGGGCATTCGGGGCGCGGCCTTCTCCTGGCTAGCATCCTTTCTTCAGGATAGGCATCAGGCTGTTCATCTCTCCTGTTTCTCTGCCCCCTCTTGTCCGGTCACCTGTGGAGTTCCTCAGGGCTCCTCTCTTTCCCCTCTCCTCTTCAATCTGTACATCTGTCCCCTTGTTTCTTCTCTTCTCAAGCTGGGGGTCTCTGTATATAATTACGCAGATGACCTCCAGCTTGTCTTTGATCTGTCTTCTTCTCCCGATTCTATTCCCAAGTTCAGTTCCACCCTTATCTTTATCTCTTAGTGGATGAGCGCCAACCATCTTAAGCTCAACCCCGATAAGACGGAACTTGTCCTCACGGGTGGCCCTTCTAACCCTTGGTCCCCTGCACATTGGCCCCCTTCTTTTGCCCCCCCCCCCCACGCCCTCTTCCTCTGTTCGCACCCTTGGCATTAAAGTCAGCTCTGACTTAACCATGCACAGCCAGATCAGCTCTGTTGTGTCTTCATGTTTCTTCTCCCTCCGTCTTATTCGGAAAATATCTCGCTTTTTCACCATCGACGCGCTTAAAACCATAGTCTTGGCTTTAGTCATCTCACGCCTCGACTATGGCAATGGCCTGTACGTGGGCATCCCCTCCCACGAATCCCGACGATTACAGGCCATTCAAAACCAGGCTGCCCGTCTCATTCTCTCCCTCCCCAAATCCTCTCACATTACCCCGGCTTTGAAATCCCTTCACTGGCTCCCCATCCGCTTCAGATCCCTTTTCAAACTTGCTTGCTTTGCCTTTCGCGCCCACTCTCGCTCTGCCCCTGCTTACATCACTTCCCTCATTTCTTCCTATGTTCCCAGTCGCACCCTCCGCTCTTCCTCTCTCTCCCTTCTTCACATTCCCCGCTTCCGCAAATCCAGATCCGGGGGCACTCGTCTTTCCGTCTTGGCTCCCCAGTTCTGGAATAGTCTCCCACTTCATCTTCGCTCCATTCCTATTTTTAGCCACTTCCGTAAAGCCTTAAAAACTTTTCTTTTTTCTTTGGCTTTCCCTTCTTAGATCCCCTTGTGTCCCCCTCTGTGAGTTCTGACCCAGGTCCCCCAGCGCCAGGAAGCCGCTTGGCAGCAGTGCGCTTTATTAAATATTGTTTTCATTTCATTTCATTTCAACAGAAGGCAGAAACGGGCAGAGAGACACGGGGGCCGCAAGGGGAGCAGAAAGAAAAAACAGAAAGAGAGACACTGGGGCAGTGAGGGGAGAAGAAGGTAAACCGGGCAGAGAGACATGGGGGCAGCGAGGGAGAGAACGGGCACAGGCGATGCTGTGCGGAGGGGGAGCGACCTACCTGGACATATTCAAACACACACTGGGGAAAAACCATACCATTGCAATGAATGTGGAAGTAGTTTTAGTGATTCCTCAAATCTCAGGAGTCAACCATCTGATTGCAATGAATGTGGAAATAGTTTTAGTCGTTCCTCAAAATTAAGGAATCATCAGCGAACACACACAGGGGAAAAACGTTCAAGTGCAGTGAGTGTGTTAAGTGCTTTAGTCAATTATCAGAAATACAAAGACAACAACGAACACACACAGGTGATAAACCACTACCACTGCAGTGAATGTGAAGGTAGTTTTAGTAGTTACTCAGTATTAAGGAACCATGAGCATACACACCCAGGTGATAAACCCCTACCACTGCAGTGAATGAGGAAGTAGTTTTAGTGCCCCTTCAACATTAAGAAATCTCCAGCGAACCCACTTAGGGGAAATGCCATTCAAGTGCACCACACAAACACAAACAGGAGAGAAACCATACCATTGTAGTGGATTTGGAAGTGTTGTCGGAAGAATTTATAGCTAACTACAGAGATTAGTGGTAAAATCTATAAACACAGCACAAATGAATACGTTTAACAAGCACAGACTGGAGAATATTTCTAGCTGATTTTGATGTTTGGTAATTTTGTGCAATAACTGGTTCAATGACAGCTGCTAGAGAACAACGTCCAAAGACACAAGAAGTCAAAGTAGGAAATTATGACCAGTAACTGAGAGTTAATGCTTGCAGCGCACAACATTTACCTCCGAAGCACTGACTTGGGAGACATGATGCTCAATTCACTCATCACATGCATCTGTTAATGCACCCACCATAGTAGCACTTCCCCAGAGGTGTCCAATATCAAGCTGGGACCCTTGGGAAATTTGCTGGCTCACCACTGACTGTAAATGATTCGGCCAGATTAATTTGATATGAATATATTTTAGACCTTTCTTATTTACAGAGAATCAACCAACCAACTCCTAACTGGTGAAAGGACAGAATCCGTGCATGATGGTGAAAGTATTGATCAGAGAGAGAGCTGACGAAAAGTTTAGTTCTTAATACGTTTCTGAAAGATTGACAGATAAGTAAAGAATCTTGAGCAGTAAAGAATTCCAGCACTTACAGTCCAGATCTATCAACTCCCTACTTTACATTTGTTGAACCTTGTCACTGGAAAAACAATCTGGATTTGGAAGTAAAGGAACAAAAAAGATACTGATTTTTGATACAAATGATATTCAGGTTTGTTTTTACAAGTAAAAATAAACTCTTGTTTCATAAACTGCCGGTGAATGAATGGGCATAAAAAGTATGTGCTGCCTCGTGAGCAAGCAGTGAAACTTTGTGATGCAGTTGGGACGTCCTCCGACCACAAATAAGATGGATCGTAACATTCTGAATCATCTACAAGGTGCTCTTGTGTTGCTGTAGCTGTCAAATAAACAGTGTTCTTATAGCCCAGACTTGCCTAGAGGAAGGAGTTCACCGATATAATATGCACATCAGAAGAGAGGATACATCTCCAGTAGCCAAAGATAGTAGAAATGAATGCTTTCCACCAAGTTCATTTTAACAAATTGTTGAGTCTAGGATGTTCTTTCTGCTGTCGACCATCATCATCATCACTACACCACCACACAGCCAGTCAGTAACAGGAACGAGACTGCTCTTCAGCACACCCATCCTTATACATTACACACTACAGGGGTTTACCCCAGGGCCAAACTCACTTTACTTTCACGTTAACAGCAACAAGTTCTAAACTGAACAAGTGGTTTGCATGGCCATTAGTGGCATAAGAAATTTGAAACCCGAAACTTTATTAATCTGTATTAACAATACATAACCAAACATCCAAACACCACCCATGTATAGACATCCAAGAGCCTTTAAAAACCACACTACAGACGTATGTACCCGGATCAAACTCAATTTACTGTAACAGTAACATGAACAAAATTATGGCAGAGCAAGAACAATCATGAGGATATGAAATTTACACAATGATGACTAGATTTTACATATTAATACGAAATGTATGTTTTTAGATATGTAATAAAACATTACATTTATTTGAATTCATGGTATTTGACTACTGATTGTATAGGAGATCTTAAATGTGATTTATTCCCTAAACTATAAAGATAATTTGTGAATCTCGGGAGACTGTGTTATAGTCAACTTTGATGACCCAGATACAGCTGAGCACATTTGCTCCTGGGGTACGCCTGCAACGAAAGATGGGATTGATACAAAGACTCTCCTACTTCTACCCCCCAACACCCCGCTACAATGAGGGTCCAGAATGGAACTGGCCCCAAGTAGGAAGCTGGGACACGAGAAGGGACTGGGTTGACTGGTCAGGGTACGGTAGTAGAGATCCCGGCCCTACTGTAGGCTGGAGAGGGATACCAGTCGCAAACAGATTTAACTGTTTAGAAATGGTCGATTGACTACCATTGCGTACTGGTCAGGGAACTAGGGGTCAAATGCTTTTAGGGCTTAAACCCCTACAACCCCCTCAACCACCATCAAGTTACTTGAGATCCTCCTCCATAAAAATAAGCCCTGACAAGACCAGGGTACAACAATCAAAACTATCTGACTCCCCCTCAAAAATAATCCCTGACGTAATAGAGTCCCCAATCTCTATCACTGAATCAAAAAAGCCACCTTGTATTGTGGGGAAGGTAGCTCCCGCAAAGAATGCAGAAGTAGGCTCACCCCAAGTGAACTCTGTAACTGCTGATGTATCCTCCAAAATACATCCTACTGTCCCGGAGTTAGATTTAAATGCATTTTCTGGTCCACTAGTCCCCATTTCCTCTTCTGAAACTAGCGACCCGACAATCCTTACTTGGCCCCTTTCCGTTTTATTCTGGAACGTTGCGGGGCTCCGTTCCAAGTTAAAACACAAACCATGGCTAGACACAGTTAGAGTACACCAAATAATATGCCTGCAGGAAACCTGGGCCATTGACCCACTGCATATTGTAGGCTATAAAACATACCATGTTCCAGCTAGCTCCAAAACTCTTGGCAGACCTAAGGGAGGTCTTGCAGTATATATTGCAAACAACTTACCTTCTATGGACATCATTGTTCTCCAGTCTGGCGAAAATTTTCAAATCCTAAAGGTCACTTTCAATAAATGTATGGTGTATTTTTTGTTTAACTTTTACAACAATCTCCAGTTAACTGAATGTGTAAAAGTTTTATCCGAAATTACTTCTTTCTTAATTGATCAGCGGAACAAACATATTTCTATTATTTCCTATGTGATTTGGGGGGGGGGGATTTTAATGCTTCATTATGTAGCAACTATAAGAAAGGTATCTGTGGTCTCCAAGGTAAAAATGGATGCTGCCTGACTCATTTCTCACATACCAAGCTAGGTAACTGCCTGAATGAGTGTCTATTTTCACTAGAGCTGGAATATGCGAATAACATTGTAGACCCACCTGCTGATTTCTTGCCTACATTTCATGGTAGGGGTCTATCAAGTGTTATCGACTATATTCTATGCTCTCAGACAATAAAGGGACAACTGCTAACTTTTAAGACAGGCTCAGATATCAGCAGCGCCCACTTTCCTAATAGTGTTAGCCTATTAATTAAAAAGGCTTCACCCTATCAAATTAGGACTAGTTTACTGAATCAACATATGCTGTCCATGGATAAAGTAAATGGCTTCTCTGTGAAATGGTCTAAAATCGACCCAGCAGCCATTACCAGTAAAGTGGTTTCCAGAGCCCTCCCCTGGATGAACAACTGTTTAGCACTAGACTCCTCTCCTCAGATGATCATAGCTAGCTTCTTAGAAATTAGTAGAACCATACGGGCTGAACTGACGGGTACCCAAAAATCTAGAAAACTGAACGCCATGGGCTGGTTCGATTCAACCTGTTGTAAAGCCCTAACGGACTTAAAAAGAGCACTTCATAAGCAAGTAAGAGATCGCGTCGAAATCACTAAACTTAGAAAGGCCTATAAAATAGCACAGCGTAATCGTAGAGCCGAAATAAAGAAGAATTTGTGGGCACAATTACATGAGAGCTGCCAACGTAACGACAGTTCTCTGTTCTGGCGTACGATAACATCTCCTTTCCTGGTAGACGCCTCATCCGTTCAGCATCTCGATGTGGCAGTGACAGCTGACGAGTGGGTGGCTCAATTTTCTAAAATATTTGGTGGTCCCCCTGAGGACATTACCAACGAGGGTCACGTGGCAGGTGACCGTCCTGGGGACCCGATTCTTCCCATTGATCTTCTCTTTGATCACAAGGAGGTCATCAATGCGTTGACATCTTCTAAAACTGGCAAGGCCCCCGGTCCAGATGGGGTTCCACTAGATATCTTTCTACATACTGTGGAACTTTGGTCACCTCTTGTCACCCAGGTTATGGCAGCAGTCGCGAAAATAGGCCTAATAGATTCATGGTCCACCTCCATCTTGCTCCCAATTTTTAAGAAGGGCGAACGCAACAATCCAGCATGCTACAGACCCATTTCCCTCCTGGACTCCTTGGGGAAAGTCGCTGGTCGGCTGATCCTGGAACGCCTCCAGGACTGGGCGTCTACAAATAACATCTTGACAGACCTCCAGTATGGGTTCCAGGAGGGTCTTGGTACTGTCGAGCAGGCATTGAACCTCGCCCTTCTGATTGGTAAATATGTGGGGGCTAAAGGTGGTAACCTGTATTTAGTCTATGTTGACCTTAGCGCAGCATTTGACTGTGTTATTCACTCAAAGCTGTGGTCCATCCTCGGAGAAATTGGGGTAGATCCCCCTCTCATTCAATTTCTCCTTGAGCTCTACACAGACGCCTCTGCATGTGTCAGGTACGGCATTGACGGTGACTTATCCCCCTCATTTCCCTTCAACAAAGGTGTTAGACAGGGCTGCGTCCTGGCTCCCTTCTTATTCAACCTATACACCAACGGGTTGGAAGTGGCTATGCTTGAAGGGAGTCAGGACCTTCCTTCTATCAATCGCCCCATTCCCTCTCTGTTATATGCGGATGATTCTGTAATTTTAGCTAGAACCCTAAACCAGTTACAAAGACAGTTAAACAAATACTGTCAATTTATGTTTTCTTTGGGTTTAAAAGTAAACAAAAACAAAACCTTTGTCATGCATTTTGGCCCCAGGGCGAAGAATTCTAAACCAATTTTTATTGATGATGTTAGGCTGGAATGCACCAGGGAATAACCCTATTTAGGAATCTTAGTGGACAACAGATTATCCTCTAGTCTTCGTGGTAGTACGTAATGACGTAGAGCGCGGGTGCCATTTTGGGAGCACATTCCAGCGCCCAGACCCGAGCGATACGGACAGGTTCCTGACGCTCTCTTGAGATAATTAATAAATACTTCAAACCTTTCCCCAGTAGTGTACGCTTCATTTAGGTGACTCCCCTCATCATTACAGTGGAGACGAGGTCGCGATTTCAACAAAAAAAGGAAGGAAACACCAGGACCCACCAAAGTAAAAGAACCAGGGAAGACACGAGGAGCAGTGACCCAGGGGAGGCAGTGCAGGCAGCAAGAGAGCGTGGCAGTAGACAACACCACCACAGGCAAGCACCAAGAGCAAGTGCAAGAAAGGAAAAAGGGGCAGGAAACCTCATAGAACACGGAGGTAGGAGGGCAGCCCCATCACAAGCAGAGCAGACCTAGCACCCCACGGGGGAGGAACAGGCACGACCAGGCACCACAAGAGCGCGCCAAAGAGGGAGGCAACTCACATAGGAGGACCAACAACCATAGGAAGGAAAGAGAAAAGCAGAGAGGAATCCCGCCCCACCAAGAGCATCGTCACTCACTAAAGCGCCTACTGAACATCCAGGGCCCAGTTAGAACAAGTGCAGCACGGAGAGGAGGGTGCCTGGGAGCCCCAACAGAACCAGAAACGCAAGCCCGCCAGGCAGTCCCAGGGGAGAAGAGGCAGTATTAGAAAGACGCGCTGAAATGTGTGTGCAGGCGTCTTCACTAACGACTCCAATCCCATTTCTACACAAACCGGGTAAGCCCTTGATGAAGTGAGAGGATTGGAGAGAATATTTCATGAACTACTTAGAAGCCCTAGAGGATGAAGATGGAGAAGAATTTCCCAGCAAGAGGAGGAAGAGAATACTATTGCACAACTTAGGTCAAGAAGGAATCAGAGTCTTCCAGAATCTAGTCCCCACTCCACAACATGCCGCGGACGACGACGTGTGTTTCGGCACGCGATAGAAGGCCTTAACAACCATTATAGACCGGCGGTGTGCACGTCCATAGATAGATACAACTTCCAACAGAGGAAACAAGCGACGGGTGAATCGATAGATGACTTGTCGCAGCATTGAGGAAACTAGCAATCACGTGCAAATGTGGCGCCCTGCATGATGAGTTTATCAAAGACCAAATAGTCATGCACACGACTAACACGAGGATCCAAGACAAACTAGGGGTGAACGGTGACGGTACCCTGAAGGAAGTCATAGCCATGGTGAAAAAGGCGGAACTTTCCAAAAGATGCGCAGACGCAGCGAAGAGAGAGACCGCCACGAGGCACATGGTCAACAAAGTCGACGAAGCAGAGCCACCAGAGAGAGGCAAAATGACGACAGCGGAAGGGAAGACGCAAAACAAATGGACCACACGACCCACACAGCCAAAGAAACCGAAAAAGAGGGCACAAACATGTGCTACAGATGTGGAAGCCAGTCCCACGCGGCATACGTCAAACGTTGCCCTGCATTCTGAGCAAAATGCATGCAGTGTGGAATCATAGGACACTTTGAAATGGTGTGTTGTCGCAAGTTGAAGAGACCAACAGTGAAATACGTGACGCAAGACCTGGGAACAGAAGAAGAAGGAGGGATGCAAGAAGAAGACAATGTACTGTGCGTGGAGGAACAAGTGCTAGGCATTGACTGCTGACACTCCAGGAAACCACAATGTGACATGGTAATAGGAGGTGTACCGATCAGGATGGTAGCAGATTCGGGTTCCCCGTACACCATTGTACAATGGACAGTGTGGAGCGAAAGCTTCAAACCTAGCCTGGGATCGCACCTCGAACCTCCAGACACACTCCCTGTAACGTTGACAGGAGAACCAATTCCAATGGTAGGGTATCGAACCCTGAAGTTTGAGTTCAAAGATCGCAGTGCAGAGTGCAAACTATATGTAGCAGAGAAGGGTCCGTCTGTCCTCGGGTAGATGGATCAAGGCGACTTGGGCATACAATTGAACCAGGAGGGGACGCGCAAGTCCTGATGACCAGCACGGAGCATCAACCGAACTTCAAAAAGATGAAAAGCAATTTCCCCACAGTGTTCGGAGGAAAAGTGGGTAAACTAGCGAAATTCACGCACAGAATAGATCTCAAGGAGAACGCCACGCCGGTTTCCCACAAAGTAAGGAATATACCCATAGTGGTCAGGGAAGCAGTACAACAGGAGTTGCAGAGACTGGAAGACAACAGGATCATCGAACCAATAAACTGCTCAGAATGGCTTTCTCCGTTGGTGGTGGCGATGAAACCTAATGGCAAGGTCCGGCTATGCGTGGACTTACGCGAACTGAACAAGTGCATCATTGTGGAGAAATTTCCGTTCATTTTTTTTTTCTTTTGTCCTCATAGATGCCACCAGAAAATATCAACTCTAGATGGGCTTTCTTAAGGCCACTATCATAAACCAGCCGATTCCTCCCTGGAGTCTGTGGATAGCCAGTGGAGATCGCCCAGAGGTAGGTTGTTACCTGATCCTACTCCCATTCACAATGTATCTTGCCACTTAGGGAGGACAGGACCACTAACCTCTGGCATAATCATTAGACTCATTGGAGGTTATCTCTCAGACCATGCGTTTAAGGCAGACCAGATTTTGATGGCGCTTTCCCCACCACATAACATGTCTAAACGACAAGCCGCCATTATGTTTCTTAAGCAGTCTACAAATCTGGGGGGATTTACAGACTTCCACTCCCTACAGATCTCCCTCCTGTCAATAACTATGACGTAAAAAATAAACTGTACAGTACAATTTCTATTATCATAATCAGGGGGAAGGCCAACAAAAATCAATCTAGTGCTGCAAGTAATTGGGGATAATATAACCTCTTCTAGGAATTCACACACCTCACTCCAGTAACTCGTAATTTCAGGGCAGTCGACAAAGATGTGTCTGTCGTCTGCAGCTGGAGATTTACATCTTGGACAAAAGTATACTTCTGCTGAGAGCTTAGAGGGCTTCGCTGGAGTCCAATAAACCCTGTAGAGCGTGAACAGGTGGTTCCTCCTATGGTTGGACGGTTTTATGATATTCTGAGAAAGTGTAAACGAGTCCGTCCACACCTTCAGCACCTCCCCTGGATTTTGCACTGTAAGATTATCCCCGAGCTTGGTAGTTGTTGGACCCGGCCTCGTGGCGTGGTCCTACCCCTCCCGCATGGCGGGCCCGGGACGACATCGGCCCTCCATCGACCGCTGTCGCCCCCCTGGCACCACCCTCCATGAACTCTCAACGAGAGCAGCCACCCTAGCAACCCACGGCTCTCCCCCCTGGAACACGGCGAACCCTGCACGCCCCAACTCTGCAGGTCCGGCTACCACTCCGGACCACCATTTCAGGCCCGACTCCATCTTGGGCCCATCACGTCCTGAGCACGTGCCTCGGCCCGACCCCGGCCAAGGCCCCAGCGAAGCCCCGACATCGAGGTACCAAGATCCCCCCAGGTGGTAGTGTGGCCACTCAACAGATCTAAGAGGAGGGGAGTTTCGATGGGCCTCCAGCCGTCCCCGGACGCCTGGTATCGATCGCCCTCCGGCCTACCTGGGCGCTGGCTCCATCCCCCTGCTGGGTGTCTGGACACCCTCATCCCGGCCGTCTGACCCCCCAGGCGCGAGGGTCCGGACATCAAAGGACTCCAGTCCTATATCTGGGCTAGCCCTGGATTAGGACACCAGTTGTATCCTGGAGTCGAGAGCCCTGCTGACGCTGTCGCGGCTGACCCCGAAAAAGAACTCACTACCTTGAACCTTGAAACCATCCTTGGAGCCTGCTGGCGCTGCCGCGGTCCATCTTCGCTGAAACCATCCTTGGAGCCTGCTGGCGCTGCCGCGGTCCATCTTCGCTGAAACCATCCATGGAGCCTGCTGGCGCTGCCGCGGTCCATCTTCGCTGAAACCATCTTTGGAGCCTGCTGGTGCTGCCGCGGTCCATCTTCGCTGAAACCATCTTTGGAGCCTGCTGGCACTGCCGCGGTCCATCTTCGCTGAAACCATCCTTGGAGCCTGCTGGCGCTGCCGCGGTCCATCTTCGCTGAAACCACCTTGGAGTCCTGCTGGTGCTGCCGCGGCTCGACCTTGCGGAACCCCCCAGCTCGAGGATTGAGAGCTGTGCGCAGGGTATCCCTGTACCCAACCGGTACTGAGACTGTCCCACTACCCCCTGTTCCTGGTTACCGAGAGTTTACGGATCCCTCGATCCGCTTGTACCTATTGCCGAAGATAATCAACCTTTATTACTGATAAAGCCTAAGAAACTATGCTCTTGTGTGGTATCCATTTGTAGTGGTGTGATTGCTCTGCTGTACGATTATAGGAGAGGAACCTCACCCAGGAGGCCTCTCGACAACGCTCGGCCACTTCCAGAAGGAGGGGTGGGCCTAGGGGTGGTCAGTCAGACATCTTCTGCCTCCGCCGGGACCGCCTTTCTAACAGTAGTTTCAGCTCCTAGATTGTCATTTGCTCCCACAAGTGTATTGTACCAGAGCGCAGCTTCCCCTTTCCATCCAAAAATTGGGATCTCCTCTTCGTTAACCCAACGCTGCCTCCCCCACCAGTAAGACAACTGATAATATTTGAATCTTGTAATGTAGCCCCCTGTTATGTTCGATAAGGATTCCCAACTTAACAGTGCCGAGTTGTTACACAGGTACCCCCATTTCATAAGGCCTGCCGCTCTCAAAGATAGAGCCAATCTATCTAATAAGCAATCCGGTGTACCAGGGGAATCCCGAATTGGGGCTTGTGAGTGGTAGTAGGGTATGTCAAAAATTTTACGCATTGACTGCCAAGTATTGAGTGCTGTCCTTAAAAGTTTTAAACGAACGTTTAAAAAAAACTTCTGATCTCCATATTTATGGAGAAAAAAGACTGAAACATGCAGCAGGTCCAATAGCATAGCCTGAAAAAGTCTACCATGGGATGAAGAGTCCAACTCATTTGCCAGAAGTCTGAAGTTCTTAAACTGAAAAGCATAACAATAAAAAAGTAAATCGGGAAGAGCCAGTCCGCCTAATTTCAGTCCCCTTCTTAGTTTCCTCCTGGCGATCCTTGGTGACTTAGTCACCCAGATGAAAGAGCCAATCCTTCCTTGGAGGTTTGAGATGTCCTTTTTATTAAAAATTAGAGGGATTGAGTTAAATAGAAAAGTGGCAGGATTATCATCTTGACTAGATTTACTCTACCGTAGATGTTAAGTGGTAGAGTGTTCCATCTAGTCAGTAGATTCCTTACTTCTTTTACCACCTTCTGCCAACTAACTTTCGGAATGTCTTCTAAGTTTTGGGTAAGGAAAATTCCCAGGTATCTGATTTTTAATATGGCTTCTGGTATCTGGGTTATGCTGTTCCAAGTCATAATGTCTGTTTTGTCTTTATTAATTCTATACCCAGACACTGTACCAAAATCTTCAGCCAATTCGAATAATCTGGGGATGGCCTCTGCTGGATTGGATGTGCAGAGAAGAAGGTCATCAGCATATAATGCTGTCTTAAGCACCAGATCACCCATTTTGAACGGTAAGATTACCGGATCTGATCTCAGGGAGCAGACAAAGGGCTCGATATAAATATCAAAGAGAAGGGGGGATAGGGGGCAACCCTGCCTCGTTCCCCTTGAGATGTTAAACCATTCGGTTAGGCAGCCATTAACCAAAACTTTGGCCCGGGGGCCCCTATACAATGTCGCAATCCCTTTAATGAACATATCTGGAAACCCAAATTTTGCCATGGTTTTCCATAGGAATAGCCAGTTAACTTGATCGAAGGCTTTTGCTGCATCGATCGCAACAATGGCGAGCGGCAGTCCCCTGTCCATTGCCATGTCTACTGCTCCTACGACTTGAAACGTAAGTTTGTTGAGTTGACGGCCTGGGATGAACCCCCTCTGGTCAGGGTAGATTATTGATTTAATTATTTTTGCCAGCCTAGATGTAAGTATGCCAGAGTAGATTTTCAGGTCAGAATTGAGGAGGGAAATAGGTCTATATGACTCTATTTTTTTAGGGTCTTTATTTGGTTTTGCTATCAAGGTGATAGTAGCTTCTGACCAGGAGGATGGGGTATGCTCCCTTTCTAAGAAAATTTTATTAAAAAGTACCAGTAGTGGGGCTATAACTACGTCCATGTTATCCTTGTACACCTCCGCTGGCAGGCCATCCGGACCAGAGGCCTTATTCCTGGACATCTTTTTTACCTGGGCCCGTATCTCACCCTCCGTAATCTCCGTGACTAAAAAGGCTTTATCGGATTCACTCAACTGGGGTAACTCTCTCAGGGCCCACCATTTTTCCAGTTCCTCCACCCCACACCTGTTTTCCTCACCATATAGATCTTCCATGAATCCTCTAGCCTCTCTCCTGATCTCAAGGTCTTCTGTTATGAGTAGCCCGGAGTCTCGCTCAATTAGTGAACTAATGTTGTTCCTGTTCCTCTCGGTCCTGGCTTTCCAGGCCAGGAGTGAACCACACTTCTCTCCATATTCAAAATTACGGAGCTTGCTTACTTCCCACTTATCTTTATTTATCTTGTCCGCTCGTGCTTTAAAGCCTGTCTGCAACTACAGGAGCTCTTTTTCAAGAGCCGGGCTCCTGCTTTTCTCTTCCATTACCGCTAACTGAAGCTGTTGTTCCTTCTTCTTATTCAGGTCTAAATCCTTAATATCTTGTTCTTTCCAGAGTTTTCTTTTTAGAGCGATGTGTGAACCAAGGATACCCCTCAAGTAAGACTTGAGGGTGTCCCAAACTGTCTGTTCTGAGGCAGTACCAACATTAAATAAGAACAACTCCGACAGGCTCTCTCTGATTTTAATTTTAATCTCATCATCTAGAAGGATAGTTCTATCTAGAGTCCACCTGTATTCTGAGTGGTTAGCCTTAAAGTTAATTTTTAATTCAACAACAGAATGATCTGACAATCCTATAGGAATGTGTGAAATTAAAACAATATCAGGGAGAAAAGCTCGGTCTAAAAGAAAATAATCTAATCTGGAGTATTGTTTATACTTTTTGCTGTAAAATGAGTACTCCCTGAGGCTACCATGCTTGACTCTCCAGGCATCCTGTAGGGTAAAATCTTTCATGATGTTCCTCAAGGCTAAAAGAGATTTATTTGGTGTATTATATTTGGCATTTGAAGTACGATCTAGCTGAGGGTCCAAGATAAGATTAAAGTCACCTCCCAATATGACTGGGGCCGAGTTCTGTATCATGTACTCCTCCAACTTTTGAAGGAAGCCCGGGTTGTCATCATTAGGGCCGTAATAGACAGCAGATTGGAAAATAGAACTACCAATGGAGAGGACTGCCACCAACCATCGCCCAGGCTGATCGGTTTCTCAATTATGGACCCTTATTCCCTTATTGGCACGCACAATTGTGGCTACTCCTCTGGTCGAACCTCTTTGCCTGGAGCATAGGATTTCCTGAACCCAACTGAGTTTCGCAAATACTTGGCTTCATGCCTCTGCTTCAAGGTGGGTCTCTTGTAAAAGATATACATGTGCCTCAATATTTTTTAAAAATTTGCACACTCTGTGTTGTTTCTTGCGGCTTCCAATACCATTTAAGTTCCAAGAGAGGAATTTTATTGGTAGGGTATCGAGCCCTGAAGTTCGAGTTCAAAGATCGCAGTGCAGAGTGCA
The DNA here is from genome assembly GCF_964263255.1 of Lissotriton vulgaris. Classification (NCBI taxonomy): domain Eukaryota; kingdom Metazoa; phylum Chordata; class Amphibia; order Caudata; family Salamandridae; genus Lissotriton; species Lissotriton vulgaris. The sequence goes on along the minus strand of NW_028251874.1, from coordinate 2,158,223 downwards.
AACTATATGTAGCGGAGAAGGGTCCGTCTGTACTCGGGTAGATGGATCAAGGCGACTTGGGCATACAATTGAACCCAGGAGGGGACACGCAAGTCCTGATGACCAGCACGGAGCATCAACCGAACTTCAAAAAGATGAAAAGCGATTTTCCCACAGTTTTTGGAGGAAATGTGGGTAAACTAGCGAAATTCACGCACAGAATAGATCTCAAGGAGAACGCCATGCCGTTTTCCCACAAAGTAAGGAATATACCCATATCGGTCAGGGAAGCAGTACAACAGGAGTTGCAGAGACTGGAAGACAATAGGATCATCGAACCAATAAACTGCTCAGAATGGCTTTCTCCGTTGGTGGTGGCGATGAAACCTAATGGCAAGGTCTGGCTATGCGTGGACTTACGCGAACTGAACAAGTGCATCATTGTGGAGAAATTTCCGTTACCACGGATAGAAGAAATACTGGCAAAAACAAAAGGGATAAGATGGTTTTCCACCCTTGATCTCACTTCAACCTAGATAGCCCTGAATCACACAAGCCGGAAACTGACATCCTTCATAACACCCTTTGGATGCTACCAGTTCCGCCGGATGCCCTTTGGCCTGGCGTCAGTAGCGTCAGTGTTCCAAAAATAATTGCACGAAGTGTTCGGAGACATAGAGGGAGTACAGTACTTCCAAGATGATATCTTGGTGATGGGCAAGGATCAAACTGACCATGACAAGAAGTTGGCAAAGGTGTTGCAAGTCCTAGAAGGAAATGGCCTGACGGCCAAATGGGAAAAGTGCTGTTTCGGTAAGATGTCAGTCACCTACCTAGATCATGAGATCAGTGAACAGGGCATTACACCCAAGCAAGCTAACGTCAAAGCGATATGTGACGCACCAGCACCAAAGAACAAAGAGGAAGTGAGGTCATTCTTAGGGATGGCCGAGTATACAGTAAGTTCGTGCAAACAACACTACAGTTGTGTGCAGCTGCACCACATACAACCAGCGGGTGACATCTGTTACCATCAGAGAGGTGTGTGTGGTGTGTACTCACACACACAAGCACACATCTAGAAAGCCCCTCTTGTCCGACCACATGCATCTGCCTTTCCCTGGGTTGCCCAGAAGTCTTTGCACACAGTCCCTGCATTACTATGTTGTTGGCACGCGCTCGCACACACATACATCACACAGACCCACCACACACCTGGTGCACCAAGGCTGTTCACGAGCATCCACCCAAGCAGATGGCGTTCTGTCTGGTTCAGATAATAGCATCCTTTAGCATGCATCCAACACTCGCATTTCACGAGTGTGTGCACTTACAGCATGCCGCCTTCGGACTATTAACAAGTGTGTGCTTGCTCAGGCGGCGTGCATAACCTGCCATAATTGTGCAGAGCATTCTTTCAAGTCGCCACCCGGAATACTAGTACAAAATGTGAGGAAGGGAGTAATTATGCGGAAGCGTGAGAATAATAGCCAGTATACAGTAAACGGTTCATCCGTTGCTGCCGCAGGGCGGTAGAAGAAGCAAGCCGTTCATTGGCTGACACCAAATAGGCTCTAGCCTTGCATTCAGAGTGGGCACACACTCGCCACCCCTGGTTTCACAAGAGCGTGCACCAGAAACCACACTTCTTGGGTTTTTCATAAGTGAGTTCTGTAGTGTCGCGCTCTAGTCTTCGCGGTAGTACGCGATGACGTAGAGCGCGGCTGCCATTTTGGGAGCGCATTCCAGCGCCTAGATCCGAGCGATCCAGACAGGTTCCCGGCGCTCTTTTGTGATAATTAAGAAATACTTCAAACCTTTCCCCAGTAGTGTACGCTTCATTCAGCTGACTCCCCTCATCATTATAGTGGCGACAAGGTCGGGATTTAAAAAAAAAAGGAGGGAAACACCAGGACCCACCAAAGTAAAGGAACCAAGGAAGACACGAGGAGCAGTGACCCAGGGGAGGCAGTGCAGGCAACAAGAGAGCGTGGCAGTAGACAACACCACCACAGGCAAGCACCAAGAGCAAGTGCAAGAAAGGAAAAGGGGGCAGGAAACCTCATGGAACACGCAGGTAGGAGGGCAGCCCCATCACAAGCAGAGCAGACCTAGCACCCCACGGGGGAGGAACAGGCACGACCAGGCACCACATGAGCGCGCCAAACAGGGAGGCAACTCACATAGTAGGACCAACCACCATAGGAAGGAAAGAGAAAAGCAGAGAGGAATCACGCCCCACCAAGAGCATCGTCACTCACTAAAGCGCCTACTGAACATCCAGGGCCCAGTTAGAACAAGTGCAGCACGGAGAGGAGGGTGCCTGGGAGCCCCAACAGAACCAGAAACGCAAGCGCGCCAGGCAGTCCCAGGGGAGAAGAGGCAGTATTAGAAAGACGCGCTGAAATGTGTGTGCAGGCGTCTTCACTAACGACTCCAATCCCATTCCTACACAAACCGGGTAAGCCCTTGATGAAGTGAGAGGATTGGAGAGAATATTTCATGAACTACTTAAAAGCCTTAGAGGATGAAGATGGAGAAGAATTTCCCTGCAAGAGGAGGAAGAGAATATTACTGCAAAACTTAGGTCAAGAAGGAATCAGATTCTTCCATAATCTAGTCCCCACTCCACGACAGGCGCTGACGACGATGTGTTTCGGCACGCGATAGAAGGCCTTAACAACCATTATAGACAGGCGGTGTGCACGTCCATAGATAGATACAACTTCCAACTGAGGAAACAAGCGACGGGTGAATCGATAGATGACTATGTCGCAGCATTGAGGAAACTAGCAATCACGTGCAAATTTGGCACCCTGCACAATGAGTTTCTCAAAGACCAAATAGTCATGCACACGAATAACACGGGGATCCAAGACAAACTATGGGTGAACGGTGACGCTACCCTGAAGGAAGTCATAGCAATGGTGAAAAAGGCAGAACTTTCCAAAAGATGCGCAGACGCAGCGAAGAGAGAGACCGCCACGAGGCACATGGTAAACAAAGTCGATGAAGCAGACCCACCAAAGAGAGGCAAAATGACGACAGCAGAAGGGAAGGCGCAAAACAAATGGACCACACGACCCACACAGCCAAAGAAACTGAACAAAGAGGGCACAAACATGTGCTACAGATATGGAAGCCAGTCCCACGTGGCGTACTTCAAACGTTGCCCTGTATTCCGAGCAAAATGCATGTATTGTGGAATCATAGGACACTTTGAAAAGGTGTGTTGTCGCAAGTTGAAGAGACCAACAGTGAAATACGTGACGCAAGACCTGGGAACGGAAGAAGAAGGAGGAGTGCACGAAGAAGACAATGTACTGTGCGTGGAAGAACAAGTGCTAGGCATTGACTGCTGACACTCCAGGAAACCACAATGTGACATGGTAATAGGAGGTGTACCGATCAGGATAGTGGCAGATTAGGGTTCCCCGTACACCATCGTACAATGGACCGTGTGGAGCGAAAGCTTCAAACCTAGCCTGGGATCGCACCTCGAACCTCCAGACATACTTCCTGTAACGTATACAGGAGAACCCATTCCAATGGTAGGGTATCGAGCCCTGAAGTTCGAGTTCAAAGATCGCAGTGCAGAGTGCAAACTATATGTAGCAGAGAAGGGTCTGTCTGTCCTCGTGTGGATGGATCAAGGCGACTTGGGCATACAATTGAACCCAGGAGGGGACACGCAAGTCCTGATGACCAGCACCGAGCATCAACCGAACTTCAAAAAGATGAAATGCGATTTCCCCACAGTGTTTGGAGGAAAAGTGGGTAAACTAGCGAAATTCACGCACAGAATAGATCTCAAGGAGAACGTCACGCCGGTTTCCCACAAACTAAGGAATATACCTATAGCGGTCAGGGAAGCAGTACAACAGGAGTTGCAAAGACTGGAAGACAATGGGATCATCGAACCGGTAAACTGCTCAGAATGGCTTTCTACGTTGGTGGTGGTGATGAAACCTAATGGCAAGGTCCGGCTTTGCGTGGACTTACGCGAATTGAACAAGTGCATCATTGTGGAGAAATTTCCGTTAACACGGATAGAAGAGATGCTGGCAAAAACAAAAGGGATAAGATGGTTTTCCACCCTTGATCTCACTTCAGCCTATCACCAGATAGCCCTGCATCACACGAGCCGTAAACTGACATCCTTCATAACACCCTTCGGATGCTACCAGTTCCGCTGGATGCCCTTTGGCCTGGCGTCAGTAGTGGCAGTGTTCCAAAAACGTTTGCACAAACTGTTCGGAGACATAGAGGGAGTACAGTACTTCCAAGATCATATCTTGGTGATGGGCAAGGATCAAACCGACCATGAAAAAAAGTTGGCAAAGGTGTTGCAAGTCCTAGAAGGAAATAGCCTGACGGCCGAATGGGAAAAGTGCCATTTCGGTAAGACGTCAGTCACCTACCTAGGTCATGAGATCAGTGAACAGAGCATTACACCCAAGCAAGCTAACGTCAAAGCGATATGTGAATCACCAGCACCAAAGAACGAAGAGGAAGTGAGGTCATTCTTAGGGATGGCCGAGTATACAGTAAGTTTGTGCAGCATTTTGCCACCAAGACTTATCATCTGCGCAAGCTCATACGAGACAAAACAACGTTAACATGGACAGAAGAGGCACAAGGAGACTTTCAGAAAATCAAGGAAGAGACCAGCAAAGCAGTGCCTCTTCAAGGATATGATTCACAGGGACAGTCCGTATTGACAACAGATGCAAGCGAAAAAGGACTAGGAGCAGTCCTTATGCAAGAAAGGAAAAATGAAGAGATGGCGACCATCAGTTTTTCGTCCAGGTCCCTATCACCAACAGAACAGAAATTCAGTGTGATAGAAAAAGAAATGCTGGCAGTTGTGTGGGCCATGGGGAAATTCCACCAATTCTTATGGGGTACGAGGTTTCAGCTCAAGACAGACCATAAACCCCTGGTCAAAGTTCTCACGTCCTGCGGTCACGCTAGCGCTACACCCCGCATCGCCAAGATGACTCTGAAGCTGTTAGACTACAGATATTACGTGGAGTACATCCCAGGAACTAGGAATAAGGTAGCTGATTATCTCAGCTGAGCCTCAGCGATGGAGGAAGCGCAGACGAGGACGAAGTCCATGTAGCTTTTGCAGAAGACCCGGAGAAAGTGATAAGCTGTCAAGAATGGGAAAAGCCTACGAAAATGATCCAGGCATCAAAGACGTTAAGGACTTCCTGCTACAAGGATGGCCCGAAAAAAAGCATCTCGGAGAAGAACTCCGGAAATTCTTCGAGGTGCGTGAGGAGTTGTCCATTGGAGATCAGGGGACATTCCTGTTTAGAGGGAATAAAGTCGTCCCCCCCAACGTCATTTATACCGCACCTTTTAGCTGTATTGCATAAAGGACACCTGGGCCTCGTGAAAATGAAGATGAGAACCAAACAGGTGTACTGGTGGCCGGCAATGGATATCCAAATCGAAAAGGCATGTAAGGGAATGTGACCAGTGCCAGAGAGCGGACAAGTCTCAAACCCTACTACAGCCAGCACTGGGGAAGTTCGACAACCCTGCTAACCCTTGGCAGGAGTTGTCTATTGATATTCTTGGGCCAGTGGTAGATGCACAGGGAACCACCAAGTATGTGTGCGTTCTCATCGATCGGTATTCAAAGTGGCCAGCAGTAAATGTAAATGTAAATGTCATGGTACTTATAGAGCGCACTGTCACCAGACGGTCACCTTGCGGTGTCGCCTATTCGGCTTCCTGGCGCTGATACTTATACCGCTGTGGAACCCCTCCTGGAATTCCCTGGGAAGTGTCCACTCCTGGGCTTCCCCAGGGTGAAGCAGGCATCCTTAGCGCTTTTGGGGCCGGTGTGGAGGCTAAGCAAGCTATTGCCCAGAGTTGCAGCGTGGGGCCCGTGATTAGAATAGGCACCGAGGCAAGAATTAACAGGTCAGAGGAAATTGAGCCAGAGACCCCGCCGAGGCGGGAATCGAACCCTGGTCCCTGGCCAAAACTCTGCATCAGGGTCTGCCGCTCTAACCATTGACGATTCATATAAGGGGGTGGTGATGGACAGAGTATCTGAATTAAGCAGAACACTCCTACCCAGTCAAAAGATCAGGGCTTGATCCATCACCGTTTTTTAGCTCACTGCATCACCCCAGTTCAGAACTGGGGTGATACAAATACATGGAACGAAACGGAATCAAGATAAAACACACATCCATATACCACGTAGCGGGAAAGGGAAACATCCTTTACAACGCAACTTTTACCACGCAGTGCTTTTACATAGCAACTTTTACAACGCAAACCATTACAACACATTGCGCTGGGGGAGATCTAGGATAGGGAATAGATTTAATTTACTATCCAACACCTTCCCAACTATCCACAGGGACTGGAGTTGGAATAGTAAATTAAACTATTCACAATCCAGCACCCCAAAGCGCTATGTGTTGTAATGGTATGCGTTGTAAAAACTGAGATGTAAAAGCATGCGTGGTAAAAGCATGCAGTGGTTCAGCACAACTTGGAGAGAGCACAAAGAATATACACTGAGTACTACAATGAGAGACGCAATGTGAAGGACACCTCGATAGAAAGAGGAGAGTGGGTCATAGTCAAACTTGCCCAGTTGAGAAGGAAAGGGGACAGCAAATACAGCCTTCCCATGCAAGTAAAGGAGGAATATGACAGAGCAGCATTGCTTAGCGATGCTAATGTCTGGTCACAGGATCGCATGTCCAAATGCAACAAGATAATGCCATGGACCTGTGAAGAAAGATCAAGGAAACAATAGAGCCAAAGCTCACCTACAGACAGCGCGTTACTGCGCAGAGGAGAAGAAGACTCGGATGTAGAAGGAGGAGGAGCTGAGCACGTGAAGGAGACAATCCCATAGCAGAGGGACATCAGGAGGAGGCAGGTGAGACTTCTGAGAGAGAGAGTCCTAAGGGAACTGGAAGCAGACTGGTGATCCAGGCAGAGAGCAACTCGGAGAGTTTCGCCTTCACTCCGGTAAGACGCACGCGGGCTGGGAGAACAGTAGTGAGGCCTGCCAAATACAGAGACTATGAACTGGGCGAAGGTAAATATCCAGAACCTAGAGAGACTGTTTATGGTTTGCTTTTTGTTATATAAAGAAGGGAGATATGTAGTGTCGCGCTCTAGTCTTCGCGGTAGTACGCGATAACGTAGAGCACGGCTGCCTTTTTGGGAGCGCATTCCAGCACCCAGACCCGAGCGATCCGGACAGGTCCCCAGCGCTCTCCTGTGATAATTAATAAATACTTCAAACCTTTCCCCAGTCGTGTGAGCTTCATTCAGGTGGCTCCCCTCATCATTACAAGTTCCATGGACTGTTCGGGAGAATGAACTCATCCTGGTGGCGTCCAGAGATATTTAATGAATGCATATACATGCGTCTTGCGTGAGTGTAAGAACACACGCAAAGAGGGTTCAATGATGTGTGCTGACACAGGAGGAGTCTAGGGGTACAGCCCACACCCCTCAGTAGTTCTAGCCTGATTGTGCATACTCCTGCGTTCTGGGGTTGTCTATGAGGTTGTCCTCACTCGCTTTGCATCCAGGAATGACTCTTTATGAGTGTACGCTCATCATAATTACTTTGTTCACAAGAGGGTGAACCCCACCCAGCATCAGTCACTTGCACCGAACACTTTGCCTCCCCTCTGCCCCGAGCGTGCGGTTGTATGAGTGCTATCCTTGGTTCTCGTGAGTGAATGCTCATCGAGTGAGTATCCTGGTGCAATGTATGAGTCGGTGAGTTCACAACTATCACGGAGAGTGTGTGCTAACCCAATCAGCAGCCCAATGCCCTTCATGTGTGCGTTCTCACACGCCCTGAGTCGGGGAAGTCTCACCTGAACTTCTCTTTGGCTGTCACATGTGTGTGCTCTTACACAAAACATCCCCCACTCCTCTGTGGGTGAGTACTGCATACATACATCCTCAGATAAACATTGCTGCGTGCAGAAACACGTATACATTTACTGTTGTTATTTCATTTCGCGGCCGCGTGGCCAATGCTTGTTTTCTCTATTCAATTAATCAATAATCAATCAATCAGAGTACTTATAAAGCACGCTACTTACCCGTGAGGGTCTCAAGGCGCTATGGGGAGGGGGGGGTGCCGCTACTGCTCGAAGAGCCAGGTCTTGAGGAGTCTTCTGAAGGCGAGTAGGTCTTGGGTCTGCCGTATGTGGGTAAAGAGGGTGAGGTCGGAGAAGGATCTGCTGTCGGAGGTCGTTTGTTGGATGCGGGGGACAGCGGCGAGGGCGAGGCTGGCGGAGGGGAGCTGGCGAGTGGGGGTGTAGAAGCTGACTCTGCTGTTCAGGTAGGGTGGTCCGGTATTGTGGAGTGCTTTGTGTGTGTGGGTGAGGAGCTTGAAGGTGATCCTCTTGTCGACGGGGAGCCAGTATAGGTCTCTCAGGTGGGGGGTGATGTGGCTGCGGTGGGGGACGTTGACGATCAGTCGGGCGGAGGCGTTTTGGATGCGTTGTAGTCGTTGTAGGTGTTTGGCTGGGATTCCTGCGTAGAGTGCATTGCGGTAGTCCAGTCTTGTGCTGACGAGGGCCGGTGTCACCGTTCTTCTTGTTTCGGTTGGGATCCACTTGTAGATCCTGCAGAGCATGCCGAGGGTGTTGTAGCAGGAGAAGGAGACGACGTTGACCTGCTTAGACATGGAGGAGTCGAGGATGAATCCTAGGTTGCATGCATGGTCGGTGGGTGTTGGTGCTGTTCCCAGTGTGGTCGGCCACCAGGAGTCATCTCAGGCTGAGGGGGTGGGTCCGAGGATGAGGACCTCCGTCTTGTCCGAGTTCAGCTTCAGAAGGCTGCTCTTCTTCCAGTCGGCGACGGCCTTCATTACTTCGTGGAGGTTGGTTTGGGTGGTGTGTGGGTCCTTGGTGAGAGTAGATGAGCTGGGTGTCGTCGGTGTAGGAGATGATGTTGAGGTTGTGATGGTGGGCCACTTGTGTGAGGGGGGCCATGTAGACGTTGAACAGCGTCGGGCTGAGAGATGAGCCCTGGGGGGCGCCGCAGATGATGTCGGTGGCTTCGAATCGGAAGGGTGGGACGCGGACGCTCTGGGTTCTGCCGGAGAGGAAGGACGTGGTCCAGTCAAGGGCCTTCTCTTGGATTCCGGCTTTTAGGGGGCGTGTCTTTAAAGTGGGATGGCAGACCGCGTCGTAGGCGGCTGACCGGTACAGGATGAGGGCTGATGTTTCGCCGTTGTCTAGTTGGCACCTGATGTCGTTTGTGGCGGCGATGAGGGCTGTTCCGGTGCTGTGGTTTCGTCTGAATCCGGACCGGGACGGGTCCAAGATGTTGTTGTCTTCCAGGTGGCGGGCCAATTGCATGTTGACGATTTTCTCGATGACCTTTGCCGGGAACGGGAGCAGGGAGATGGGCCGGAAGTTCTTGAGGTCCTTGGGATCCGCCTTGGGCTTCTTGAGGAGGGCATTGATTTTGGCGTGCTTCCAGCTTTCCGGGAATGTCGCTGTTTCGAAGGAGATGTTGATGACCTTCAGTAGTTGGGGTGCGATGGCTGCGTCTGCTTTGTTGAATATGTGGTGTGGGCACGGGTCTGACGGAGATCCTGAGTGGATGAGTTCATGACCTTGCGTGTCTCGTCGTCGTTGGGGTTGGACCAGGAGGTCAGGTTGTTGGCGTTGGTAGTGTTCACAGGGGAGGTGGAGTCTGGCGTAGTCAGGGTGGTCATGGTGTTGAAGCTGTCGTGGATGTCAGCGATCTTGCGGTGGAAGCAGATGGCTAGTGAGGCGCACAGTTCTTGTGAGGGCAGGATGTCGTTGGCGTTGGCGCTGGGGTTGGAGAGTTCCTTTACGATGCTGAAGAGCTCCTTGCTGTCGTGTACGTTGTTATCCAAGCGGTCTTTGAAGGAGGATCTCTTGGCTAATCTGATGAGGTGGTGATGTCTGCGGGTGGTGTCCTTGTTGCGTGGTTGTCCGGTGTGCGTTCGTGGAGCCATATCTTCTCCAGTTTCTGGCATGCGCGTTTTTAAACTTTTGTTTGTAAAAGCGCACGCGTCGCTTTCATGTTAATGACGGCCAGGGACATGGCCGTCATTAAAGTGAAAGCATTGCACTGGGCACTTTTGCAAACAACCATTGGTCTCGCAATCCCCTCCCCCTCTTCAATAGCCGAAACTGAGTTCTCGCTAGCACCTCCCACAGCACCGCCTTTATTCATATAGTAAACACAGCGGCCATTATTCGTTTGTCTCAGAAGTTCAGTCTTTTCCTGGCGGGCCTGGATTTCTGATCATTCAAGCCCAGCCAGCTGGGCTGCCTCTGAATAAGTGAACCACCGTCCAAGTTCTTTGCCTCAGTGCCGCCTTTACTGATTTACATAAATAAAGCGCACAGCCTGACGTATCTCTGCAGTATGTGCATCTGGGCTGCACACTGCCTGTTGTTTTCAGGTACAGGTGACAGCCCAGGTAAAAGATTGCTCCATGCAGGCACTGCTGCAACAGGTAAAAGAGCTGTCACTAGTCAGCACAGTGGAAGGCTCTTTACAAAGGTTGACGGATTTCTATAGTTGTTTGCTATATTTGGGTATTAAAGTGGTACCAATAAGGTACAACTAATGCACAGACCATGTTCAATTTAACAATTGCTAACTAATTAAGTTAAATTATTGCAAAATGTGCTGCATAATCCCACATAATTTGCATTTTTGGCCATAATTTACTCACCCCTGCTGCATAATTTGACTCCCCTGCGGCATAATTCCTATGGCCCAGACTATAGGAGAGACCGATCATACAAAGGCAATGCTAGAAAAGAGTGTCAGATGAGGGACAAACCAGGTAGAGACAGTCCTTGGTCACAGCACCGTAGATAGCCAGGCTTGACATTTACCTGTCTTAAGTTCTTTAACAGAGTTTCAGTAATTTATATTGCACAATAGCTCACCAAGCTAACACTTACTACAGCAAAACATTATTTATTAATTAAAAGCAATTGCATTTACCAATGCACGTCTTTTTAGCTACCTATCAAACACATAAGTAACTAAAAAGAACAAGCATTGGCATAGGCAATAGGTCTCACTTTTGGGACCGTATAGATATTTAGTTATCCAGCACAATATCCTTGGTGCTATAACAACAACTGTTGCATGGCTAAAAACTTATAAGGTCCCAAAGGTGAGACCTATTGGCTATGCCAATGTTTGTTTTGCTTGAGATGGTACTACCTCTCCTTCTGTGTTAATGAAGAGAGAAGTGCTACCTGTAATACTGAGATATGGGATTCACTCCTGTTTTGGGAACATAATTCAGTAGTTTCTACCCAATTCATGCCCGATTTGTTTAGGAAACCTAAAAATATATCTGTATCCTGGCACTTCTCTTGTTAATAATCCATAAAAATACCACAGAATGTTGAGTATGTGAAAGCAGTGTGCCACACAAGGGATTTAAACATGAATTTGTCAAATACAAAATGTACTTTTTATTTTTTTAAGGTTCTTATATAGTGCTGCTTTATCTAATAATGTCTGATGGGTTTTCTTCCAGAGCCCTTTCCTCTTCAGAAGAAGTTCTCCATCGACAGACCCAGGGAGAATTCCTTTGAAAGGTTGACAATCTGTCCAACTATAAACAGGGCTGCTGGGAGGACCAGTGGTTTGGCTGGTATAATGCTTTGCTGCAATTTTTATAGAGTTATAGCGTGCCCTGTCCACCACACCCTCTATCCAGCCCGCCTTTCTTTAGTGATTTTTCTATTTTGAGACTGTCCCCCTATAGTTTGACAGGTGGTCCACGGTCTGTCAGAGGAGCAGTCATAACAACTTCCAGTACCCCGTTGGACTACCATCTACCATATTTAGCGTTTTCCACCAACCTGGCTATCCCTGTGTCTTCAGAGGAGCAACAGGAGCTTTTCTAAAAGCACCTAAAGTTTGCTGAGTGGCTGCCCTGTTTCCCATGGGTGCCCAACAGACTTTTTTGTTTTACTCCTAAAGTGAGAGTTTGCTTTTGCTTTTTGTAAAACCAATAAATAATGTACTTGATACACTGAGTGCCTTCTGCAAGGGAGTCTAGGTCTGCGCTGTCTCGTCAAGAGATGTTGTGTACAGTATAACGGGGGAAGCTTTTCGCCTATCTTTTTCATTGGCTGAAATTCTAAATGCTGCAATCTGATTGGTTTTGGCAAACTTAATGCCGCCTCCTGACAGCCATGTCATCATTGTTGTCCTTCCACGGCTATCGGCCCCTTTACTTTTAAAGCTGTTTTGTTCCCCTGCCTCCACTGTTCCCTCCCGCAGTCCGTGAATTCCTTTTACCACCACCACCCCTCCACCTCCTCACATTCGTGCCTTTTTTAACGCTCGTACCTCTGTTTAAAATGCAATACGTCTCGCGTAAATACGAGTCATATTGCATTTTAAAAGCTTGTTTGTCTCTGATTGGTGGGTAAACTCGCACTTGTTTTTTGTTTCGCTTGCGCGCGATACCTCTGGGACTGCGCCTGCGCCGAACATACCGCATGCCTTCATTTGTAAGGAGACCCGGGAGGAGAGCGTTATCCGCGCATTAGCACAACTTAGCGTAACAAGAGGAGGTGTTGAAAAACTGAGAGCGGCCAACTTGTTTGTTTCATTGCTCCCCCGATCATGTCTTGTCACCGCATGCAGTGTGGGAACCTCTTGCCTACCCCTCCCCAAATCTGAGCCACGAGAGCTGCTCATGAGCCAGCCTCTACCACCTGGGAGAGACAGAAGAGGCAAGGGCTAGAGGGCAAGGGAACGGAATACAAACCCGTCTGCCAGCAGGACCCAAATCCAAACGGGACCGAGTGAGTGAGCCTGCCGCTCACTTCGCAGCTCTGAAGATCGGCCTCGGCACCGGAGCTGCCGGCCCGCAGTCAGCATCAATGTGGTACGGACCGAGGATGATGCTGGTAAGTGCTGTTAAAGCTTACTAACTCTCAGCAGCACGGCCAAGTCAACAGAGATGTGTGCGGGTGTCCAAACTGGCAACAAATCCGATTCCAGCAGGGCCGTCCAATATGTATCGGTAAATAATCACTTGCAGTAGGGCTTTAAGTAGGATAAAAAAACTGAGGGGTGTTTCCCAGAGGGGCGTGGCCAATGTAATTGAGGGCATGGCTTAAAACACTTATGCTAAAAATCTGTAGTGTGTGCCCGACTGGTGTGTTGCTGTTTCTGTCCATTCATCCTTATACAGAACAGAACAAGTAACATTACATGTACAAATGAGCACCACCTGTGTTTTCGTTATATATAATATTAAACATGCTTAAGTTCTTGCAGACGAGGATGTGGCATAAGTCTAGAGCTACCAACCTTCGAGCTGAGCGCGCAGGTTTGAGCCTCACATCCGCTCAACATCCTGGGATTAAACAAATGACCACGTCCTTGCGTGATGTCACTGGTGCTCATGTCTGCCATATAGAAAACTGACAAACAAATCACTGCAAAGTTGCATCAAAAGCAGTGCCGGGTGCTATATTGACGAGTTAAGTTTCTTCCCCCCACCCCTAGGGTAAAAATGGAGAGCCACATTGGGACCTGTTTCAGCACCTGCTTTTAAGAGCTGATAGATCTGAGCATCGGCAGGATCCGGCCCACCTAAAGCCCTGACTTGCAGTTACTTCCACCCGATAGTAGATTTTTTTTTTCAGTTTAGTAAAGTTTTATTTTGTTTAAGAAAAAAAGTACAGCATAATATAACAGCATGACAAAAATCAGAACCAATATGAGAGAACAATGAGAGATAGATGGAGAGGAAAAATGGTTCAGATAAAATATGAAAAGGAAGAAAATGGAAGAAAGAGAGAAAGAGAAGAAAAGAAAAGAAAAAAGAGGGGGAGAGAGAAAGAGGGAGGGAGGGTTAGGGAGGGGGATAAGAGGATAAGAAGGTAGAGAAAGGCAGCCAGGTAAGGTCAGACTTAATTTTTAAAGTGACAGAAGAAGAAGAAGCAATTGCAATTCTGTGCTCATCACATATGAAATTCCACATGAAGGGTCACAGCCTGGACCAAATTTGGACATATAACTTACCACCATTCTCTCCTATTATAAGCCCTTGTATTTGGTCAGACCATTATCTCATCCAGTTCCCGCTAGAAGTTCAAGGGCAGCACAAGGCCAAACCTCCTATGGGAAAAGAGTTCCGTAAATGGAAATCCATGGACCGCTCTGGGTTCATGGACACGTTGAACAACACCCTTCCCCCATTAGGCGAAGACCTGGAGGTTGACGAGAGGGCACTGTCCTCCTGGCTCCTCCACGCAGCAGATCTGTTCGCCCCCCTCTGTATACTTATCTAACATTAGAGGCAATGATGCCCACAAATGGTTCACCCAGGAACTTAGAGCACTCAAACTAGGGGTACGACAGAAAGAAAGACAGTGGAGAGCCACCTACTCCTCACAGGATAGGGAAACTTTCTGCGTCACTAGGAAAAAATATCAAAAAATTTTAAGTCAACACAAACTCAACTACTTTTCCACAAAAATTCTATCTTCACCTAACAAGTCCAAAGACATTTTTAATATAGTTAATGAACTCTGTGACAACGACAGGACAGCCCCTTCAATAGCTCCTACGCAGAAGCTATGTGATTCCCTGAATAACTTTTTCAGAGAAAAAATTGTCACTATTAAATCGAGCATCGCCAGTTCCCCAACGTCACTTCCTTTGGATGACGTCTTTTATAATCCCTCTGTACTAGATGCCTTCCCGGCCATCGATGGTAAAACTTTTTCTTCACTTTTGATGAGGGTAAAGTCCGGATCCCCTAATGACATCTGCCCCCCCCACATCTTTTCGGAAATCGGTCAGACTATCCCTCAGGGTATCCTACCCCTACTAAACAAATCACTGACCCAGGGCAGGGTACCTACTGGCTTTAAACACGCCCTGCTAATCCCTCTAATAAAAAAACCAGGTCTGGACCCCCGGGACTCATCAAATTATCGTCCCATATCCCTGTTGCCGTTCTTATCCAAGATATTGGAGGCTCACGTCTCCAATTGCCTGTCCAACTTTGTGGAAACCACTGGGTTTCTGGAGCCAAATCAAGCTGGGTTCCGTCCAGGCCATTCGACCGAGACGGTAACCCTGGCAGTCCAGAATACACTTCGGTGTAACGCAGACAGGGACGTCCACCAGGCACTGGTGCTCCTTGACCTGTCTGCTGCATTCGACAAGGTCGACCACACTATTTTGGTCGGCCGTGTCGAGCAGGCAGGCCTCAGAGGTACTGCCCTGAGCTGGGTGGAATCATTTTTGTCTGACCGAACTCAAGCAGTGAGACTGAGCACCTTCACAGCCCCTAGAATTAAGAACGACTGTGGTGTCCCTCAGGGCTCTTCCCTGTCTCCCCTTTTATTTAATTTATACTTGCGTCCCCTCTTGTACTCCTTGAGGAAATTCAAAGTGTGGATCTTTAACTACGCAGATGATCTGCAATTGATTTTCCCCCTAGGCTTGCCGGACGCTGTCACTGAGTTTAGGGAGGTCATGGCTCATATCCAGAGATGGATGGGCCTTAACCACCTAAAACTTAACCCAGGCAAGACTGAACTGATCTTGCCTGGGAAGAGCGAACTCAGCTGGGGACCTCAATTTTGGCCTCCGGAGATGGGAAACCCCCCCTCTAAATCCCGCACGGTCAAGGGCCTTGGAGTCACCTTTAGTGAAGACCTCTCCTTGAAAAGTCAGGTAGGGTCAGTTGTTTCCGCATGCTTCTTTCAGCTGCGCAAGATTAGAAAGATTGCCCATTTCCTAACCCATTCTGCCCTGATACAGGTGACCATCGCCCTTGTGCTGTCTAGGCTGGACTACTCAAATAGTTTATATTTGGGCCTTCCAGCCGGGCAGCTCAAGAGGCTGCAGCTGGTTCAAAATCAGGCGGCCAGGCTGATCTGTGGGCTTCCTAAATGGCAGTCCATCAGGCCAGGCCTGGCAGATCTGCATTGGCTGCGGGTAGCCCAGAGGGCGGCTTTTAAAACCGGCTGCATTATCTTTAGGGCATTACAAGGCAAGGGCCCCAAATTTATCATCAACTTGCTTGCCAGATACGTCCCCTCTCGCAACCTCCGTTCTGGTCACAAAAGCTTGCTCACGGTGCCGGTTGTTAGGAAACAACGTCAGGGCGGCAGCTCCTTTCATTTTCTTTCTGCCTCCCTCTGGAACTCCTTGCCAGCTTCTTTAAGGTCACACGAGGATATTCTAGCCTTTAGACTTGCCTTTAAGACCTGGCTTTTTAGGGAAGCCTATCCTTAGATGTTCTAAGTTGTCCTCCTGTTGTTGTGTTGTGCTTCTGAAAACTTCCTACAGCGCCATGAAGCCTACGGGCGTACGTGCGCTTTATAAGTTAAATTTAACATAACATAACATAACATAACACCATGTATGCACAGACAATTTAGTATTATCCTTCCAACAAGACAAAATTACTTTGAAAGCAGTTGCAATGAAAAGATCAAATAATTTAGCATTATATGAATGTAAGTCTAAAACATCAGATAGGGAACCTAAAAAAACGTGCAGCGATGAGAATGGTTCAGAAAAATGAAAAATACGCATGCAATAATCCCAAACTGAGCTCCAAAAAGTAAGAACAGAGGGGCAATCAAACAAGAGGTGTTTGAGTGTGCCAGGGTGAGAGGAACAGGACCAACAAAGGGGGGAGGATGAAGGGGAGAATTTTGTTATGCTTATAATTCGAGCTGAAATCGAAGTCTTAAACAATTTACACCATAAGCGATCCCAAACATCAACAGATAACGAGAAAGATAAATCAGTTTCCCAAACAGTTTCAGTAATGGTTTTAGGTCTAAGACCAACATTATCTAATAACAGTTTATAAATTAGAGCAGCTTTGGGGATTTGTTGAGTAAACAAAGGATATAGAGGAGTGGAAGGAGTAAGGGAAGGAAGGAGATCAAAAGTAGGAAGGGTAGATAAATGAGATAAAATGGCAGAAGTAATAATGTCATATTCTTTGCGAAAATGTACAGGTAAATCAAACATGGTTTGCATTACAGAAAATGAAATAATGGAGGAATCAGAGAAAAATTGGTAAACAAATATAATATCCTTTTCTTTCCAATACTTGAAATAAAAAGATTTACCCTTATACTTAAGATATTTGTTATACCATACACTAGAGGAAAGAAAACATTGTAAGGGGGATGAATCTTTCGAGAATACAGTGTGCAGCAGAGTATGTGAGTATTTCAGTACAGGGTGAGTAGTCATGAATGAACAATTTGACATAAAAAGAGATTGTTGGAAAGTAAAATCTTTTAACAAGGACCGTTCGACTGCAATCCATCTGGGCAGAGGGGTATCATTGAAATTGAAAGCCAATGAGAAAGCTTGTTTTATTAAAAAGGACGAGTGGTATGACTGAAAGTCAGGAAAGCGAACCCCACCTTCAGATTTCGGGCGTATAAGTTTATGTAAAGCAATACAAGGTCTTTTATTATTCCACAGAAATTTGGAACAGATGGAGTTCAGCCGGTTGAAATATAATTTAGGGATTTTCACAGGGAGCATGGAGACAGTGTACAAAATATGTGGGGAAATCATCATTTTAATGGTGTCTAAACGACCCCACCATGAAAGGAAAAGGGGAGACCATGATTGAAGAAGTGATTGAATTTTTTGAGTAAGAGAGGTAAAGGTCAGTTTAAGTGTTTCACCTAAGGTAGAGGAGAACCAAATACCCAAGTATTTGATCTTGGAGGGACACCAGGCAAAATCAGTTGATGCAAACATATATTGGTAACAGGATGAGTTTAGGGGTAGGACCTCCGTTTTAGAGAGATTAAGCTTATAGCCAGAAACAGAGGAGTATAAGCGGACTTCTTCTAAAAATGGAGGAAGGGAAGAAACAGGATTAGCCATGTAAACCAGGACATCATCGGCATAGGCTGAAATTTTTGTCTCAATCGATGACAATTTGAACCCATTAATTAGGGGGTTAAAGCGGATTTTAATGAGGAAGGGTTCAAGGCAAAGAATAAAAAGTAAAGGGGAAAGGGGGCAGCCTTGTCTCGTTCCTCTGGATAAGGGGAAAAATTTTGAGAATTGATTATTAACAAAAACACTTGCACGAGGAGCAGAATAGAGTAGTTTAACTAAAGAAATGAAAGAGGGACCAAACCCAAACCATTGTAATGATTTAAACATGAAATTCCAATTAATACGGTCAAACGCTTTCTCAGCGTCCAGGGATAAGGCAGCTAGGGGGGCTTTAAATCGTTTACTGTGTGAAATAATATTGGCAAAAACACGGGCATTGTCAGCAGCAAGTCTACCTTTCACAAAACCAACTTGATCAGTGCTGATTAGCAGAGGGATAAGGGATTCGAGGCGGGCAGCTAAAATTTTGGCAAAAATTTTACAATCGTAATTAATCAGGGAGATGGGACGAAAGTTTTTACAAAGGGAATGGTCTTTGTCAGGCTTGGGGATTATGATTATTAGAGCATCCAAAAAGGATCCAGAGGCTTTGGCATTAGTAATAAAGGAGTTGACAAGTTGTAAGGGATGAGGGACAAAAATAGTGCATGGTGGAGTAAAATTCAATTGGGAGACCATCTGGGCCAGGGGCTTTCGATTTCTTTAGGGAGGTAATTGCCTTGAGAATTTCCTGAGGAGTAATTTCAGTTTCTAGTTGAAGGAATTCAGTAGGGAGAGATGGGGGAGGAGGAAGGTCTTTGAAAAAACGGGAGAGGTCATCATCATCAGGATGCGTATCATCAGTATACAGGAGTTTATAGTAGTTATGGAATACTTGTGCAATATCCTCATCAGAAGAAACCAGCGTGTTGGTTACTTCGTTGAGAATGGGGCCAATTGATTTTCGTTCAGATTTAATTTTGAGATAATTTGCTAGCATTTTCCCAGCTTTATTCTGACCCCCATGAAATTTAGATTTAATCTTCAAAAGGGTGTTACAAGCTTCAACTGTGGCAATTTGATGGAGGTCAGATTTGGCTTTGATAAGTTGGAGGAGAGCGTCAGGATTCTTGGAAGAAAAGTAAGAGTGTTCTAGGGTCTTGATGTTGGAGAGTTGGGTGATGTATTTAGCGCGGTTGAGTTTCTTTTTTTTAGATACATAAGAAATTGTGAAACCTCGTAAGGCAGCTTTAAAAGCATCCCAATTATTCGAAACTGACGTGTCATGAGGTAAATTGAGGGAAAAGTATTCTGAGATGAAATCTTTAACTTTAAACATAAAAACAGAATCGGAGAGAAGGAAAGTGTTAAATTTCCATCGATTAAAAGAGGAGGAGGTTTGGGTTAGGTCAAAAGTGGCATAAACAGGTGCATGGTCCGACAAAAAAATAGAACCAATTTCGGACTTCTGAATCGCAGGGAGAAGGGATTTGCTGACTAGAATATAGTCGATTCTGGACCGGGTGTGGTGAACATTGGAGTAAAATGTATATTCGAGTGAGTTCGGATTGCATGTTTTCCACACATCGAAAAGGGGACGTGAGGCAATGGCTGATTGAAAGGATTTGTGTGTCTTATCAGGCTGGAATTTGGAGGAAGATAGTCTATCTGAGAAGGGATCTAACCATTGGTTAAGGTCACCAGCTATGATAATGTTAGGGCAGTCAATGGAGGAGATGAGGATTTTGACGTCAGACCAAAATTTAGGATCTGGTCGGACAGGTCCATAAATATTTAGGAGCACCATAGTTTTGTTTTGTATAATCACTTTTGACATAACCCAGCGACCTTCATCATCCGATTGAGAAGAGAGAATTTGAACATCTAAACCTTTACGAAATAGTATAGCA